>NC_090938.1:470968602-471268721 GCF_040938575.1 Ambystoma mexicanum
TGGTTGTGTGTACAAGGACATCTGCGACCACAGTTCTCCTTAACATAGCTCTCAACTATTTCTGTCGCAAAAGCGGGTGAAAACACTCGATTTTGTTTTCGGCGGGTGAGACCCCATTGGAATGAATGGGCGTGCAGGAGGCTTGGCGGGTGAGTCAGCTCTTTACAAGGCGGATGACACCCGCCAAAAGCGTGTGAGTTGAGAGCTATGCCTTAATTAATGTGCTTCTTGGGCCACGGAATTGAGGGCTATACGGCCTCCAAAGACAGTCCGTCCTTTATCTTGCTTACTCTGGATTCAATACGCCCAACAGAGCCCTGGTGTCAGCCAAAAACTAGATACATATTTACAGTGGCAGTATTAGCCCTCTTGGGTGGATTCTCCTGCAACAGCACCGTGTTGTAAGTAGATTGCAGTGTATTCAGGCTATATCAATAAACAGCTGTGTATTTTTAACATTCATGCGCATTCAGTACTCCAAGTCTGGTGCACATGCTCAGTCTTGTCTATTAGTACTATAGAGTGGAAGGTTATAAACAGTACTGATAGGGTTAGTGTACCAAAATGACATATACGATTCTGAAAGGAATTATGAGTTTAAACTGTTTAAATCCTGAGAAAAAGTGCTTGGAATATGAAGACCTGTTGGTTCGAAAATTCGGAATGACTCCAGAATGGCTTTTTTGTAACTGTAGAGACAGATAGGGAATGAGAGATTGCAGGACTGGGGAAGTGAGCACAAAAGGAGGTTTACTTTATCACCAGAAAATATGACACTGTTGACTTTTATATGGAGGAAAGCACTATGAAAGTTGTATTCTGCTGAGCAAATATTGTTCCTAACATGGCTTCAGGGACTACTGTGTGCTTATTTAATCTGAAGAGTTACATAAAGAGAAAGGGATTTATTTTCTGTTCGATTGGATTTATTGTGAACCTTTACTTCTCTGCAAGGGCTGCAAACGCATTATAAACAAGATCTCTTTGTAGTGTTTCTCTGGACATACAGTGTTTCTCTGAAGATACCGCCGGTAAGAAGGTAAGTGTTCAACAAACTCTAATATGATTGAGCCAAGTAGTTAGAAGCGCGATGCCCGCTTCTGTAGCCCCGGATAGAAGCTCAGGGACTGCAACCAAAAGGCTAGCTAGCCCTGAATCTCGACAGTCCCGACATTAGCGTAGCCCATGATCTTTTCCAGACCTGGCAACACCCCTGGCTGGACATTCCCCTCAGAAACTGATTAAGAAGTGATGTCGCTGCTCGCAAAAGATTTTTTTTGCATAACATCCACCTGCAAAATAGAACATTTGTTCATAATATTTTTCCAGAGCGCTTATTTACCATGGCTGAGGTGAGTACTAGCTTCATTGGACTACGCCATCATGGGTGTGTTCTGATAGTTGTAGTACTGTCAATATTAGACTAAGAGATCATGAACGTATTGCAGCACTGTTATAAATAGGCAAAGCCAAGACAAATGCGCTCTTGCAGTACAACTACTGGTGCATATTCGAGGCAATGGAATCTAAAAAAATGCTTTGTCAAAGGCTCCTGTGCACTATTGGTGACTTGGGATCTATTGATATGATAGGTTATTTTATTTATTTATTGGATTGTTCATGTTACCCTGCAGAAAACATTGGGAATGGTGTGGCTTTTTACCTCATTTTTCACAAAGCATGCAGCCAATACATGATTTTAACTTTCCTTGGAAACTTTTTCGATGGAAAGACTGAATGAACGCCCCCCACCCCAATGAAAAAATTTGCGAGCCATCACGGATTCTATCACTCCATCAAGTCGGCTTACTTACTGAAGCTCTGCTTTTTTCCATCTGTGCCTGTTCCACCCCTCCAAAGTGTGGGTGTCCAGAAATCCCTCCTGTGTGCCTTACACATGGCCAGTGAGTGGCAGCTCTCTGCTTTTCATGTCAGTTCTCATTCCCGCCAGGTTGGTGATGAGCGCTGCTTTTTTGAAGAAAAAGAAATTAATCTAATCATACAGGGACGGCGCATTGTCTTCTTGCAGAGTTCCAATAGCAATTCACATGCGCAGCTCAAAAAGCGATGCGAGACGACAAAATCTAAGGGAAATTGTCCCCAATATCACCCACTGTAAAATGATTGTGCCTTCTCTGACACACCGCTGGCCCAATTGTCCAGCCTACAGCCAAATCACTATCTCCACCATGCTTGGGGCATGCATGGTTTAAAGCCACAATCCATGATGTGTCAGGCCATGGGGTCAAAGGGACTGTGCTGCCGTGTTGAAGATTGGGGTGCTTGGGCCTGGCTTTAAATCAGTGCCTGGGGTGATTTGGGGTGTGCAGCCAGTCCTAAAGCAAAGAAATACTAGGTTGTGACCTAGGGCACTCTTGAGTGATGGTCCTGAATGGGACATCCACCCGCATTACAGGCAGCAAATGTGCCCCAGTTGCCTAGGAAAAAGACCACAACACGACACCATAAGGAGCAAAAAAAACCTACCGCCAGCTTTTTCGGTATAGCCAAGAAATTCGACAATTATATTCAAAGTATTCCTAGCATGTCCCAGGTTCTGCCATCATATGGTCAAATACTTGCATCACAAGCAAGACAGTGCCACCATTTCGCAGAAATTCCAAAACATCTAATAACACAATTTGATTACTATTGCCATCATGTGGCAAGTATTCAAGTACTCACGTCATATGTCAGGTTTTGCCATAATATGTTTGTATACAGAGTGTTCCGGTCAAGAGATTGGCATTAGTCCTGGGTGAAGCTGCCTCTTTTTTTGTGTGTGGTTGTCGACAAAGTAGATACCTGTATTGTGACCGTTTCAATATAACGGTGAATATTGTACTCTTACAGGATTTCTCTTAACTAAGAGAAGGGTGAGTAAACACAATGAAAATTATATAAAGTATTGAAGTGAAAAGAACTGACAAGTATGGGTGAGTAATTAAGTAAATTACTGATATTGTGGTCATATATGTTTTTATTTACAGATTCTCTCCTGAAGATCCAAGTTAAATACATGGTGAAACACGTGTAAACACGTGTAGAGAGATAAAATGTTGTGATTTGTATAAAACAACAAGGCAAAGAGAGATGAGAGATAAAATGTTGTGATATATAATAAACAACAAGGCAAAGAGAGATTAAACGGTTGTGATATGTTCAAAACAACAAGAGAAATAGAGAAATAAATGTACAATGAAAAATGAAACTAATGACTGGACAGTGTGCTTTTGACTAAACTTGAGGTATTGGCGCATTAATAAAGATACCACCTGGAAGAATATATTTTGCCATAATATACCCAGTTAATTGCACTTTACGGGATGACAGAAAATACCAGGGTATTTACACCACATGTCATGCTTTGCCATCTAATGTACAGGCAACATACGTCAAATTATGCTATGAAATGCCCACTCACATCATTTGCCAGGTGACGTCATCATATTCCCAGCAACTGAAATTACGCAGTTCCTGCTGCCGGAGTGAAGCCCCCTCCCACCCCTGTGCTCCTCCTGCCTCACTCGTCTGTCTCCCAGGCCTCTCTGGCTTTGGCAGTGGGCCAGGGAGGTGGGAGAGACGGGTTGGCACAGTGGTGCTCCACTCCTTGCCCAGGCACTGACACAGCAAAGGTGCTTGCAGTGGCACAGTAGTGCAACTTCAAGTCCGGAGAAAGAGGAGCCTGGAGTACAAGGATGTCAAGCCCCTCTGGTACTAACAACAATAGGCGGGTTGTGCAGTATCCCTACTCTCCGTCATTCTGGCTCAGACTCTTTCACAGAGAACCGATTGAGTCAAATCACAGTATATTTTTTGTGGTTGCAAAACGGTTGATACTTAGGGGATGGAAAAGCAGGATTTCCCCATTGTTCGAAGACTGGTTGGAAGAAATGCACAAACGTTCGAGGAATGAAAATTTGATTTATAAATTGAAATGTAAATTGTCTCTTTATGAGAATATTTGGTGGAGATTTAATGACCTTTTCTGAATAGGTTGTTTTTTTTCCGCTGCTTATCTATTGTCTCATTTTATGTATATCTTGAAGTTGATGTATAGTGTTTTGATTATTGTTCTATTTTGTATTGTAAATATTTGTAAATATATTAATAAAAAAAAGAATCGCTGTATATTTCTTCAAATACACATAAGTCAACACAGAACATTAGTTTGCTTCTTTGGTGATACCAGCGCCGCCAAAGAGGCAAAAATAAAAAATTCCTTTGAATAGTTTCAACAAAAAACATTTTTTAATTTTTTTTTTAATAAAAACATTTGTCATAGTATAATCAAGTAAGAGTCATACATAAAGAACTATGACCGTAAGTAGTTGGTCAATTTTTTTTAATTTTTCTTGGGCGCAGAAGACACTATCTCAGTGAACATTGCTAACTAAGTGGGTCTTCAAAACCAGTAACACAGGAAGACCATGAACATTTAATTTGCAGTATTATTTTCCTTGCCTTTACATGCATATATTATAGAGTCGTGGTAGTGACTCCATAGTTGAGGTTAGATCTCATTTGAATTGGACATGGGAAAATGCAAAAATGGTTTCCTCTGTAACTTTTGTCCAGGTCCATGACAGCCCAACACATTAGGGGAATCAGGATCTTTCTAAAGTCAAACACACAGACCCATTCGGAGAAACGTCATCAATGTCGCACGTGCGCGATTCGAATGACGCAAGGCCTAGTAGGATCGTTTGTTTTGTCCTCCCTGTGTCTCTCCTCCTTGTCTTGTGGCGCCTAGAAACACGTGTGTACAGGTGCATTATAAATGCCATATCATACAATATAATATAACATTTCCATACCAAAGAAGATGGCTGAGAAAATCTGTTTTCGCATCAGGCTGTCCACAGAGACGGAGAAGTTCACTACTTAGCCCACGATATCTCAAACTTGTCTGCTTCAATGTAGAGATGTTTGGCCTAGGCCTTAGCCTGAAGGAGTGCATGCCGCAACAAATTAAACATTCGCATCCCCAACACAGATTTTCAATTTTCACAGTTCTACAAAATGCATTGCTATTTTTTTTAAATGTGAGCAGTAGGTGCAGGGCGACAAAATAAATTAAGTCCATGCCCCGGGAACATGCACAGTAGGTGCTGAGCAACAAACGATGTCAAGTTCATGCGGCACAATGCACAGCGGATACATGCGCAGTAAGGATCGAGGGCCACCAAAAATGTGGTTGTTTCTCCAATTGATCGAGGGCCAAAAAAAGCTAAGTTTCTACCACTCAACATGGTGAAGCATCCACAAACACCACAATTGCCATGGAACAAGTATGAAGTAATGCAGTAATGTGCGGTGGACATCATGGACTTGAGACACCACACAACATACAAAAAACAACTCCATGGAACAGGTGGGTGATGATATAGGATAGACCACATGCTCTGTTCAGAAACTACACACTGTACAACGAAACAACTACAAAGACAAGCACGACCACACAAACAACACACACAAACATGGTCACCCAAGCACAGGAAGTCTATCCAGTGTAAGATTTATTTAAGCAATAGGCCCCGAGCAGGGGGGCATTGCCACTTCAGGTAATGGCCCAGGCGCATAGTTACAGGCCAGAGAACAGAATCAAGAATGCGCAGATGTTTCACAATGTGATCAAGCCGATAACCGATGGCACATTTACACTTCGGCGTAAACTCAATGTCAAGGAGTGTGGAGTCTGCAGGAGGCAAAGTCTGTCTTCCCTGTTCATTTTTGGAGGAGGTGTTATTTACCCCAACCGGCCGCGGAGCGGGCCGCGGAGTGTGGAGGCAGAGTGTGGAGTCTGCAGGAGGCAAAGTCTGTCTTCCCTGTTCATTTTTGGAGGCGGCGTTATTTACCCCAACCGGCCACGGAGCGGGCCGCGGAGTGTGGAGGCAGAGTGTGGAGTCTGCAGGAGGCAAAGTCTGTCTTCCCTGTTCATTTTTGGAGGAGGCGTTATTTACCCCAACCGGCCGCGGAGCGGGCCGCGGAGTGTGGAGGCAGAGTGTGGAGTCTGCAGGAGGCAAAGTCTATCTTCCCTGTTCATTTTTGGAGGAGGTGTTATTTACCCCAACTGGCTGCGGAGCGGGCCGCGGAGTGTGGAGGCAGAGTGTGGAGTCTGCAGGAGGCAAAGTCCGTCTTCCCTGTTCATTTTTGGAGGCGGCGTTATTTACCCCAACCGGCCGTGGAGCGGGCCGCGGAGTGTGGAGGCAGAGTGTGGAGTCTGCAGGAGGCAAAGTCTGTCTTCCCTGTTCATTTTTGGAGGAGGCGTTATTTACCCCAACCGGCCGCGGAGCGGGCCGCCAAGTGTGGAGGCAGAGTGTGGAGTCTGCAGGAGGCAAAGTCTGTCTTCCCTGTTCCTTTTTGGAGGAGGAGTTATTTACCCCAACCGGCCGCGGAGCGGGCCGCGGAGTGTGGAGGCAGAGTGTGGAGTCTGCAGGAGGCAAAGTCTGTCTTCCCTGTTCATTTTTGGAGGAGGCGTTATTTACCCCAACCGGCCATGGAGCGGGCCGCGGAGTGTGGAGGCAGAGTGTGGAGTCTGCAGGAGTCCGCGGGATCAGCGGAAAGGCGGACGGACCCTGGCAGGTAAGAACTACACAGTGGGAAAGATTCAATTTACAACAGGACTCTTACTCTTACTAGCCCATGTGGAAAAGTGAAAGAAAGGGAAAACAAATAAAAACACAGCATATCGATAAATCAGATAAAGTAAAACAACTGCAACATAGGAGTACACCTCACGCTGCCTCTCTGCCAAAAGCGGTGAAAAGTGTAGAGAGGGGGGACTGCAGGATTTTTCCTTTGACCCCCTCACCTCAAATACCAGAGATCGTGAATACAGCGAAGCCGTGGGAAACATCATAACAAAAGAAATTGTACCTGCCGTTCCGATTGAGAAAAGCAGGGCGGAACATCGAGTACTATTGACTGTGTACCCTTACTGGAAACCAATCAGTGTGGGGGGACTGCGGGAGATTTGTCCTTTGACCCCCACAAACTCTAAGAAACAGCAATTGTTACCCCCTCCCAATACCCCGATAGCAACTCACCTTGATTCGAGGCTGCCCAGCTGAAGCGCGTTTGTGCAGGCAGAGAGAGCGGACATCTGTGCAGAGCAAGAAGCGGGGAGTGCGGGCGGCGCTTGTTACACGCGTTTCGGCTCTCGCCGAACGCGGAGCAGCGTCGGAAGGAGGGAAAGAGGTGGACGACACAGAGGAAGGACTGATTGAACCAAGGCTGCCCGTGGAAGAACAGGGCGTAGCTCGGGAAATGACTATCATAACGGAAGAAGCTAACACAGCATTAACCCTTCAAAAACCGAGAAGAAATACGAGACAAACATCAAAGCTAATGTTAGGAAATGAAAAGAAACAAGATGAGAGCCATAACAGTGTCATGGAAGAGGGCCAAAATCTGAGCCAGGCGGAAATGCTGGACAACTCATTCCTAAAAGAGAAAGAAATTATTAAGGGTCTAAATAATAACACTAACAACACAAACCATGAAATATCGCTACCAATAAATGACAAAACCGGCGATACGCAGAAAGAAGAAATTAGGCAACTAAGTTGCCTCCAACAGGACAACAAAGAGACAAATTCCAAAGTTATAAACATGGAGGAAGAAATTAATCCCCAAAGACAGAGGGAAAAAGAGCAATTGGAAAAAACAGAAAAAAGGAAATAAAAGATCAAATAACATCCACTGAACCAAAGCTTGATCCAAAAAAGTTACAGCAAGAAAATGATACTAGTAAACACGATCAGCCAATAGTATCACAGAAAGAAAAAGCAATTAAGGCAAAAGAGCAATGGAAATTATATTACCAAAGAGCGACTAAATCAGAAAGATTTATAAAAGAGACTGCTCCAATTAGTCAATGAAGAATGGAACGTTTATCGTTGGATTTAACAGAAATTGAAGCATTGATGGAATTACAACAGAAAAATAGGAACAACAAAAAACAAGCTAATTTAGATGAAAGACCAGTAGAATCATGTTATGAAACCAATAGCTGGCAAAATTATACTGACTCAAGTTACACAACTACAAATAAGACACAAAGAGCAAATAGAGAAACAAAGGTAAAGAAAACAGACCAGAAGCCTGGGGAAATGGTTGGCGATGGTACACCTAAGGCAGAAAATAAACAAGAGTCAGTGGCTACATCAATGCTGGACTTACAGAACATGCTGATAGCTGTAACAACACAAACAATGATACCATATATAAAGTTACATGAAGCAAGTCATGAAATAATGAAAGAACACACTATGATACTTAATTCCATATTCACTAAACAAAAGAATCTAGAACTGTTGATACACAAAATACAAGAACGGCTCAGCATAGAAGCAGAAAATAGCTACATATGGCAACAAAGATTGGCAGAGATAGCAAGACAAGACAGAATGGACAAAGCAACACTCATGGAAGCCCTAATCTCGTTCACAAAAACAACCATAACGAAGAACAACATCGAAGGAAAAAACCAAAAAGAGAAAGATCAAAATTCGGGAGCACCTAAGACAGGCTCCACTAAGACAACAAGAGATAGCATACAGAATATGAGAGAGAATAATCACAATGATGAAACAGAAAACCAGAACGACACTCAACTAATAGACTTGACAACGGAAGAAACTAAGACAAAAATAAACAAAAAACATACAGACCGGACAGAGGAATTAAGAACAGACACTATAGATCCGCAGCCTGAATCAACACAAGGGAATGTGAATTATAGCATTTTCGAACAACAGACTATGAATAATTCAAATAAAACAAAAATAATAACGGCGAAAAAACAGACAAAAAAACAACAGAGAGGATCCAGAGCATTTCTCAGAAATCTTGCTCAAAGTGCTAAAGATAATAGTAAAAAACCACAGCCCCAACAACACAAAGAAACGAGTACAGTGGATGTGACAACAAAAACAAGCGCTGGAAAAATAAGAGGAGTAGAAGAATCCACCCAAACCCAAGAAATAACAAGTGAGGGCGATAATAGACAGGCTGTGAATGTTTCATCAAGTGAAGAAGGAAATATGGAATTACTGTTGAACCTCTCCACCTATTCAACACAAGAACCTGAGAAGGCTAGAAATGAAGACAAAATTGGAGAAGCGCAACAGGAACAACAACCAAATCCTGCATCTATGCTGGTAATTGATTGTTATGAGGAAACTATTACAGAATCATATATATCATTTGAGCTATCCTGCGAAGAAATGTCAGATGAAGATTTGTATACAGGAAATAGCACTGTGAATACAACAAGAAAAGATAGATCAGATCTGGGAAAGCAACCTGAAGAAACAAACAAAAACAGAGATGAAAAAGCGGATCGAAGAACGAAACAGGCTAGGTATGAAGGAAGATCAAAGCTCGAACAACTTCAATTTGTTGACCCTTACTTTAAAGAAAGTGTAATTAGATTAAAGTTAGAAGGAAGATCGACAAAAGAGGAAAATATCGTGATGAATAGAACTAATCTATTACGCCTCTTTAAGGCAATTCCAAAATTGGAAAAATTGAAATCAAAAGATCTGAAACAAATTGAATTTAGAGACGAACAGAGATTGGATAAAATCTGGATATACTGTTACTCAAGAGAATTGGAATGCTTAATAGCATCATGTGCGGAAGAACTGGAAGATAGAGGATTCAGAGTGACAAATGATGATAAAGTGGACGACATGAATGAAATATCCAGGATGACGCAGCATGAGAGTAGGAGAACATATTCGGAAATCAGCAGTGCAGAAATCAATACATATAATGAAGGATGGGACGACACAGAGGAAGCAAGAAGGTATAACGATGAACAAAAAAGAAGGAACTTAAAACAATATGACAATAAAACACCGAACAAATGGAATTTTGAAAAATCACCCTTCTGGCGGGAAATTAGTATGGAAAAGAGTACAAACGAAGAAGTGAGAGAACGAGACAATAACAACGAACGGCAAACAATATACAAGAAGTAACAGTATGCTCATGGAATACTAGGGGACATACACATCTGTTCCAAACAGATCGACCCAAATTAAATTCAACACAGGTGATATGTTTACAAGAGACATGGCTATCAATCCCCCCAGTATGTGAAGGATTTCTAATATACATGAACCTGGCTATTAACAACATTGGAGGAAGACCATCAGCAGGCCTCATTACTTTAATCAGTCAAGATTTGGCAACTGAAATTACCGAATATCAGAATATTGGAAACTGGGTGCAAAATACTCTAGTCAAAAGACAAATGAGGATAGATCCGCAGAAGAACAAAGAGCCCATAAGCACCCAATACCTAAACATCACCAATATATATTGGAATCCAAAGAAAGTTCCAGAAGAAACGATAATTGATTCTATCTTCACTAAGATAGACAGCATTGCACAGGAACATAAAGATGTAGAATTTATTATATGTGGAGATCTCAACCTGCATATTTTTGATGACAAAGGAGACCTAATAGCAGATCAACTGTTGGAAAATAGAGCACGAAGATGGAAAATAGAGACACGCAACAGAAACTTTGAAAGATGGGAATCACCCAAGCAAAAGTCGAAGCAAAAAATCTATACAGTGAACATAGCGACCACTATATACTAAAGCGTTCTTGGATAATGAATAAAGAAGAACGACACAAAATAAACATACCCAAGTTGACGCTAGTAAATAGAATGAACCGGTTGAGAATTCCGCAGAAGAGACTAACTGAAATAACAGAAACATTAATGAATTCAGAGCAGAAAGATTCCAACAAAATCAATTATGGGTGGCTAACAGACCAATTCCAAATGAAACAGAGATCGAATCAATCACCAAAACCAGAACGGAAATATATCTACAATAAAGAGATTGCAGAAAACAAAAAGGAAAAAAGGGAATCTATTAAAAGAGCACAAAAGGAAACACCACAATCTAAAAAAAGAATAATCGGCCAAGCAAAACAAAAATTCAAAAACTGGCACAAAAACGCCAAAATGATGCAAGATCAAGAAAATGCTGAATCCATGATGGCCACCCTGAAAAATCGTAACACCAGAAATTTGTGGGATCTCTTGAAAGCGAGTAAAAAGTCTGAAAATGCAATGATAGTGGATGCCCCAGAAGCAGCGTGGGTTGACTATTTTACAGCTCTTTATGAAGAACGAACAACAGTGATAAAGGAAATTCAACAACATCCGCCAAAGCAATGGAACTTTATATATGACATTGAAGAGATTACCAAAATAATAAAAGAACTAAATATATCAAGAGCACCAGGGCCGGATGGCATGTCGAACGCAACATTAAAACAAAATCCAGAAGCTTGGGCACAATTCTGTGGCAAAATTATAGATCTGATCAACTGCACGAAAAACGTGCCCGAGTCCTGGAAATTAGCAACGCTAATCCCTATATACAAACAGGGATCATCAAAAGAACCGAAGAACTATCGACCTCTTGCACTTCTGGATCCGCTAGGGAAAATCTTTGCTAACCTTATACTGACAAGACTAAACATATGGGCAAAACAAACGAAACATCAAGCGGTGCGCCAAACAGGATTTGTGCGCAACGTCGGAACAAATGTGAACCTCATGATTCTAAATCTGATGAAACATGAAGCTGAAAGAACAAAAACAAACACAATAGTAGCATACGTCGATCTGAGCCTGGCATATGATAAAATTAATAGAGATCTGCTGTGGAAGAAATTGGAACAATGGGGATGCCCTAGTGACATCCTAGAACCAATTAAACTTTTGTATACCAACATAAAAATACAAGTAATAATGACAGCGGATGGAATAATAACAAGACAAATAAACACCTGGCACGGCTTAAAGCAAGGGTGTCCGCTTGCAGCGGCCCTGTTCAGCTTATTTACGTCGGATTTTGAAGAGGCTATAAATACACCAACTATCAATCCTCCAAAATTAAATGCGACTGCAGTACCTTGTTTGATCTACGCGGATGATATCATTTTATTAGCAAAAACACCATGTGGATTACAAAAAGCTCTTAACCAAACCTACGAATACATGGAACAAAACGAACTGACAATAAACACTAAGAAAACAAGAATCATGTATCTAACAAAGAAAAATTCAAATGGGAAAAAAGCATTCCAATACTACCTCCAGGAAGAAAAATTGATCCAGGTTACCACCTATAAATATCTAGGGATATGGATCAACCAATCATTGACAGAAGCACCATGGGCAGAACAGCTAAAAGCAAAAACTAGAATGCTAGCCAGACAAGGCCTGTCAATTCATAAGAAGTTTGGAAAATGTTCGCTCATACCATCGGTAACGTTTTATAAACAAAAAGTGACAGCGATCCTCGCATATGGGGCAGAAACCATGATTAATCATGATAGAACCATGTGGATGAAACTGGAAGCGGTGTATTGGCGGAAAGTATTGAGTCTACCTCAGAACACGCCTATGATACGGATACGTTATGAACTGGGTCTCCAATCATTAGAATCAATAATCGAATGGAAAATAATAGATCTCTACAGAAAAATCAACAGCGAAGAAAGGATACCGGCATTAGAAATTCTAAGAGCTTCAAAAGTACACGTCAATAATGTTGCACTGGACAAATGGAAAGAAGCATCCTGGTGTATATGCAACAAAAAAGGGATTACACTGGATACATTGACGAAAATGCCTCAAATCGCAAAAAATAAACTGAGTCGAACTGATTGGATTGAAACCCAAGAGCAGAAAGATCTATACAAGATGACACTTAAATGTGAGGGAGAGGGAAGAGCACTTAATCAACTGCCAAATTACTTAAAATTATATCTGGATCGAAAAATCAGAGACATGTTCCTGAGATTCAGACTAAACCTACTGCCAACAAGAGAAGTGTTGGGGAAATGGAGCCAAAATAAAAGTGCAAGTAGTGACTGCAGATTCTGTCAGATAATAGGGAAAACCGAAACGCTCTATCTTGTAATTATGGAGTGCGAGGCACTAAATCAAAAAAGACTGATCTTTAGCGCTAAATACGCTAGTGCCATAATCAAAATGGGAAAAGAAGAAAGATGGAGTCAAATCTTAATGGGAAATAATAGAAAGATGGTAGCAACCATAATTCACTTCTGGGAAAACATCATGTCGGACAATAATAACAATAAGGAAGAAGGATAAAAGATAAAAGACATTGGTGTTTGTAATTGGATTTTTTATGAGGAGAATAATGTAGATTGAATGTAAACGATAAATGTAAGGTTTAAGATGTAAACCAAATGCATTTTAATAAAAAAAAAAAAATGTCAAGCTACTTTAAAGTCACATCGAGACAAGCATACACATTCTTACATGATGCAGAGCAACTTTGGACCAGGTATTTGTATTGCACTGGCTTCAGTAGGCCTACAAGTCCGTAGTCGTAAAAATCATGCACACACTTCATCATACAAAACACTAAAAAAAATCACTTGTGCACTTACAAACACATACGTCACTTTCGTGCATCTTATTAGCCCAATAAAAAGCACTATTCATGTCCGCCACTCACAGAATTCACATTTACCCACAAAACATTGTCTCGAAAAAAAAATGTGGAAAAGTGAGACTTTAAAAAATTCACACACATCCCACCAAAACGCATAATTTCAGAACATAATTTAATTTATAAATCTACAACTGCTACAGATATCGTAGTGGGCATTTGGAAAGAAATATGTGACTTTGGTTCAACATTTTAGCTGATTGACAGTGAACGCTCAGACTCATCCTCTTCTTACTGAGACCCTAACCAAACACATCATCTCGAAAACATCGATGTTGAAGGTATAATTTCAACTGATTCACACACACTCCACCAAAAACACTTAATTTCAGAACAAACTTTCATGTATTAAAGTGTAATTTCTAGCTATACCACAGTGGGCTAATAACAGGGAATTTGGAAAAACATACGTCACTTTAGCATATCGTTTTCACCGATTGGAAACAAGTCTTCAGATCTACCCTTTAGATTTGCACACACTCCATCTACAATCATCGTTTCGGCACATACCTGCATTTATAAATCAGTGACTTGTGCAGATATCATGGTCAGTGAATTATAGGGAATTTGGAAAAGCATTTGTCAGTTTGGTGTGGGACATGCATGGTATCAAGAGAGACACAGACTCAAAAGTAACAGTTTGAAAACCTTTATTATCACCCTTTGAGGTATTGGTGTAATGCCTACCTGGTCGTAACTCTAAGGGGGTTGTTCCCTCAACTGCTGCTTCTAAGGGCCGTCAATGTCCTTCAGTCCAAAACCAAAGTTCGTCTGTGTCCAAATCTATGCTTGCCCTCACTCTTAGACCAAATGTGACAGGTGGGTTTTCTTAAAGGAAAAATGGTGGCTCAAAAAGAAAGATAAACCACAGCTGGTTTCAGGTATCCTTACCAATAGGTGGAGTTCTGCCAGTTTAAAAAATAGTTCAACCCAAAAGGGTTGCCCTTGGAACCTTCCATGTAGGGCTTTTGCAGCAAATCAATAAAAGTTCACAATGTTTCTGATTCTCTTGGGGTTCCCTTCCCCAAGCTTCGATTCTTCCAGTTCCAAACAAAAATACACAGTTTCTGTTAGGTCTCTCAGGGTTCACTTCCCCAAGCCTAGGCGTTTCCTGTAAAGTTCACATTGTCTCTGTGGGCCTCTCTGGGTTCCCTTCCCCAAGCTTAGGCCCCTTTCGGTCCATAAACAAAAAGTTCTCCTTGTCAGGAGTCACCTTTCAATGTATAGTTCTTTCATGGGGGTAGTATCAGAGACTTTTGAGAACGCCGGGCTCTTTGCTCCTCCTGGGCACAACCACTCTGACTTTTAGCCCCTCTCATTCTCCGCACCTTTCTTCTTGCACCTTTTTCCTTCTGTGCCTCTTTCACTCTGAACTTTTCCACTTCACTGTGCTTCATGCACCCCTTCTTTTCTGTCGTACACACTTACATCCTCTTTCCACCTTTCTGTGCCTCTTGCACACTTCCCTTTACTGTTTCATCCACTCTTGCATCTTGATTTCCCATTCCCGTGCTACTTGCACACTCTGTCTTGGTTACGGGTCGCTCGCACCCTTTTCCCCATTTTAGGGTTGCTCGCACCCTCTCTTTGCTTTCCATTCTTTTTTTCTTTCTTTTCTGTTTCGGGTCGATCTCACCCTTTTCCCCGCTTTCGGGTCGTTCGCACCTGCTCTTTGCTTTTGGTTTCCCTTCACTTTCTTTTTATCTCTTTGGTTTCTGTGCCACTAGCAAACTTTAACTTGCTCTTTTTGGTTTTTTGTTTCTGTTCCGCTAGCGCACTTTCACTTTGCTTTGCTTTCTCTCACTTTCGAACGTTGGGCCCCCTCCCCGCTTCCACTGCTTCTGATCCCACTTTAGCCATCGGCACGCAACTGAATTTCTCTCAATCTCTAATTCGCGAAACTCACCAAAGTAGCACGGTGCTGGCAAGCAGTTCTCCAGGGTCGTGGATTGAGGTCAGGGTCTTACCACCTGCCCCTCAGACACCCCTGGGAGCGGCACACGTCTCAGGGAAACAAGCACTGGCCTAGACATGGCCAACAGCCTGCAATTCTCCCCGATCTGGCTCCTTGGAGGCACGGCTCCCTCGCCACGCTGCAGCCCCTCTGACACACCGGGCCAGCGTGTCGGCATCCTGCATTCCACCAGATCTTCTGGGCTCCTCTCTCTGCAGCCTTCTGCCTCTTGGCTTCCAGGTCCCATCCAGCAACCCCAGCTCACTCACTGATTCTGTAGTGGAGAGTCAAGTGAAGTCAGGTGTGCACAGTTGTAGTAACGTGCTTGACCTTGCCTGACTCTATTGGTGGGACAGCTTAATGGTGTTATGCAGTAGGCCTCTCTTTGCATCTCCATGCTGTTCCTATGGGTAATCATCATTGCTCTCGATCACTTCCTCCTCATCCCAGTACTTATTGGATAGGGTGAGGGGGAAATGAGGTGAGATTGAAAATACCCCATAAAAGCTGAGGAATAGTGGGTTGGTGGAAAATTGGGAAGAGGGGAAAATCATATCTCACCCTTGGGCTTTGTCCTCACAATCCCCTGTGACCCAAAAACTCAGGTGATCCTACCTCGCTTGTCCACCCCCAGGGTTGTGATCCGAAAGCGATGGCCCTACCCTCGCCACCTGAATGGAAGATCCCAGGGGAGTAGGTGGGAAGATTGCCATCAGGTTCCTCACATTGGTGTATTGTAAAAGCATCCAGGGGACTATTAGCAGACTCCCAATGTACAGGCAAGAGGAACTGGGCCCTGGAAAGCCGCTGCACTGAGAAGGGAAGACCCAGCTATAGAGTAAATCTCAACTATCTTTATTATGCATAGGGATTGCAGCATGAACAATGTAGCATTCTCCAAGCTCACTCTCAGTGTCTACACGGTTGTCAGCTGGTTTTGTCCACTAATGATGTCACAAAGGCAATTACATCCCAAAAAACCTAATGTGAACCAGGAGAGGTTAGTAAGGTGTTAGTGCACTCATTGGGTAACCATATCTGGTGGCTCCTCCTGAGGCCACCTCCAGAAAGTATCAAAAACCAAGTTACAGGTTAGTGAAAGATGGTTGGCCAGTGCAACATTGTATAAACTCATCTAAGTTGATGAACAGGGATTGGACAGACAGGGTCTTCTCAGCTTTGGAGCCTTGGACAGGTACAAGTGCAACACTCAAGGTGGTGGGAACGACTTAGAGGATACTGCATGTTCCCAATAAGTTACCTTCCCCATCTCCTGTGCCGTGAGACAGAACATTTGTCTTTGAACCTGTGCTATACCCCTGTATTTGGTCCGGTGGGAACCGCAATCTTTATCTAGCTCGAATAAATAGGCATTGTCCACCACGTTCAGGTCACGTGTGTGAAGACCACAAAATGGCTCTCTTCTGTCTGTAATCATGAGGATGTTCTGCTTTGGCTTCTTGCAGGTGCCCTATTGTCTCTGCTTATCTGGGAACGTTATTTCCCCCTGTGCATTTGGCTATCGGTGCACAGTAACTGCGCTGGGAGCCTGCTCTGTCAGATTCAGCTGGATCAGTCTACCAGCTTTCTATGTGTCTCAAATTCTCGAAGCCTCGGTCATTCACTCCAATGTGACTATGTCATCCATCTTTATTTGCATGGCTGTTCCTGTTAGTTGCATTAAGCTTCAGATAGGTGTCCATGTGTATACTTATGTGTTTTACGGTTTTCTGCTTAGCGAAAAGTGTGTATGTCAGTCCTCTAACTATGTGAGTCATAAGCATTTGCTTTGTGTCTATCAACAATTAACTAAAATATCAGTATAGCTTTGTGCAGGAATGCATATATACTTCATGTCTAATACATCTATGTCATGATGTCAGTCGTGACCTTATCAGCTCCATGTGGCTGCAGTCAGTCAACTTGCTCTATAGAATGCAGGCTCGTCTCTTCTGTGACGTCATCAGGATATGGTCTGAATGGCTATTTGGGAGTTTAGTGTCTCTCACACCTGTGATACATCATTGATGAAGGGGAGGAGGGGATCACGAGTGATGCTGAAAACAGGAAAGGTGCAACAAGGGAAATGTTTAGGTTCCCCTCTTCAATGCGCCCTGTGGTCGACAAGTCGATCATACTCCCAAAACAATTCTCTCTGGCCAGGTATGGCTTCGGGTTCCATACTTTCACCACTCCTCCTAGGCCTCTGGCACGTTTCACTTATTCGTCCAAACTCCAGGTGAAGTAGCAGCAATCTATTTTGGGTTTGCACCACACACATTTTCCCCTGTAGTTACGTGCGTCTGGGGGAAAGGAGAACATTTTACCTAGCGGCAACAGAGGACGCTCTTTCAGGTGTGATGGCAATTCGTCTAGAATCTGTGTTTCCCGTCTGCTTTTGTTTCCATGTCCAGTAAGATTTTCACCCTTATTCTCTTTTCAGTTGTCATTTTGCATTGAGCTATTGCTACCCTGATAACGCAGAAGGCAAATACTAGCAAAAAAGCTGCTATCAGCACTTTCAGTCCACTAGCCATCCATGATGGTATGCAAGAAAAGATATATTACACCCAGTCGCCATCTTCTTCTGTCAGGTTTGTCACTGCTTCCATCTGAATGTTCCATTTTCTCCTTCGTGGGAAGGCACGTACGTGCAACATGAAGGCAGCATCTTGGTCCAAACGCCTCCTTCCATAGCAGTGAGTAGATCTAAGACGTATCTGGTCTCTAGGGTCATCAACCTAACAGCTCTCAGCTCCTGCTTGATAGCATTGAACCCCTTGACGGTCGAGTTTATCTGCACCAGCTCCCTTCCCTAGAGCCACTTTTTTTTCCGTACTGGCCTGAATTGCTGTGATCACCAATGCAAAGAACGACTTGGTTCTACTAAGAAGTCTGTGCTCTGCTGGTATTGAGGCTAATACATCTTCCATCTTGAGCAAGATGTAGTTGCTTCTATCCGCTCTTGTCAGTTCTACAGACCTCTTCTTTCTCTGATGTGCTTTCATTTTAGAGAACTTGTTCATTTGTATGTCCTTCCGAGGCACTACTAATGCTGATGTATTCAGTTGCACTAGTGAGCATATTCCTCCCCAGTTTGGTGGAATTTCCATGTATGCTTTGGATCCAAAGGCCCCGGTAGTTGTCCATTAGTACTGCTGTGCCAACCTTCATGCCTGGTATCTTCGATATTCACTTGCATCCTATGTTCTCTTCAATCTTCGCTGGACCTTCATTCTGCAAGCATAAGGAAGCATTCTCAAGTGGTGCAACTGGCATGGGACCTGCTTGATTCTCTACCCAGGTGAGCAGCTTTGCGCTTGCTGCCCATTCTTTGCGACAATCGGCGTTTTCCTTCTGTACTATTCCAATGGAATGCCAGGATGCATGTGCTTTGCTTCTACCATTCCCTCTTTCCATCCATCTATGAATATTTGCCCAGATACCATCAACTGAGGTCTCTCGCAGCATCCTGGCATCCCTCATATCTCCCTTTGTCCTCTCTTTGGGCATTGTAACTCCTTTTGTGTCACTATTCTGGCTTCCCCTTTGCTTGGTCCATTGGGGATGTACTCTATCATCTTGTAAGTGGTCCAATAGTCTATCATTTCTTGTGTCTAATTGTAGCTGTCTTCATACAGGAACGTTTTCTGAGACATCCATCTTAATGTTGCCGACCTCTGCAGAGCGACAGGTGCACAAGGCATTATGCCGTTGTGATTTCTGTTGCTATAAATGTTCCGAAGTGCTCATGGCATAGCGTTTGAGGGAGCATATGAAGCAGCCCTCCTTCATTGTCTCTCTCCCTACCTTGGTCATGTGCTTATACCGCACATTGTTAGATACATGGGCTGGATCAGCAAGGCATGCGTTTAGTTGCATCCGGCGTCTTGTCACACCTGATGAGGGGTTAAATGGTGGTTTTATCCAGGCCGATTGCGCAATGCGAATAATGTTATGGGCAAGCAATAGGCCATCCCTTCTTCAGGGTTGCTTTTATTTTGGCCATTTTTTCCTTGGGCAAGCCATTGAGGTGTTCACAAATCCTGTATGCTTGTGGTTGATAAGTACAGGAAAACGTATGCGTAATCACCAATATGGTTGTGATGTGCTCGAAGGTCTCATTTACAAAGTGGGGTCCGTTGTCTGAACACAGGACCTCGCATCACCCTGCATTGTGGGAACACTTCTCTGACAAGGAATTTCACTGCACTTTGTGCATCGGGTGTGAACATGGACCAGCTTCGATCCATCGGGAAATGGGCATACAACCACTATCATGTGTAGGTATCCTTGACATACGTGGATCATGTCCATGTAATCTACATGGAGATTGTTATGATAGAAATGCCTTATGGAGGGACAGGGCCTCCTAGTCCTTGTCCAACCACTTCTCTGTGTGTGTTTTCTCTGTGTTTTCTTCCACTGATGTCCAGCACAGACCACTGGCAGTGCAGTGCTTCATGTTTTCCTTTTGGTGAACAACACACATGGGATACCCTTAGGGCACTACCCCTTATGTGTGTTTTTGGGAACCTGTGTTGCCCACCGAGCAAGGTACGGGGTGGTGGTAGCTACATGCTGACTTGACAGTGGCACTGAGTGTCTTCCATTTTTGAGACACACAGGCCATGCTATAAGAATCAATGGATTCCGGAAGAAAGGCAAGATGGCCACTGTGGCATTTTGGTTCACAGCGCAATCAAAGGAGGACATTGTTGTAAAAAGGCTTGAGAATAAAATTGATCAGCTGGTTTTTCCTGAAAAAATATTGTACATTTTCAGTTAAGCCATTGCTCATATTTCATGTTGGAAAAGTTGTCCCAATGATCCTTTATGGGTTGGAAATAGAGCCAATATTATACAAGCTGCTATGGGAGAGGCTAGAAGAGTTTGGAAGAGAGTATAGAATCTTCCACTGTCGGTCCCCATGGCATCATTGCGCTTTGAACTTGGCCTTCTGTCACTCCGGGCATGGTTCCACTAGCGTGTGGTCTCACTTATGGGTAAAATACTTTAACCGGCTAGGGCTTCTTTGTACGAAGAACTTTTAGTAGCCATGAATAGTAAATCATCGAATTTTTTAGTTAGCATGGAATCATACACAGTAGCTATTTTGGATAAGTGTGGGAAATAGAAGATCAATCTCATGGAAAACCTCTTGTGGGTGAAAAAGAGCCTAAAAAACATGGATTGGATAGACACTGTGAATACAACTAGAAATTATAGAGTGCATTCTACATTTTCACGACTAGATAAAGCCCCAGGGTCTTTGTCTAAATATCTGAATCAGTTTCCTTGTTTCTATGTTTCAGATCAATTTTTTTACCTTTTAGGTTAAATTTGCTAGCCAATGGAGAAATTGTAATTGTTCGTTCAAAAAAACTGTGATTTAAATAGCAACATGTGTGGCTATTGCAAGAATTCAACATCTAAACAAACTCTTAAACACACAATACTAGAATGTCCAATGCTATCAGATATTAGAAAAAAACATTTGGGACTTTTTTGTGATCAGACGCGAAGTACATTCTGAAGATATGGGGAACGTCTCAATGCTGATAATGACATTTGTTTAACCATCGAGTGGTGAGGATGCTGAAAGAAATAGGTCTTTTAAGTGATAATACGAACTAATGATTTCAATTATATTAATTGCGATAGGCCTCTATTAATTTTGATTGTTATCTAGATATGCAGATTGTGGTTTCATTTTTATATATTGACATATCATTAGGATGAATGGTTTTATTATGTGATTTTACATATTTTGTTTATTAATGAAATATGATCAATTGCTTATGATGTGATTTTATACGTTATCTAAGTTTTGTGAAAGATCATTGTTTGATCATAACACAATAAAAGAAAAGAAAACACAACTTTAAAAAATGAAGCATGTGTCCCTAAAGTTCTTTATTAAGCAACTCCGCCCACTCTAGGCTCTGCCTCCATGACCCGCCCACCTGGGGCCATCTGTCATTTTTGCCCACGGGGCCCTTTGCCTTAAATCTGCCACTGCCAGCCTTCCCTATGAATGCCCCCGAACCACCTTTCCCATTGGCCTTGAGTTTGTATCCACTGCCCGCCTGCCTGTCTCCCCTGCACAATGCAGCATTGTGAGATGGGCTGGCGCGAGATCAATAGAAGACAGCGATAATAAATTATAGAATTTTTAACTGAGCGAGGGAGTCTGGCCGAGGCTGTTTCTATTAGTCTTTCACGTTCGTCAGCACTAAAAGGAAAAACAAGGTAAAAAACAAAACCTAATGTGAAAGGGGAAAAACCTGCTCCTGCTCATCCTTTACAGAAATGAAATATCTTTGACAACATATTTTCACTGTCCTGCAAGATGAGATTAAAATGAATCACGGTGTCTCGGGCACAGTAACAAATTACCCCTGTGCTAGACTGCGAGTTAAAATGGTACTGCAGTTTCATGGCGCGAGGCCTGGACTAAACAAGGCTTCACGTGCAGGCTAAGAGCGAGGCTTCCATCCAAGGCACATGCACAGTAGGATGCTGAGAGTGGTGGTTCTAGTTCACATTCCACGCTAAGATGTAAGCAAAGAGTTAAGCCGCTGATGCACGTACAAGGTACGAGTTGGGAGTGGTGTCTATGGTCACTCGCACACACACAGGGCCTCATTAGGAGTTCGGCCTTGCGGCCAAAACGGTGATAATTCAGTGGTAACAACGTTACCACTGCTTTACCGCACCGCAAACTATGAGGTTGGAGATAAGGTGGAGGAAAAACCTCCAGCAAATTGCTGGAGGTAATTCCGCAAACGTGTCGCCAAAAAAACAGCCATTTTGTCAGAATTACAGTCAGCGGTAATTCCGCCGAAATCCCCATGGAGTCCTACAGACTCCATAAATGGGGACTTCCCCCGCCATACCGCCACTCGTAATCCGGTGGTAATTCTGCCAAACTAAGTGGCAGTAACATTAAATCCATTTAGTGGTGTGTCAGTGGATTTGCCGCAGAGATACCACCAAACTCATAAATATCCTCTCAAACTATCAACCTTATTTTGTAACAAAGGTACTTGGACAGGGTACTTAATGCTAGCCTTAGCCACAATCCTTCTGTTCACATACCAAACAAGTTGGGGATCCAGCACCCAGAGCGGGAGAGGAAGGTGTCAGGACTGTGACGAGGTATGTAATCGCAGCATTACCAGTAGATCCTCACTTCCTCTTCCCAATCCTATACTTTATACCAGGAAAGGAAATGGGGCCATCATGGAACAGCATACAGTAGGTGCACAAGCACGCCCAGTGCACCCAGGGAGCTGGAGATGGTAGTGATGAACGAATATGCTGGGGTAGCCCAGGTGCCAGTCCTACAGAAGTCGATCAGTGAAGCCCCCTGTCCTCCCCACAGGCTGAGGAAACTCCTCCAGGTTCCACAGTAGAGGAGTGCTAGTCAGGGAGTAAGCCAAAGAGATTGTGTTCTTAAGTCACCTACAAATTGAGAGAGAGGAGGCCTTGCGATCCTTGTCAACAGCCATCATAAATTGGAAAAAGACTGCTGAAAGACTGCAACTGGGCAGACTCAGCCCACATAGGGAGAGTACAGAACTCTGTCTTTCACGGAAAGATCAACAGGGAGCACAGACAGAACAATTTCTTGTGAGCGGTGAAATATAGAGATTACCTTCGGCCTAAAGGAAGAGTCACAATGAAGAGGGACTACTTCAAGAGTAACTAGTTACAGAGAAGGACCAAGTAGCACTCCAAGCTCGCCAGTCCCCCTGGTGGAGGTAATGGATACCAAAATAATGGACTTTGTGGTTAGATGTTTTATCTCTGCCCACCACAGATTCTCAGGAGAGGATCCTGCATGACTCAGAGAAATAAGGGAAGGTGCCAAGGAGGTGTAAGCATTTGATCCTGGGGTGGGAGCTAGAAAGGTACAGCAGCAGCCTGGTGAAGGCATTGCCCGTCACATTATCCTCAGACCAGGGGGCTCTGAAGGCCCGTATAGTTACCCACTGAGCCATGATACTGGAAGGAGATAGCACTTCTGCAAGAACATGGCGATCTCTGAAAAGGCACAATCAAAAGTTAGAAAATTACTTCTGCCACATCAAGACACATACAACCTTGCATGTCTAGATTAAGAGCAGAGGGTAGAGGACTACCTGGAGCCGTACACCACTAGAGAGATGAGGACTGAGAGAACCCACATCGGAAAGGTCCTCCATTTCAAAATCCCGACCTCCCAACATCAGCTTTTGATCATTGTTGAGTCCTCTGACAGAACTGGTAGCAGGGATCTCTGCAGAAACAGGGGATGGGCCATAGACAACACCAGAATGAGGGGAAACCAGGTTCTCTAAATCCAGCAATGTGTGATCAAGAGCACCCCTGCCTTGGTGAATCTGATCATTCTCAGGGTCCTGGGAATCTGGGGAATGGCAGGGAACATATAGATAATCCTTGGAGGTCATGGAGTAGCAAGAGTATCCGATGGCCAAACTCCCCTCTCCACAACCCTGGAGAAGAATAGAGTGATCTTGTGATTAAGGGAAGAAGCAAACATGTCCACATCCAGGAGGCCAAGGTGATTCGTGGGCAACTAGAATGCCACAGGACTGATGATCATCTCCTGGGTCATAAGTATGTTTCTGCTGAGGGAATCAGTCAGATCCCCTAACGGGCAAGGCCTCTAGTGACACCAAGTTCTCAGCTACGAATTAAACCTGAAAGAGATCTGAGCCATGGAAAGGAAGCACGTCTCCCTGATAGCTCACAGACAGCTGCTGTGTATTATCTGTGAGAATTCAATCTGCTCTGGATATCATAAGATTGGGGAATAACAGGCAAGCCGAATGGATGGGTTCCCACGCCATCCTGTTAGAGGACTGGCCAGTCTCTGGGGAGAACAGACTCCCTGCACAGTTGTTATCCTCAGAGAACTCCCCCCATCCCCTGGGACTCGCATCTGAGATAATGCCCACTGGATGGAGTGGGTAGAGGGGTCTGTTTGGGATGGACTTCTCGAAGATCGAACTCAGTTTCCAATCAATATGAAGATGCAAGAGCTGAGGACAAAGATGCAGCCGAGTCCAGGGAGTGATAAATACAGCAACAGACATGAGACCCTGCATGAGTATCCACTTCTGGACAGAAGTCCTCCACAGTAAACAGGAGCCTGCCTAAATGATGCAAGCAGTCCTGCATTCCGCAAAACACACTATGCTAGACTTGGAGAGAAAACAGGTTTCAGTAAAAAGAAGATTATGGGAGGGCACTGGGTGAGACTTCTCCATGTTGGGGAGGAAGCTGTGAGTAGAAATGAAGAGGCAGACAGTAGACACCGCCTCTACCACTTCTTGCCTGGGTGATCCCTGGATCAGTAGATCTTCCAGGTATGTATAAATGATCAGGCACCCTTGAGATGCCACCAAGGGTGCAGGGAAAGCACATTTGGGGCTGAGTGCAGACCAAAAGGAAGAACTGAAAAATGAAGGTTTTGGCCCACCACAGTAAACTCAGGAAGTAATGGTCTTTAGGGCATATCGGACATGAAGATATGCATCTCTGAGATCCAGGGACACCACACAATCTACGTTTGACATCAAGTGAAGAGCTTTCTCCATTCTAAATCTCATGCTGGACACAACCGTGTTCACTTTCATGAGGTCCAACCAAAGCCTGGAGCCACCGGAGAGGTTGGGTAACAATAAACCCATTGAGTAGCATTCCTTGGCCCCTGGCCATAGGGGGACCAAACAAATTTCTGTATTCAGCTGTAGTGCCTCTTTCTTTCTGCATTGAGGATATCTTCTCTGGACCATTTAGCCAGGGGCAAGAGGGGCACTCAATGGCCTAGCCCTTTTGTACAATGTTCAATACCTAAAGATCTCCAGTGGAGCTGCTCCAGACATCCCTGAACTGAAGGTGCTTTTTCCACACTGGCAACTGGGGTGGGGCATATGCCAGTCAGGAGTAAGCCAGTTTAGGTGAGAAGAAGCCCTCGTCTTCTTCATGCGGGAAACTTCCCCTAATCCAAATCCTGCACTGTGCCGACAATAATTGTAGCCTTGAAAAACTGGAATAGGGAAGACCATGGTTAAAGGAAAGGGACTTCTGCTTCTACATAATAGTGCCTGAATGTTTCTCTTCCTTATGTACCAAGTGCACATTCTTTTCCAGCTCTTCCCTGAATAAGCTCAAACACTAGAGGAGGTTTGGCGTCTCACCTCCTTCTGGAAAGGGTCCACTCCCATATATGAAATTGCTTCCTGCAAGCCACTGACGTTACCATGGCAAGGGCCGCTGCCCAAATCCAAGCCTGAATGCAACTCCAGAATCTCTGGAAGTGAACTGGGCATGTACAATGCATAGACAGAAGTAAGAAGAGAAAGATGGCTCCCGGCTTAACTCTTCCTTAGAAACCTATCTACCTTCTTGTCGCTGGGGTCTCAGACAGCTACTTCCTCAAGTAATAGAGAGGGACAAGCTGTTAAACATGACAGTGAGGAGTTGACCTCCAGAATGGTAGGAGATTGGTCTTCACCCTTCAAGGTTTAAAGTCTGCTCCTTGCAAGATCTTATCCTTCCTAGGAGTCTTTCCACTCAGTCTGTTTGGCACTGGGGTCAAAATGATCACCCCTGGAGAACTCCATCCACAAAGCTACTTGCTCCAGAAACTTGCTAACTTCCTCTCTGTCCAGGTATTTTCCCTGTGGACCCTCCCTCTTGAAGAGGAAGATGGCAATAAGGAGGAAAATGAGGAGAAGTAGGGAAAGGGGAATGAGGGGGAGGAGGGAGAGTCTTTATTGTGCCAACCCCCAATGTTTGCAGCTAAGTCTCAACCAATAGAGACCTCAGCCAACTCGGTAGAAGGAATCCCCTAACCCATGGTTTAACAAGCAGTACGGGTCATCACCAAGTTTATCAGGGACCTGCTGCAAATCCTGCACTCCCAAATGACAAGCCGAGCCGGAGCTGCAGTATCCATTGGCCCTGAATGGTAAAGAGGAGCAAAGACAGGCAGAGAAGGCCCCCACAAATAACTATTCACAGAAGGACAGCGGAACAAAATGGTGGATTGTAAGTAAGGTTAGCCCAAATACCCTGGTGAGGGCAAGGGTGGATGGAGTTTAAAAAAAAGTGGGGGTAGAGTTAAGATGGTAGCATGGAAGGATGCACCACCCAGCATCTCTGGAGAACCATCCCTGAATGGTGCCTCGTCTTCTTGCTGGACTGCCAATCCTCTTGAAAGTAAAACTGAGCAGATGCCCCAGACATTGTGGCAATCAGGGGCTGCAGCAGTGCTCCCCTGCAGCTGTGGACATTGCTTCTTGCTGCAGGCAAAGAGCAGAATCCGCAAAGGTGCCAGAGGAGCTTTGTAGCCTGGGCTGCTAGTAGAAGAGGAGTCGATGGAAGGGTCCATTAGGGAGACGTCCTGGCAGATTGATTGACACAGCATTGGAATCCTTTGACTGTTTTCTGCAGGGACCCTATCAGTAGGAGAACTCAGGATGGGGGAGTGTGCCAATCGTCTGCCGGTGTCAGCAGAGAGGGCAATAAGGCCTAATTGGGCCTTCACTCACAAGCTTGGGAGTGGGCTCTGAGTGGCAGTGCAGGGCAGTGCTGTGGCTAGGTGGGTCAGCTCACCTGGGATTCAGTGGATCCTGTACTGAAAGGTTGGCACTTAGGGCTGGGGCTTGCAATGCCTCGGAATCTAGAAAGGAGGCCTAAGATGCAAGTTGAACATATCTGAGGGCATGGAACAGTGGGGTACCCAATTAGGGCGCCATCTCCCCCAATAGAATGCCTGAAAAGGGGAAGAGGCCTACTCCTCCCAAAGCTACCTCAAGCTTGATAGTCGAAAGGGTGACAAAAGATGGCAGGGTCAGCTTTCATGGGAGGGATACTGCTGCTCCACATGCAGAAGATTCACTCACAAGACAAGCTTTTGAAGAAGCCCTTAGAGGCTTTAGGGAGGATATAAACCTTTTGTACAAGCTGAGATCCCAACCCTAAAAACAAGCCTCACATTGGCTCTCACTTGAAATAAAACAGAGAAAGGGCTTGGTGTGAGTTCAGTGACTGCAAAAATTGCGTTATGGATAGGAATGGCCATCTCCCCTGCCTTTTGGCAAATGTTGAGGCTCTGAGGAGTCTGAGGAGGGAACCGAGTGGCACCTGCGAGGACTTGGAGAACTGGTCCTACAGAGACAACATTTGGCTAAAGTACATGAGGGAAGGGGTCGAGGGACGAGATATCGAGGACTGCGTCAGAATGTCTTTGTAAACGGGCCCAAGGAAGATGTGGCCTCAAATATTAGAATCGACAGAGCCCACAGAGGAGGCCCCATGAGGAAAGAAACCAATGGCGAGCCATAGGAAAATCTTGTCAAATTCCACGACTATAAGACCAGGGAAAAGGTCATTTCAGCAGCAAGAAGGGAGCAAAGAGTAGTATACTCTTACTCCGCCATCCAGACCTTTCATGATATGTCTCTTTAACAAAGGTTGATACATGCTGAGATTGGAAGTAGATTATGGGCCTCAAGATTCAAAAAAAGATACGCTACAACTTGACTTTTCTTGTGGGTTTGTGGTCCCATTATAATGGTCAATAACTTTGGATTACATCCAAGGAAGAAGGACTGTGTATCCCTGTCCAGGGAGCAGAGATGACAGCAGGCAAAGAGAAAGGTCCAGAAAACAGTACAGTCTGCAGCTGATTCCGGCGCTACTTGTTGACTGATGGTTACAAGTATGCAGGCAGCAGGACAAAGGTCTATTTCCCTCAGACTGTATAGGGAATGAAAGCTCAGAAGAATGAATTAGACCTTTAGGTGGTCCGCGAGAAAGGTCCCCCGGATCTAAAGATGGATTGCTGCAAGGGGGAAGTCATCCCTCTCGCTAGAAGACATGGGAGGGTCATCTTGGTGGGGTTAGCCTCCTGTTGGACCCGTTATGAAGAATTTGAATCGGTACTGTTGTGTTTTCCACTATGGGTGATTGAAAACCCAGCAATATGGTGGAACCTTTTGCACTGTTCTCCCTTTGGGGGGGTGGGGATACTTGCTTCAGCTTCCTACTTGTTTATGGTGAGTTCATAATTACTCCTTATCATCGGATATTGGAATGATGGAGATAAGTGGGGGAGGCTCTCCTTTTGTGAGAGAGAATATTCTGTACTAGCCTTATGTGTACAGGGG
Source organism: Ambystoma mexicanum (assembly GCF_040938575.1). Lineage (NCBI taxonomy): Eukaryota > Metazoa > Chordata > Amphibia > Caudata > Ambystomatidae > Ambystoma > Ambystoma mexicanum. The sequence continues at coordinate 470,997,266 of NC_090938.1, forward strand.
AGGCAGCCTCATGGGATGCTCCAAAATCGGCACAGAGAACTGAAAGCTGCTGTGGTTCTTTGGGGCTCATTGCATTGTTCATGTGTTTGAGGGGGAGAGGCATTGGGGGAGCTGTCATGAAAGAGGGAGGGGAGAGTCCATTTTACTCTTTCCAACACATTGATTATGCATTTCCAGCCATTCTTTTTTGGGGGGTGTGGTAAGTGTTTATGGGGAGAGAGCACTGATTCCACGTATCTTAATTCATGCACAGAGCACATAAGGGATCTCAACACACGCTTACTGGGATGTTTGGTTATCAGGGCTCAAGTCGAGGGTACACGTGGGGGGACGGAGTCCACCCACTTTTTTCAGTCCCCCCCAGCTTAAAAGGGAAACATTTACAGGCCGATTCATGGAATAATTAGCGCGGCGCAAGTGGGCAAAAACGTGCGAATCGCAGTGGAATAGCGAAAATCGCAGTGCAAGTGCGAAAATCGCACGAAAAGCAGCGCACATCGATTCATGGAAGGCTGTGCGCGAGAAAACCAGCGGATGTGCGATAAAAAAGTGCGCGGCGCACGTTGGCGCACAGGCCATCTAACTGCGTGCGCCAGGTCACAGCGAAAATCGCACAGGCCACAGCGAAAATCGCACATAGCGCGGCGCACGCAGCAAAAGTAGACGGAACACGGGCGTAACACTCGGAATGGGGAACAACTTGCCAAAACGTGGGCGTCACGGGGGAAGTACAGGGCACAAGTGCGCGGAACGCCCACACGCTCGCCTACAACACGTATTCATGGAATAGAATAGGGCAAAAAAGCGCACGCTCAAACCAGCGCACAGGCACAAACACGACCGCCACAAGAAAGCAGGCGGTAGCGTCTCTGCGGCTGTAAGAAATGTGCGCCAAAAGGTGCGCCAACAAATAGCACCTATATACTGCCATGGTGAATGTCCTATACTGTGGCCCTCCAGGACAAATGATGTGCAAAGGGGTACCCACAAACACGGACACCCGCTGACAAAAAATACGGGTGCGTGTATACCGGGGTGCGTGGGAAGTCTCACACGCGATTTGGCCGGGTACGTGGATTTCAGGGGTGCGCGGGAAGTTCCACACGCGATTTGGCCGTGTACGTGGATTTCAGGTGTGCGCGGGAAGTTCCACACGCGATTTCAGCAGGGTATGTGTATTTCATGGGTGCGCGGGAAGTTCCACAGGCGATTTCATCAGGGTACGTGTATTTCAGGGGTGCGCGGGAAGTTCCACACGCGATTGGCCCAGTGCGAGCAGGGTACGTGTATTTCAGGGGTGCGCGGGAAGTTCCACACGCGAATGGCCCCGTGCAAGCAGGGTACGTGTATTTCAGGGGTGTGCGGGAAGTTCCACACGCGATTGGCCCCGTGCAAGCAGGGTACGTGTATTTCAGGGGTGCGCGGGAAGTTCCACACGCGATTTCAGCAGGGTATGTGTATTTCAGGGGTGCACGGGAAGTTCCACACGCGATTTCATCAGGGTACGTGTATTTCAGGGGTGCGCGGGAAGTTCCACACGCGATTGGCCCAGTGCGAGCAGGGTACGTGTATTTCAGGGGTGCGCGTGAATTTCCACATGCGATTTCAGCAGGGTATGTGTATTTCAGGGGTGCGCGGGAAGTTCCACATGTGATTTCATCAGGGTACGTGTATTTCAGGGGTGCGCGGGAAGTTCCACACGCGATTGGCCCAGTGCGAGCAGGGTACGTGTATTTCAGGGGTGCGCGGGAATTTCCACACGCGATTTCAGCAGGGTATGTGTATTTCAGGGGTGCGCGGGAAGTTCCACACGCGATTTCATCAGGGTACGTGTATTGCAGGGGTGCGCGGGAAGTTCCACACGCGATTGGCCCAGTGCGAGCAGGGTACGTGTATTTCAGGGGTGCGCGGGAAGTTCCACACGCGATTTCAGCAGGGTATGTGTATTTCAGGGGTTCTGGGGAGTACCACACGCGAATTGGTCGTGTGGGTCCTCCCAGGTGTACGCTCCACAACCTCCACGGCCCCTGCAGGCAGCCCACACCACGGGGGACTACCCTGCACCCCTGCTCATGTCCCGCAGGCAGCCCATCCACCATGGGCATGCCCCCCAGCCAACCCACATGTCACCTTGCACTACTGATCAACAATGCATGTCTCCCACCACCCCCACCCCCCAGCCACCAGGGGCACCCACCACCAGGCCCCCACTCATGTCTCCCACCACCCCCACCCCCCTGCCACCATGGGCAGCCCCCACCAGGCCCCCACTCATGTCTCCCACCACCCCCACCCCCCAGCAGTGCAGGGGCACCCTCCACCAGGCCCCCACTCATGTCTCCCACCACCCCCACCCCCCAGCAGTGCAGGGGCAGCCTCCACCAGGCCCCCACTCATGTCTCCCACCACCCCCACCCCCCAGCAGTGCAGGGGCAGCCTCCACCAGGCCCCCACTCATGTCTCCCACCACCCCCACTCCCCAGCAGTGCAGGGGCAGCCTCCACCAGGCCCCCACTCATGTCTCCCACCACCGCCACCCCCCAGCAGTGCAGGGGCAGCCTCCACCAGGCCCCCACTCATGTCTACCACCACCCCCACCCCCCAGCAGTGCAGGGGCACCCTCCACCAGGCCCCCACTCATGTCTACCACCACCCCCACCCCCCAGCAGTGCAGGGGCAGCCTCCACCAGGCCCCCACTCATGTCTCCCACCACCCCCACCCCCCAGCCACCAGGGGCAGCCTCCACCAGGCCCCCACCCATGTCTCCCACCCCCCCCCCAGCCACCAGGGGCACCCTCCACCAGGCCCCCACTCATGTCTCCCACCACCCCCACCCCCCAGCAGTGCAGGGGCAGCCTCCACCAGGCCCCCACCCATGTCTCCCACCACCCCCACCCCCCAGCCACCAGGGGCACCCTCCACCAGGCCCCCACTCATGTCTCCCACCACCCCCACCCCCCTGCCACCATGGGCAGCACCCACCAGGCCCCCACTCATGTCTCCCACCACCCCCACCCCCCAGCAGTGCAGGGGCACCCTCCACCAGGCCCCCACTCATGTCTCCCACCACCCCCACCCCCCTGCCACCATGGGCAGCCCCCACCAGGCCCCCACTCATGTCTCCCACCACCCCCACCCCCCAGCAGTGCAGGGGCAGCCTCCACCAGGCCCCCACTCATGTCTCCCACCACCCCCACCCCCCTGCCACCATGGGCAGCCTCCACCAGGCCCCTACTCATGTCTCCCACCACCCCCACCCCCCAGCCACCATGGCCACCCTCCACCAGGCCCCCACTTATGTCCCCCTGCACCCCCACCCCCAGCATCCAGGGGCACCCTCCACCAGGCCCCCACCCATGTCTCCCACCACCCCCACCCCCCAGCCACCAGGGGCAGCCTCCACCAGGCCCCCACTCATGTCTCCCACCACCCCCACCCCCCAGCAGTGCAGGGGCAGCCTCCACCAGGCCCCCACCCATGTCTCCCACCACCCCACCCCCCAGCCACCAGGGGCACCCTCCACCAGGCCCCCACTCATGTCTCCCACCACCCCCACCCCCCTGCCACCATGGGCAGCACCCAACAGGCCCCCACTCATGTCTCCCACCAGCCCCACCCCCCAGCAGTGCAGGGGCACCCTCCACCAGGCCCCCACTTATGTCTCCCACCACCCCCACCCCCCAGCAGTGCAGGGGCAGCCTCCACCAGGCCCCCACTCATGTCTACCACCACCCCCACCCCCCAGCAGTGCAGGGGCACCCTCCACCAGGCCCCCACTCATGTCTACCACCACCCCCACCCCCCAGCAGTGCAGGGGCAGCCTCCACCAGGCCCCCACTCATGTCTCCCACCACCCCCACCCCCCAGCCACCAGGGGCAGCCTCCGCCAGGCCCCCACCCATGTCTCCCACCCCCCCTCCACCCCCCTGCCACCATGGGAAGCACCCACCAGGCCCCCACTCATGTCTCCCACCACCCCCACCCCCCTGCCACCATGGGCAGCACCCAACAGGCCCCCACTCATGTCTCCCACCAGCCCCACCCCCCAGCAGTGCAGGGGCACCCTCCACCAGGCCCCCACCCATGTCTCCCACCACCCCACCCCCCAGCCACCAGGGGCACCCTCCACCAGGTCCTCACAATCCCCAATCATGTGCGTAATGGTCAGCCTCCACAGCCAAAAAGCCCTACCAAGTAACCCATTCACCCACATGGAAATGGAAATTACATGTTACACCCCCAATGTTCATGAAGCTAATGAACCCATGTCCGTCACACACAATGGTTGCAATTGAATGGGAAAACACCCAACATGACATGCATGAAACCAATGAGATGATACCACACAGTGAAGTATGAAAACAAAATTGTATTGACAAAAATAAAGAATGCTAAAGAAAGGAAACAAACTACAATGGGAATGAGAAAAAATAAGCTGCATGTCCGTATTAAAAAAAAAAACTGCAAATCAGAATCCAAAAAAATGTCGTCCAAAGTCAAATGTAAAAAAATCTCTATGCAATAAAGAACTATGTAAAAAACTACCAAGGGTCCATGAGCCCAACTGAACAAAGGAAACCTACTAAAAAACCTAACTAAAAATCAACTATATACAAAAAGTGGAGCAGTGTCCGTCGACTCCAAATCATAATAAGAAACAAAGGAAACCTAAAACTAAAGAACTATATACAAAGGCGGCGGGCAAGTCCAGCGGCTCACTCCGTGGTGTCCCGGGCCAGGGCATCATCGAACTCCTGTTCGATGTCCCGGAGGCGGTCCAGTTCCATGGCCCCGAGGGTCCGCAGGGACGACGCCGTGTCCTCCTCCAACCCCCTGCGGATTGCCTCGAGGCACTCGGCCCGCCTCAGGGCCCTCCGCATGGAGTTCTCCGCCCTGACCATTGTGAGCCGCGCCTCTTCCGCCCGCCGCCGCTCCACACCTATGGCGTGGCCCAACCGCTGCCACACGGAAGACACTCTCTGTCCTGGGTCCCCCTGCCCTCCGGCCGATGCCTGCCCCTCTGATGTCGAAAGCCCCGAGCCTTCATGTCTCCCACCATGTTGCTGCTGCTGCTCTGCCTCTGCCCGTGCACTGCCTCCTGCTGCCTACACATCCTTCGCCGGCTGGGGTGCAGTTGTTGATGTGGCCACCCCTGCTGGACCTCCGACTCCCGACTGTGGCAGGGATGCCTCCTCCACCAGCCTGGCCGCACCGTCAGAGGCAGCTCCACAGGGCACCCAGGTGACTGATGGGTGGGAAGATGGCACAGAGGACGACTGGTGGTAGGGGGTCCAGTTGAGGAGGGGGTCGGAGCAAGCCCCATCAGACGGAGGAATCCGGCCTGGGTGACCTGTCCCAGCAGGCTGACGTGGTCAACGAGCCATTCGAGATGACGTGCCTGTCTCTCCATGAAAATACTGCAGGTCACCTCGCATGGCCCGTTGACGCAACGCCACACCAGCCAGGACAGGCTCAACCCGGACCTGGATGGCCACGTCCGCAGGCAGAGGAAGGCCAGTTGACGTCAGCTCATCCCCTGCCTGAAAACGGGTCTGGACGTAGGCATCCCTGCTGGTGCAAGATGATGCAGGGACAGGATCGGGGACAGGATTGCACACAGGCACCTCCGCGGCGGCCTGTGCTGCCTCCTGTCCCTGGTCCTGCACTGCACCACTAGCACCAGTGGGATCCCCACCTCCAGACCCCGTCTCTGGTGCTTGCACGGCCTCCTCCTCCACCAAACCCCCCACCAACCTGGATGACTCCGTGCCATCTTCCCCTGTTGGGCCCTGTGGGGTCCCAGCTGCCCCTTCTGCTGCCGAGGAGTCCAACTGCAACCTCTGCCTCTTGGACCTCCCCCCGGCAGCTGTGGCCTGGGACGCGGCACCGGACTCCTCACTCCCCGACGAGATGACAACACGGGAGGGGAGCCGGGCCTTGCGTCTCCGGCTGGCGGTCGGATCCCCGCCGCTGTGCTCCACAGCACCTTCTCCGCCCTCTTCATCAGTTGACGCTGCAGACAGGGAGAAACAAAACACAGGCATCAGGGCACTGTACAATGGACACATACACACATGACAGTTGCACATGAGTGGCATTGGCAAACCTCAGACATGTCATCACAATCCCCAACACACATGTCATTGCAACTCGCACACATGAGCCATACCACAGCCATATCGCAACTGCCAGCACCATCCCTACACATACAACAGCATCAGCAGCCAAAGGGGAGCCAGACATCACATGCAACACAGGAAGTGCACCACACATGTACACACACCACCACACTTGCATGCATGTGTACACCTCTGCCAAGTGTCGCACTGTTCAGACGGGCATCCATGTCACATCTGCCAATCAGGCTTCCACATACCGGTGTCACATGCATCCATGTTGCATCACTGTTGCACCCTTGTCAAATACACACACATGCACATGTACACAGTGCTCATACATGCAGCCGAAAACAACATACATGCGTGACATCACGGACATGTCTACTTGCATACACATTCATCCAAACATGTGTGCACGCACAACTGCATTTGCCATGCAAGCCTACACACACAAGCACCATCCATGTCTCACACATTACAGCCCTCGCATGTGTCAGCCCCACGGCCCTGTACACCCCCACCCATACTCGACCCCATACAAACAGATGTGCAACCTGCACAATACCGAATAATCACCACACGCACTGCTCACAATCAGGATGCATGTACACTCACCGCTCGACTCCAGACGGGTCTGCTTCTCTAGGACCTGGACGTGGAGCGCTGGGGATATGTGTACCAGGACCCCCATCTGTTCTTCCGACAAGTGGCCCCGGCGCCCCTTGGCATCCGCTGCCTTCAAGAGGCGCCGGGCCTTGTTCAGGGTCCTGGACCTGAAGTCCTCCCAGCGCTTCCTGACATGTTGTAAGTCCCAGACTGCCACCCCCTCCGCGTTGATGGCAGTCACGATGTCAGTCCAGATCCGAGTCCGTCCTTCCTTGTCGGCGCGGGAACTTCCGAAGAGGGCATCATACTGCCCCAGGACTTGCTCCACCAGGACACCAACTTCGGTGGCACTGAAGCTGGTGCCCCTCTGCCTCTCTGGCCGGGGGTTGTCAGTGGTCACAGATGTTGTTTGCCCCGACATGACAACCCCAGAGGCAGGAGTGGGTGGGCAACTGGGTCCTGGGGCTGGGCTGTGGAGCGATGGAATTCCAGTCGGGAGTCTTCGGTTCCAGCAGGGGTGGTCACAGCAACAGCACCCCTGGCTGATGTGCAGGCAGCAAATGGCAGTGCACGTGGGCAGCAGGCAGTCAGGCAGCAGCAGATGGCAGGTGGGAGCGTGCTCGGGGCTCTGGGGGGCAGTAGTTCGGCCTTCTGGGCAGGAGCGTGGTCTTCCGTGTGCTTACGCGTGGCCAGCTTGGTACGGAGTGATTTGGCACGTGAAAATCCTGAACGTCAGCGTGAAAATCGAGGAAAGGCCCTTAGCGCGTAAGCGCGTCAGCACGCATACGCGATTCTATTGGACCAAAGGCCCTCAGCGCGTAAACGCGTCAGCACGCATACGCGATTCTATTGGACCAAAGGCCCTCAGCGCGTAAACGCGTCAGCACGCATACGCTATTCTATTGGACCAAAGGCCCTCAGCGCGTAAACGCATCTGTGACGTGACCCGCACGGGTGTTTCCCACACAGCACGTGATGACAGAGCACACGTGGAAAGACTGCACGTCAGAGTGTCATCGCGTGTAATTGGACAGCACGTCAGAGTGTCATCGCGTGTAATTGGACAAAAGTGCGCGTACACGCGATTGGCCTATGTACGTGTATATCAAGGGTGCGCGTACACTTACACACGCAAGTACGTCAGCGCACCTGTATCCTGGGGTGCGCGGGAATTTCCACACGCTATTGGACTGGGTACTGGATTTCAGGGGTGCGCGGGTCACACGCTCGCCTACAACAGGCGCAACGCATTAATTTGCGCGCTAACAAAATAACAAGCTCAGACCCAGGATGAACATACCGTTCCTAGCAGCAGTGGGCGTGGCCTACCAAAGGAGGAGGAGGAGGATAGTCAGTGCCAGAATATTCACACCCAGAACCAGCCTTTTCGGGATGCCTGATGACCAGGTGCATGGGAGGTACAGGTTTCCACCACACATTATACTGGACCTGGTGAGTGAGTGGGAGGATGACCTCACATCACCCACCCTGTGCTCCCAAGCACTCAGCCCCCTGGAGAAGGTCCTCAATGTACTGCACTTCTTAGCCACTGGATCATTTCAGCGGACAAGTGCCATTGTGGGTGGTGTATCACAGGCCACCCAGTCACGCTGCCTACACCAGGTCTTGAACATCATCACTGCACGCCCATCAGTCCGCAGGCACATATACCTGCCCAGAACACCTGCAGAAAGGCATGCTGCCGCCCTGGATTTTTACGCTGTGGCACGATTCCCCAAAGTGCTAGGTGCCATCGACTGCACCCATGTGGCTCTACGTCCCCCCAGGGCATCTGAGCACATCTATAGGAACCGCAAGCACTGGCATTCCATCAACGTGCAGGTAGTATGTAATGCCAAGGGAATCATCACCTCAGTATATGCCAACTATCCCGGGTCAACCCACGACAGCTTCATTTACCGAATGTCCACCCTAAGCCGGGACCTAGAAGCTGGGCGGCATGGCGATACATGGCTGCTTGGTGAGTATGAATGCCACTGCACATGCATGCATGTCAGATACTGAGCAAGGTCACAACCCCACCAATGATACCAATCACCACCTCCACAGGGGACAGTGCCTACCCTCTCAGCCCCCACATGATGACGCCAATTCGGAACCCCACCACGCCACCCCAGGTAAGATATAACACAGCCCACATTACAACCCGGGGCATAGTGGAGCGCACATTCAGAGTGCTAAAGTCACGCTTTCGCTCCCTTGACCGTTCTGGCGGGCAGCTGTTGTACGCTCCCCCAGTAGTGTGCAGGATCATAGTGGCAGCATGTGTCCTGCACAACGTTGCAACACGCCGGGGCCTGGCCGTGGACATGGTGGTGGCCCCACATCCCCAACCACATGCACAGCCGCTGCGCATGGGAGGGGAAAGGGCACGGGGGGAGGCAGCCCGTACACAGCTAGTGGCTAATTACTTCACATAGAAATCACACCCCTGTGGAGTGCACACTGCCCTGGCACATTCCATCTGACAATCAATGATGACTCAACCTGACACTGATCCTGAATGTCTGGAGAATGAACCGTGAAAACCATATCAGCCTGAGATTGTTCACCTGGAAGTGTCACAATGTGTGCATCCGTACCCACACAGACACCAACAATGCAGTTTTGTGAAGTAACACATTCAAGCAGCTAAAATGAATACCCACTTGCAAAATGCAACAAGAGGACAGTGCCATGTCAGCCAACCCATCCCCAGCACCGCCACACGACACACCGTGCCATGTCATGCTATTTGAGGGTAAACAAACTAATCCCCACAACATGACACTAGTGTCACAATGTAGAGTGTCCCTAAATGAAACTTGCAACACCTGAAATGCTCACAGTAATGCAGGCCCAACAACAAACTTGAGCAGGTACTACCATTAACATGACATCACAAATGTTATATATTAGTAGTCTCACCACCTGGAAATGCCTGCACTCCCACCACTACCAACTGTGCAGTGTTGGCGCCATGTAGAGTTGTAGGTGCACTGCTGCCAACATGGACCCCATCTCCAGACTAGAGGGCCTTGTGTAGACATGAGGAAGGGACCTGCAAATTGGGAGGTAGACACAGATGATGAGTTACACATCAATGCAACATGCAGTGTACAACACAACAGCAATATGCACTAGGAATGTATACACAGTATTGACTAGACTACCCACACATGTAGTGGGAGTCCAATGTCACCATGTACGTCAATGTCACTTGGGCACACCCTTTGCAAGCCCATGGAAACGGGAAGCAGGAGGGGTGTGTGTGACTCAAACCCAAGCATCTGAACCAAATACATGACAAGCCTGCATGTGCCCAGCCACAATGCTGCGTATGCCCACAGGAACCACGGAAGCCAACAAATTGTCCCAAAAAAATTGGGAAAAATTATTTAGAAATTAAAAATAAAAATAAAAATAAAAATAAAAAATTTAAAAAAAAATAAAAATCAAAAATAAAAATAAAAATTAAAAATAAAAATCAAAAATAAAAATAAAAATCAAAAATGGCCATTGATGGGCCCGGGGGGGTTTGGGAGGCCACCCAGGAGGTCCGAGGACAGGGTGCACACCAAAACCCACCTGTGTGGGTCCTGGGAAAAAAAAACACCTCCATGGGCTCATGGCCCACACGGCTACCCTATTGTGGGAGTATCACTGCTGTCGCTATTATCACCCTGTACAGCTGCATCCGGAGGTGGTTGCACTATGGGAGGCAGCCCACGCAAGGCCCTAGTCTGCTCCTCCATGGCTGCAAGCATGCGGGTGTGGTAGGTCTGGTTCTGGAGGATGAGTGTGCGGAGGTCCCCATGCAACAACTCACGGGATGCCCGGACCTCCGCCCTCGTTGCCTGCATCTCAGCTGAGAGCGTACGGGTGAGACGCTCCAGCTGCTGTTCTGTCCTTTGGTGTGTTGAAGCCTCAAGCTCAACAAGAGTCGTCCTGAGGTGAAGGAGCTCCTGCCTCAGGGCTTCCCTGTGGGCCTGGGACTCAATGGAGATGGCCTCCTGCAGAGTCGCCAGTGCCGCCCGCCTGTCCCTGTTGGACCCCAAAATGTCCTCCCTGTGTGACTGGCAGATAGAGTCGGTTGCCTGCTCTAGTCGCTCCATCAGCCTTTCAGGGGGGACAATGGAAGTGGCCACCCTATCCATGGCCTGAGCCATCATCTCGGATGATGCTGCCTGTTGTGTTGCCATACCGTAAATGGATTGCTCCCATGCGGTATTGCCAGGTGGCGTACGGCCACCACGTCGGCGGGCACCACACCTGTCTGGGGCAAGGCGAACTGCGCCTTGCTGTGCCGGCACTGCCTGAGGCTGCAGGACTGCATTCCCCCTCTGATCTGCTGGCCCAGGAACAGGATCAGATGTCGCAGAGTGTGACCCTGCATCCGTAACCACCAAAGGCGTAGCTGCCAACACTGACATCCCCATTGAGGGTTCTGACCCTGGTGCAGGTGGGTGGGACAGAACAGAATCCCTCCCTGGAACACTCACCTGCGACGGCACGTAGGTGTCATCCGAATCAACACCTGAGTACAGCTCGGGGGAGGTGCAGCCAGAGACACCCCTTGAGAGCACGACCTGCAGCACTTGTGGGTTCTCACCCACCACCACACCACGTCCCTCACTGGTGGTTGGTCGGCCCTCGGACCCCTCCTGGGTCTGCACCATCTCCACAACCCCAGCAGTATCAGGTGCGTCTTCCCCTGCAAAGACATAAAAACAAAGAAATGGAAACAGGCATTAGCACCATGGCACACAATGAGGGCTGAGAAGCAAGAGAACCAGTACTTGATTGACACATGTCCCACATGACTAAAACCCTCCCATGCATGCACCCTCACTGCATATGAAGGGCAGGCAAATGGCACACACTGATGACACCAAGATGGAAGATGAACACATTTTCTGCATGCTGCCTGGCAGTGGCATCACACGTTGGCCTGTGATTGCCAGGTGAAACACACATGCCATCACACAGATGGCATGTACCATTGCTATTGAGTGAAGATGGAGAGGAGGGCAGCACCTATTCATTCAGTCCAGTTCCCGCATGTAATAGCTTTTCTAATTCTAACAGGTCAGATTTTTCACCTGGAGCTGCCAGTCTGAAATGGTCCAATTGCACAGGGACATGTGTGAACAAATGATATCCAGGTAACAAAGTCACTCCACTTTACCATAGCCATGTCAGACATGTGACTAGTGGACTGCGACATGCCTAGTAAAGGTGGTGGAATGCAAACAATCTGACTGAATGAACAGTGAAAAATAAGCAACAATGTTGTGGCAAGGTGACACTTCAAGGGCAACTGGCGTGCAGTTGGGCTAGATGTCTACTGTTGGCAGAAGTGATACTGCTATGGCCAAATGCAGCTGCGCAGGATGTATTGCATGAAGCACATGGCTGACCCATACGACTCAGGCGCACACACTCTCACCTGGCACACAAACAGAAGCCCTCACACACACACCATGCACATGGATGACACACACATGCATGTGCACTCACCAGACAATGCCTCGTAATCAGCCAGATCTCCCACGCCTTGGATCTGTTCCTCCGTGACGTAGGTCCCAGCGACTGACTCATGTGGAGTGAGTTCCATGTCTACTACTGGAGACCCACCTCCAGTCACTAGAGTTGCGGCATGACTTGAGGCCAGCTTACTCTTTGCCCTGCGCTTTAGGTCATTACAGCGCTTATAGCAATCATTGGCTGTGCGCCTCACGATTCCAAGGGCACTTACGATGTCCGCAACGGTCTGCCAGTGTGCCTGGCGTTGTGCAGGTGTGATCTTGGATCCTGCAACAATGACCATCTCGTTGTCATGTGCGGACACATACTCGACAAGTGCATTCAGTTCGTCATCCGTGAAGCTGGGCTTCCTGGACGGGCCGGACTGTGTAGCTGTGTCTGGGGCATCAGCCTGTGCCGGACGAGCACTCTTCCTCTTCCGCTTGGAAGGTGGTGGTGATCCTGAGTGTCCTGCGCCGCTCTGGACACTAGGGGCAGGAGCCCTGGTGGACTCTGTATGAGGAGTGTGGGATTGCACACTCAGCATGGGAGTTGGTGCAGGCATTGGCTCTAGTGTGATGGTGTCAGGGGGAATGTCAGCAGCATGGACTAGGACCGACACTGTCCTGGCTGGGTGTGTGAGGGCTGGGGTAGATGGAGCCGCAGCTGCCCCTGCAGCCTCTCCACCCTGCCTACTTGGTGCAGCAGATGACCTTGCTGCCCCAGATGCACATGGCATGGTGACATCAACGTGCACCAGCGCACGTGTCATAGGCCTGCTGACCTGGAAGTCAGCCATGGTGTCAGCCAGGTCTGGTGCCACAATGGGCTGGTCCAACAAGGGCTGAGCATGGATGGTGTCAGCCACATCAGCCTCAACGGGAGGGGGGGGGATTATGGGTGCCCTTGACTGGTCCTCCACACATGGGGGGACAGGCTCACCCTGCAAGTAACGACCACGTCCCCTACCGGATCCACCACGGCCACCACTTGTGGCTCTTCCACCTTTGCCACCCTTACGGAATCCTCGCCTCCCAGCCATGGCACTGATGTAAATGTGCATATGGGAGTGGCTGTAAACTATTGTCCTGGGCAATTGGGGGTCAAAGGGGTTGGGTACCAGATGGTAATTGTACCCTAGTGCTCTTGCAAGGCTGATTGTAACCCCTGGGGAAAGATGACGGGTCACGCTACGCACAGGAGCCCCAAAAAAGGGAGATGACGTGCACGCAACCCCTCCTAGACCACGTGTGCAGAAAGAAAAACCTGCACTACGCTGTGGCACCCAGTAACACAAGAATGAACGTATGCGTGTCACACGCAGCCTAGAATGACCTCTGAAGGGATAGGCTACACACGGGGCAAGCACAGATGTTAGATACGTGCGTGACTCACCGTCTGCCAGGTAAAAGAGCGTGAAAAAGGAGCGCGTTTGGTTGGCAACACCCCCGCCAAAAGAAGATTTGTACGCTGGCTGAGGAGACAGGACAACAGTAGAAGGGAACACTGTTTGAGGGAACAGGCCCAGGTAAACCAGTAAAAGAGAAAAAGAGAAAAAGCTGTCAGAGGTAACAGGGAATACGAACTTGAAACGCTGTGAAGTAAATCGCGTGTGAAACGACAAGAAGTACAGAATTCACCCACTCGCTCTCCACGAAAAGCACGTACAAGGAAATGGTGTTCTACACGTACCTTTTATACAGGCCCACACGTCCAGCGTCACTTACACGGCGTGTACGCGCTAGGGCCATTTCCACCAATTACACGCTTTGTCACTTATGCGTGTAGGGCCATTTCCACCAATTACACGCTTTGTCACTTCTGCGTGTAGGGCCATTTCCACCAATCACACACGATAAGACTCTGATGTGCTGTCCAATTACACGCGATGACACTCTGACGTGCAGTCTTTCCACGTGTGCTCTGTCATCACGTGCTGTGTGGGAAACACCCGTGCGGGTCACGTCACAGACGCGCTTACGCGCTGAGGGCCTTTGGTCCAATAGAATCGCGTATGCGTGCTGACGCGCTTACGCGCTAAGGGCCTTTCCTCGATTTTCACGCTGACGTGCAGGATTTTCACGTGCCAAATCACTCTGTACCAAGCTGGCCACGCGTAAGCACACGGAAGACCACGCTCCTGCCCAGAAGGCCGAACTACTGCCCCCCAGAGCCCCGAGCACGCTCCCACCTGCCATCTGCTGCTGCCTGACTGCCTGCTGCCCACGTGCACTGCCATTTGCTGCCTGCACATCAGCCAGGGGTGCTGTTGCTGTGACCACCCCTGCTGGAACCGAAGACTCCCGACTGGAATTCCATCGCTCCACAGCCCAGCCCCAGGACCCAGTTGCCCACCCACTCCTGCCTCTGGGGTTGTCATGTCGGGGCAAACACCATCTGTGACCACTGACAACCCCCGGCCAGAGAGGCAGAGGGGCACCAGCTTCAGTGCCACCGAAGTTGGTGTCCTGGTGGAGCAAGTCCTGGGGCAGTATGATGCCCTCTTCAGAAGTTCCCGCGCCGACAAGGAAGGACGGACTCGGATCTGGACTGACATCGTGACTGCCATCAACGCGGAGGGGGTGGCAGTCCGGGACTTACAACATGTCAGGAAGCGCTGGGAGGACTTCAGGTCCAGGACCCTGAACAAGGCCCGGCGCCTCTTGAAGGCAGCGGATGCCAAGGGGCGCCGGGGCCACTTGTCGGAAGAACAGATGGGGGTCCTGGAACGCATATCCCCAGCGCTCCACGTCCAGGTCCTAGAGAAGCAGACCCGTCTGGAGTCGAGCGGTGAGTGTATATGCATCCTGATTGTGAGCAGTGCGTGTGGTGATTATTCGGTATTGTGCAGGTTGCACATCTGTTTGTATGGGGTCGAGTATGGGTGTGGGTGTACAGGGCCATGGGGCTGACACATGCGAGGGCTGTAATGTGTGAGACATGGATGGTGCTTGTGTGTGTAGGCTTGCATGGCAAATGCAGTTGTGCGTGCACACATGTTTGGATGAATGTGTATGTAAGTAGACATGTCCGTGATGTCACGCATGTATGTTGTTTTCGGCTGCATGTATGAGCACTGTGTACATGTGCATGTGTGTGTATTTGACAAGGGTGCAACAGTGATGCAACATGGATGCATGTGACACCGGTATGTGGAAGCCTGATTGGCAGATGTGACATGGATGCCCGTCTGAACAGTGCGACACTTGGCAGAGGTGTACACATGCATGCAAGTGTGGTGGTGTGTGTACATGTGTGGTGCACTTCCTGTGTTGCATGTGATGTCTGGCTCCCCTTTGGCTGCTGATGCTGTTGTATGTGTAGGGATGGTGCTGGCAGTTGCGATATGGCTGTGGTATGGCTCATGTGTGCGAGTTGCAATGACATGTGTGTTGGGGATTGTGATGACATGTCTGAGGTTTGCCAATGCCACTCATGTGCAACTGTGATGTGTGTATGTGTCCATTGTACAGTGCCCTGATGCCTGTGTTTTGTTTCTCCCTGTCTGCAGCGTCAACTGATGAAGAGGGCGGAGAAGGTGCTGTGGAGCACAGCGGCGGGGATCCGACCGCCAGCCGGAGACGCAAGGCCCGGCTCCCCTCCCGTGTTGTCATCTCGTCGGGGAGTGAGGAGTCTGGTGCCGCGTCCCAGGCCGCAGCTGCCGGGGGGAGGTCCAAGAGGCGGAGGTTGCAGTTGGACTCCTCGGCAGCAGAAGGGGCAGCTGGGACCCCACAGGGCCCAACAGGGGAAGATGGCACGGAGTCATCCAGGTTGGTGGGGGGTTTGGTGGAGGAGGAGGCCGTGCAAGCACCAGAGACGGGGTCTGGAGGTGGGGATCCCACTGGTGCTAGTGGTGCAGTGCAGGACCAGGGACAGGAGGCAGCACAGGCCGCCGCAGAGGTGCCTGTGTGCAATCCTGTCCCCGATCCTGTCCCTGCATCATCTTGCACCAGCAGGGATGCCTACGTCCAGACCCGTGTTCAGGCAGGGGATGAGCTGACGTCAACTGGCCTTCCTCTGCCTGCGGACGTGGCCATCCAGGTCCGGGTTGAGCCTGTCCTGGCTGGTATGGCGTTGCGTCAACGGGCCATGCGAGGTGACCTGCAGTCTTTTCATGGAGAGACTGCACATCATCTCGAATGGCTCATTGACCACGTCAGCCTGCTGGGACAGGTCACCCAGGCCGGATTCCTCCGTCTGATGGGGCTTGCTCCGACCCCCTCCTCAACTGGACCCCCTACGCGCCAGTCGTCCTCTGTGCCATCTTCTCACCCATCAGTCACCTGGGTGCCCTGTGGAGCTGCCTCTGACGGTGCGGCCAGGCTGGTGGAGGAGGCATCCCTGCCACAGTCGGGAGTCGGAGGTCCAGCAGGGGTGGCCACATCAACAACTGCACCCCAGCCGGCGGAGGACGTGCAGGCAGCAGGAGGCAGTGCACGGGCAGAGGCAGAGCAGCAGCAGCAACATGGTGGGAGACATGAAGGCTCGGGGCTTTCGACATCGGAGGGGCAGGCATCGGCCGGAGGGCAGGGGGACCCAGAACAGAGAGTGTCTTCCGGGTGTCAGCGGTTGGGCCACGCCATAGGTGCGGAGTGGCGGCGGGCGGAAGAGGCGCGGTTCACAATGGTCAGGGCGGAGAACTCCATGCGGAGGGCCCTGAGGCGGGCCGAGTGCTTCGAGGCAATCCGCAGGGGGTTGGAGGAGGACACGGCGTCGTCCCTGCTGACCTTCGGGGCCATGGAACTGGACCGCCTCCGGGACATCGAACAGGAGTTCGATGATGCCCTGGCCCGGGACACCACGGAGTGAGCCGCTGGACTTGCCCGCCGCCTTTGTATATAGTTCTTTAGTTTTAGGTTTTCTTTGTTTCTTATTATGATTTGGAGTCGACGGACACTGCTCCACTTTTTGTATATAGTTGATTTTTAGTTAGGTTTTTTAGTAGGTTTCCTTTGTTCAGTTGGGCTCATGGACCCTTGGTAGTTTTTTACATAGTTCTTTATTGCATAGAGATTTTTTTACATTTGACTTTGGACGACATTTTTTTGGATTCTGATTTGCAGTTTTTTTTTTTAATACGGACATGCAGCTTATTTTTTCTCATTCCCATTGTAGTTTGTTTCCTTTCTTTAGCATTCTTTATTTTTTTCAATACAATTTTGTTTTCATACTTCACTGTGTGGTATCATCTCATTGGTTTCATGCATGTCATGTTGGGTGTTTTCCCATTCAATTGCAACCATTGTGTGTGACGGACATGGGTTCATTAGCTTCATGAACATTGGGGGTGTAACATGGAATTTCCATTTCCATGTGGGTGAATGGGTTACTTGGTAGGGCTTTTTGGCTGTGGAGGCTGACCATTACGCACATGATTGGGGATTGTGAGGACCTGGTGGAGGGTGCCCCTGGTGGCTGGGGGGTGGGGGTGGTGGGAGACATGGGTGGGGGCCTGGTGGAGGGTGCCCATGGTGGCAAGGGGGTGGGGGTGGTGGGAGACATGAGTGGGGGCCTGGTGGAGGCTGCCCCTGCACTGCTGGGGGGTGGGGGTGGTGGGAGACATGAGTGGTGGCCTGGTGGAGGGTGCCCCTCGTGGCTGGGGGGTGGAGGGGGGGTGGGAGACATGGGTGGGGGCCTGGTGGAGGCTGCCCCTGGTGGCTGGGGGGTGGGGGTGGTGGGAGGCATGAGTGGGGGCCTGGTGGAGGCTGCCCCTGCACTGCTGGGGGGTGGGGGTGGTGGTAGACATGAGTGGGGGCCTGGTGGAGGCTGCCCCTGCACTGCTGGGGGTGGGGGTGGTGGTAGACATGAGTGGGGGCCTGGTAGAGGCTGCCCCTGCACTGCTGGGGGGTGGGGGTGGTGGGAGACATGAGTGGGGGCCTGGTGGAGGGTGCCCCTGCACTGCTGGGGGGTGGGGGTGGTGGGAGACATGGGTGGGGGCCTGGTGGAGGCTGCCCATGGTGGCAGGGGGGTGGGGGTGGTGGGAGACATGAGTGGGGGCCTGGTGGAGGGTGCCCCTGCACTGCTGGGGGGTGGGGGTGGTGGGAGACATGGGTGGGGGCCTGGTGGAGGCTGCCCCTGCACTGCTGGGGGGTGGGGGTGGTGGGAGACATGAGTGGGGGCCTGGTGGAGGGTGACCCTGGATGCTGGGGGGTGGGGGTGCAGGGAGACATGAGTGGGGGCCTGGTGGAGGGTGGCCATGGTGGCTGGGGGGTGGGGGTGGTGGGAGACATGAGTGGGGGCCTGGTGGAGGCTGACCCTGCACTGCTGGGGGGTGGGGGCGGTGGGAGACATGAGTGGGGGCCTGGTGGAATCTGCCCCTGCACTGCTGGGGGGTGGGGGCGGTGGGAGACATGAGTGGGGGCTTGGTGGAGGGTGACCCTGGATGCTGGGGGGTGGGGGTGCAGGGGGACATGAGTGGGGGCCTGGTGGAGGGTGGCCATGGTGGCTGGGGGCTGGGGGTGGTGGGAGACATGAGTGGTGGCCTGGTGGAGGCTGACCCTGCACTGCTGGGGGGTGGGGGTGGTGGGAGACATGAGTGGGGGCGTGGTGGAGGGTGCCCCTGCACTGCTGGGGGTGGGGGTGGTGGGAGACATGAGTGGGGGCCTGGTGGAGGGTGCCCCTGCACTGCTGGGGTGGGGGTGGTGGGAGACATGAGTGGGGGCCTGGTGGGGGCTGCCCATGGTGGCAGGGGGGTGGGGGTGGTGGGAGACATGAGTGGGGGCCTGGTGGAGGGTGCCCCTGGTGGCTGGGGGGTGGGGGTGGTGGGAGACATGAGTGGGGGCCTGGTGGAGGCTGCCCCTGCACTGCTGGGGGGTGGGGGTGGTGGGAGACATGAGTGGGGGCCTGGTGGGGGCTGCCCATGGTGGCAGGGGGGTGGGGGTGGTGGGAGACATGAGTTGGGGCCTGGTGGAGGGTGCCCCTGGTGGCTGGGGGGTGGGGGTGCAGGGGGACATGAGTGGGGGCCTGGTGGAGGGTGCCCCTGCACTGCTGGGGGGTGGGGGTGGTGGGAGACATGAGTGGGGGCGTGGTGGAGGGTGCCCCTGCACTGCTGGGGGGTGGGGGTGGTGGGAGACATGAGTGGGGGCCTGGTGGGGGCTGCCCATGGTTGCAGGGGGGTGGGGGTGGTGGGAGACATGAGTGGGGGCCTGGTGGAGGGTGCCCCTGGTGGCTGGGGGGTGGGGGTGGTGGGAGACATGAGTGGGGGCCTGGTGGAGGCTGCCCCTGCACTGCTGGGGGGTGGGGGTGGTGGGAGACATGAGTGGGGGCCTGGTGGAGGGTGCCCCTGGTGGCTGGGGGGTGGGGGTGGTGGGAGACATGAGTGGGGGCCTGGTGGAGGGTGCCCCTGGTGGCTGGGGGGTGGGGGTGGTGGTAGACATGAGTGGGGGCCTGGTGGTGGGTGCCCCTGCACTGCTCGGGGGTGGGGGTGGTGGTAGACATGAGTGGGGGCCTGGTGGAGGCTGCCCCTGCACTGCTGGGGGGTGGGGGTGGAGGGAGGCATGAGTGGGGGCCTGGTGGAGGGTGCCCCTGCACTGCTGGGGGGTGGGGGTGGTGGGAGACATGGGTGGGGGCCTGGTGGAGGCTGCCCATGGTGGCAGGGGGGTGGGGGTGGTGGGAGACATGAGTGGGGGCCTGGTGGAGGCTGCCCCTGCACTGCTGGGGGGTGGGGGTGGTGGGAGACATGAGTGGGGACCTGGTGGGGGCTGCCCATGTGGCAGGGGGGTGGAGGTGGTGGGAGACATGAGTGGGGGCCTGGTGGAGGGTGCCCCTGGTGGCTGGGGGGTGGGGGTGGTGGGAGACATGGGTGGGGGCCTGGTGGAGGCTGCCCCTGCACTGCTGGGGGGTGGGGGTGGTGGGAGACATGAGTGGAGGCCTGGTGGAGGGTGCCCCTGGTGGCTGGGGGGTGGGGGGGGTGGGAGACATGGGTGGGGGCCTGGTGGAGGGTGCCCCTGCACTGCTGGGGGGTGGGGGTGGTGGTAGACATGAGTGGGGGCCTGGTGGAGGGTGCCCCTGCACTGCTGGGGGATGGGGGTGGTGGGAGACATGAGTGGGGGCCTGGTGGAGGGTGCCCCTGCACTGCTGGGGGGTGGGGGTGGTGGGAGACATGGGTGGGGGCCTGGTGGAGGCTGCCCCTGCACTGCTGGGGGGTGGGGGTGGTGGGAGACATGAGTGGGGGCCTGGTGGAGGGTGACCCTGGATGCTGGGGGGTGGGGGTGCAGGGGGACATGAGTGGGGGCCTGGTGGAGGGTGGACATGGTGGCTGGGGGGTGGGGGTGGTGGGAGACATGAGTGGGGGCCTGGTGGAGGCTGACCCTGCACTGCTGGGGGGTGGGGGTGGTGGGAGACATGAGTGGGGGCCTGGTGGAGGCTGCCCCTGCACTGCTGAGGGGTGGGGGTGGTGGGAGACATGAGTGGGGGCCTGGTGGAGGGTGACCCTGGATGCTGGGGGGTGGGGGTGCAGGGGGACATGAGTGGGGGCCTGGTGGAGAGTGGCCATGGTGGCTGGGGGGTGGGGGTGGTGGGAGACATGAGTGGTGGCCTGGTGGAGGCTGACCCTGCACTGCTGGGGGGTGGGGGTGGTGGGAGACATCAGTGGGGGCCTGGTGGAGGGTGCCCCACAATGCTGGGGGGTGGGGGTGCAGGGGTACATGAGTTGGACATGGGTGGGGGCCTGCTGGCAGGTGCCCCACAGTGCAGGGGGGTGGGGGTGGTGGGAAACATGAGTTGGACATGAGTGGGGGCCTGCTGGCAGGTGCCCCACAGTGCTGGGGGGTGGGGGTGGTGGGAGACATGCATTGTTGATCAGTAGTGCAAGGTGACATGTGGGTTGGCTGGGGGGCATGCCCATGGTGGATGGGCTGCCTGCGGGACATAAGCAGGGGTGCAGGGTAGTCCCCCGTGGTGTGGGCTGCCTGCAGGGTCCGTGGAGGTTGTGGAGCGTACACCTGGGAGGACCCACACGGCCAATTCACGTATAGTACTCCCCAGAACCCCTGAAATACACATTCCCTGCTGAAATCGCGTGTGCAACTTCCCGCGCACCCCTGAAATACACGTACCCTGCTCGCACTGGGACAATCGCGTGTGGAACTTCCCGCGCACCCCTGAAATACACGTACCCTGCTCGCACTGGGACAATCGCGTGTGGAACTTCCTGCGCACCCCTGAAATACACGTACCCTGATGAAATCGCGTGTGGAACTTCCCGCGCACCCATGGAATACACGTACCCTGCTCGCACTGGCCCATTCGCGTGTGGAACTTCCCGCGCACCCCTGAAATACACGTACCCTGATGGAATCACGTGTGGAACTTCCCGCGCACCCATGGAATACACGTACCCTGCTCGCACTGGCCCATTCGCGTGTGGAACTTCCCGCGCACCCCTGAAATGCACATACCCTGCTGAAATCGCGTGTGGAACTTCCCGCGCACCCCTGAAATACACGTACCCTGCTGAAATCGCGTGTGGAACTTCCCGCGCACCCCTGAAATACACGTACCCTGCTTGCACGGGGCCAGTCGCGTG
The DNA here is from genome assembly GCF_040938575.1 of Ambystoma mexicanum. Classification (NCBI taxonomy): domain Eukaryota; kingdom Metazoa; phylum Chordata; class Amphibia; order Caudata; family Ambystomatidae; genus Ambystoma; species Ambystoma mexicanum. Next base: position 471,019,044 of record NC_090938.1, read on the forward strand.
TGGAACTTCCCGCGCACCCCTGCAATACACGTTCCCCGCTTGGCGTTTGCTGTTTGCCAGCCCGGTGAACTGGTCCAGGGTTAGCGCAGCCCTTTGCTATGATTTAGCGATTTTGATGGCTTTTCCTTGCGCAAGGGCGTTCTTGGGGGCGTTACTGGCGCTGCTGCAGGGTCGCTGCGATTCTCTGCGCCACGGCTGGTTTGGAAGTCTAAAATCCATGAATACGCTGTGCGCGGAAATCGGTTTTAGCGCACGTGCCTGGCGCAGTCAATCGCACGCGGACACTCTGCGCCAGCCGCTTGCGACACTTTTCTGCGAAATTCTATGAATTACCCTGTTAATGTCCTAATTGAATGTATGCATTAAAGCCGACCATGGGGATCGAACCACAGTCGTCGCGTGTGTAGGCTGGACACTTCACTATATCACCTGATGCAAAATAACAAACAATTAAAGGTGGAATGTCCAATTTCGGTATTGCAAGTCCAAAGGAAAACATTTGTATTGGTTCTTGGAGTTTAAAACATGCACACATTTTTAACGTTTTCAAAAATACTATTAGAAGAAAATATCCTCTCTTGTTTTTGTGTGTGTGTGTGTAGATTTTATAAAAAGGAGCATGCCATTCGTCCTGTGCAATTTGGGTGGTTATGCAAAGCCAATTCAATGAAATGTGCATATTTCACCTTGATATGCTAATTTCTGCTGACGTCACATCTCATTGCATTTGTTGATGAGTCCCCCCACTTTAATTTTTAGGACTTGACCCCTGTTGGTTATATTGTAATAGCACAGAGATTTAAGATGTTTCAGATATATGTAACTCAAAATAATTGTGATGGTGAGAATTTTGTCTCTTAATGTGCAAGGATTAAATACTCCGGTGAACAGGTACACATTGCTTCAGGAACTCAAGAAATCCCAACCACAAAATTGCTTGTCTTCAAGAGGGGCACCTGCTGAGAGATTATCAAAATAGGTTCTCCTTAAAACTTTATCCATTGACCTTTTCCACAATGCTATGTTTAAAAGGGTGGAATTGACAATATTATTACATAAAGAGTTTTCCCGTTTTAGCTTCACAATATTTATCAGACTCAAGGGCAGATATGTCTTTGACAAGGGATGGACGGGGGGAATTATGGTTACTTTGGCTTCCATTTATGCCCCTTGTCGGAAGCAGGAAGAGTTCTTTACAGGGGTCTTGGGAGGCCTAGTAAGTTTGGCAGAGGGAGACCTAATACTGACAGGAGAAAGTAATTTAGTCCTTGACTAGGAGTAAGATTGCTCTACGAAGGCTACTAACAGAGGCATGTGAGTGGCCTTCACCAAGCTTAAGACAACATTGAGGGACATGGGACTAGTAGATACCTGGAGGATTTTTTCATGAATAAAGTTGATAATATGTATTGCTCGCATGTCCATGGTACCTATTCAAGAATAGATTTGACCGTTGTCTCACTAGGACTCCAACACCAACTTGAGGAAGCTGATATGGGACATTCTTTTTTTTTTCTTTTTTTTTATTGTTGCATTTTTAGTTTACATAAAACCTTATACAACATTTCATACAAATATACATTTCATTAGTTTATATAACAACATATACAATTCTAGACTAAAAGGGTAAAAAGAGATTTCATACAAAAAAAATCACACAAATACACAAGTGTTCCTAAAAAATGTCAATAAAATCCTCTCCCAGCCCTTAATTAATGTTATTCTCTATTTACCAGTAATTAAAGAAACATTTACTCCCCACATACAACGCCTCCAAAACAAATGGCTAGACATCTCAAGATCTCTATTAAATCTATCTTTAAGATAGAATGCTCGTTTGGGCTCAAAATGAGTACAAAATAGAACAAGGTGCTTTAAAGTTTCTAACATATTAATTTCTCCACAGAAGCGACATGTTCGGTTGATTCGATTTTGGTTGAGCACCTCTTCTTTGTGTCCCCAATGCTGAATCCTTTCTAAAGTCGGCATCTGATTGAATCTAAAGGGCATATATGTTAATCTCGCCTTATCACACGGGAATCTTTGTAAGTAGAGAGGAATACATTCCTTTGCATGACCAAAGTTAGCATACTCCTTATATGAGGAGTAGGACTCTATACTGTTTACTGTATCCACCCAATCTGCCTTAAATAGAGATCTCTTGACTAGTCCAGGTCGCTCTATCAGATCATCTAGACAAAGACCTAGACTGTCTAATAAACAATTCATTTTATCACCGAATTTACTGATGGATTTTCCTGACCCGGATTTAACAACCCAATTCAACAGCTCATAGAGGGTGTTTACAGGTGGATCATTTATCTTTCTATACAAGGATAGCTGCCTCCATAAGTATCTTGCTTTGAGTGAAATAAGACAAAACTCATGTCGAATAATGGCAGTGGGGACTGCCATATATAGGCCAAGTACTTCTTTCCACATTTTCCCCTGAACCAGATTCAGACATGCGCTCATATCATGGGTGCAGATATCCAAACTATACAAAAGGACCTGCTCACATTTTGCAAGATAGAAACGTCGTATCGGTAGGAGCGAAAATTTACATACCCTGACCTTCAAAAATTTCCTTTGACCCTTTAATTTAGACATTTTCTCTTCCAGGCTCATTTTCCACATCTTCAAAGTAGATTTTTATTAAAGTTATAACCTGGATATGTTATTGCCTGGACCTGTTCCACCTGTTCATCTCCCATCTTCCAAATATAAGACTTATTGGTTATTTTCTTAGTAACCACAATTGTTCGAGATTTGGATGCATTCGTGGAGAGGTTGTTCGCTATCGCGTAGTGATAGAAAATATCCATCTTTCTACGCAGGCCACGAGGAGAACGATCAAAGAGAATAAAGTCATCAGCAAAGGCCATCCACTCAATAGCCAAGCTCCCCAACCTAACCAGCGCATTGGAAGGGCCCTGCCACATGTCCTCCACATCGCTGACGTATAGGTTGAAGAGCGTGGGAGCAAGTGAACAGCCCTGCTTAACCCCAACCTTAGTATCAATGGCATCAGATAACGTACCTTCCTGAGTCAAACGAACCCTGACCGAGGTATTGTTATGCAACAGAGCCAGTAGTTGGACAATCATACGAAGAAAATTCATTCCTAACATTTTGGTCCACAATCTTGTTCTGATGATCCCGTCAAAGGCATTGGAAAGATCCAAGGATGCCATAAAACCTTCACCCATGTTAGTTTGATGGACAGTATCTCTCAGATGGGCCAGAATTTCCCATTTAAGTCTGTTCCTAAACCCTCTCTGAAGCCCACCTGAAATTTACTAAAGCAGGCTTTCATTCTAATCACTTTATTAAGATCCCTTAAGAGAAGAATGCCAAAGATCTTACTAGCTGCATCTAAAAGTGCTATGGGTCTATAGTTCCGGGGGTTGAGAACATCTCCTTTTTTAAATATGGGTACAATAATACTTTGAGTCCAAGATTTAGGAATGGTATGGTTTTTAAAAATATCATCAAATATGGCTTTTAACAATTTAGCCCACATTTCAGGTGCTGTCTTTATTACAAAAGGAGGAATACCGTCAGGGCCCGGCGCTCTGGATGGTTTGAGTTTATTGATAGCCCAAATGATGTCTTCAAAATCCCACAGACAATCGCCCACCTCTGGAGGACCTAAATCCATATCCTGTTCCCTAGAAAAGGCAGAAGGCAATGCAAACCTTTTCTTGTAGTAAGAGCACCAGCCCTCCACTTGGATAGGGCAATCAAGTTGGTCTTTAGTTGGCCTCAACATGTTGTTAACAGTAGCCCAAAATGTAACCTCTCTGCCCTTACAAAGATTGTGCATCATCAACTGATGAACTTCAAGATGATGTTCGATTTTCAGGGACTTAATCACATTTTTTTGTTTCATGATAATTTATTTCTTCCTAAGCTGTAACTCAACAAAAGAGATGGGTAGTTTCTTCAGAATCTTTAGTTCCCTATTTTTGATACACTTGGATCTTTGGACTCTAGAATCACTAACCTTTTCCCTAAATTTCAGCTTCTCCATATCACCTATCCTACTGATTTTTTAGACACATGACAATATAATATTGTTGTAATAAAATCCCCCTATTGAGGGATTCTCTTCCCCACTAATTCGGTGCGATTCTAAGGTCAAATTTTCTAACACCAAAGTATTAAATTTCTTAATAATTTTCTTATTCCATACAATTCTTCTTCTGTTATTTGACACCTTTGCGCCCATAGACATGGGATTAATGTGTGTACCAAAACCTAAAAGCGATAAGGAAAAGCACAGGGGGATGTGATCACCCAACTCTACCTCCATGAGTGTCAATTTTCCACAAGCCTGTTTCCAGCTATTGGATACATAATAAAAGTCAATTCTGGAGCTGTTACTTCCTCTTTTCCAGGTATATTTGGGTAAATTCCAATCCGAGGCATGATCTAAGAGTCCCAGGTCCCAATGTTCAAGGAATGTATCCCACCATATAACTCTCTTGAGGTTAGCATGAAGTATTTTAGGGATGACCCCTCTTTCATTTAACATAGCACCCTCAGCACAGGCCGAATCGAAATCACCTCCTATAATAATACGATTACCATACCCCTTCTCAAACCAACCCCCCAGGATCCCTCCAAGAGAATCCTCCACTATATCTATGGGCACCTTTAGAGGATTCCAATATATATTCAACAGGAGAATAGAATCTACACTATTCTTTGACGATAAAACAATGCCTAGGCCAATCACTCTTAAAAATCACAGAGCAATAAAACCCCAAATTACGATCCACAGCGATAATCAGACACCACTTGGCCGCCCTGTAAGCCCCCTCCATGCTATTGAGGAGAAGGTATAAAAACCTTCTATATACATATCAGACAACATCATAGTTTCCTGGAAAAAATATATACGGGGCAGGTATAATTTTCCCCTTTAGTCAAAAACGTATTCAGATGAGATCCCCCGCATGAATTCCAGGAAATTACGTCAATATTAACATAGTTAGGAGCACCCATTGCCTTGTCTAAGAGTCTCTAAAGTTTTAAGCACTGGTTGCACCCATGACCAATCCTTACCACTGTTAAGAAAACTGGAAATTAGGGCCAACCCCGGACCTAAATTTTCTACTTTTTTTATTACCCAAATGGGTGATTTGTTCTATTTGGGAGTTAATTGGTTCCTTATATTGAAGGAAATTGTCGGCCTCTTTATCGTCCGCTAATGTGATTAGATCATAGCCCAAAGAATTAAGATTTTTTTCCTGAGCACATACCATATCTGCAACCATCACTGAATGAAAACAACTTACCATTCGATGGTTGTTATAATCAGGTAACAAAATAGCATCTATATCATCTTTTGTAATAGCCCACAATAAAGGAATTTTTTTAAACAAATTTAGAAGATGTGTTCTATTTATTATTAATCCAGCCCAAAATCTTACCTGTATGGATCTTAGGAAGTGTCTGGGCCAAAGTCGATTGAATCTTTGTATTATCTACAGAAGATTTCCCTAATGCATTTCCCTGAGAATCCTGAATTTTGGAATCCTTCGTATGTAGGGGCTTACCACCACATTATTAAAAGTAGAACCACTCCCACACTCGACCACATCAATCAGTCCATTAGAGGAGGGAATATAAGAGTATACTATCGGTGTCATTACTTGGGCGATGGGAGGAGGAATAATTTGTTGCATACCTATTGATGTTCTAGCATGTTTGGTGCTAATTATTTTACCAAAAGCTGTCATTTTAGTTTGCTTAGTTTGTGGGCGGTCTAGCCTAATTCTCAATAAATTGCTCTCTTCTATATTAGGGTTGGTGTTATTTTCCCCCCTGATTGAAGGCCCTCTATTACTAACTTCCCCCTGCACCTGGCCTTCTTCCCTATTTAAGCCCTTAGCTATCCCACTATCCTCAATCTCTTTTTGGATAGAAATATTCCTAATTGCTTTAAGATTGGAGTTTCTGCCTTTGATTTGTATTGGGCATATTTTTAGTTTTTTTGAGCATCCTAACTTGTCTTTTTGTTTTTTTGCGTCTATACACAGGGGATTGGGATGCCTCATTGATGTCATAGTTAAGGCTATTAACAGGACATATTTCATTGAGCTCCGTTGTTCTACCCGTTTCCGATACCGGTTCTGCTAATTTTTTCTCCATATGTTTTATCTTTTGTTTACATTTTTGCCCCTTTTTAGTAGAGGTTTGTTGAATAGTTATGGCATCTTCACTACTAATATTCAAACATTCCCCCTCCTTGGACATTCCCCTCTCATTCTCCTGAGCACTAAGATTTTCTATATCCTGCTCTTGATTATGTTCCCCTGTTCCTTTTGCAACAGCATCCAATAGAACAGAAGGACTGTCTGGACAAGTCAAATCCTTTCCATAGTTACTATTTTGTAATTTTTTACCTCCTTGTGTAAGGAATTCTTGGTCCACTATCCCTCTATCTGATGAGGTAGGGCAATCCCCTGAAAGCATAATTTCCAACAGAGTAGTGATTTTCGCATCCATAGTTGCCAACCTCCTATCTTGGTCCTCTCTGTATTTCTCATATAGCTTCTGTTCTTTAGTGTTATGATCCTTATTAGTCTTACCCTCCACAAGGCCCTCCAAAAATGACAAACGTGTAATTAATTGATTGAAGGCGGCTTGTTGGCCCACCATGGTACCACCGAGCATCTCTTGGGACTCACCCAGTGTTTTCAAAGCCAAATTTGATATGGGACATTCTACGTTGTCAGATAATTCCCCAAATTCCATTAGGGTTAGCCTAGGAGGGGGCAAATTCATAAGAAGCAATGAAGGTTCCAAGAATATTTAATTCAGGACCCTGTACATAAAAAAGATATTGAGGACTGTAAGGGGTCAGAAATGTGAGGCAAATACCTTTGTGAGGGTTTTTTAAAAGATGACATTTTAATAACTCAAATGTTTGCATAAACGCCTCACTATCCCTACCCTGATGAGGATTTCCATGCCAGAAATAAACTAAAGCAAACACTCTAACAAAAGGATGCTGTCCCTCACGTTTAAACGTACGCAATACGCAACTTAACAAGGCAATAAATGGCAGTTCAACAGCAACCAATGTAACAGTTAAATTCACATCATAACAACTGTTTATCCTTCTAATCTGGGTGACTTTCCCTTCCCCAGATTCGAACAGGATGTTGTTCAACAGTTCCAAAAATGTTAAGGAAATCCTATATCATAACAAAGTTCCAATTCATTTCTCTTTTGGTTCCAACTCTGATAATACAAAGCTCCAACTTGATGAGACAACCGTTCCTGCAACAACTTGTAATCAGCAACTTAGAACATTTCCTTACTTCATTAGTTTCAGCAAAAAATGTCGTTGTCAGATTATTTCTGTACTAATTTACACAACCATGTGTTTGACTATATTAAATACTTCTGCAGCAGGTCACACAGCACTTGCTCCAATGGTATTAATTTTTCAGGCTGATTCTGCATTAATTCACAAAAACACGTTTGTGATTCTTCAACCTCTTCTTCAAGACTTTTAACCAGTATATTAATGCCTTGCACCTGGTCCACACACCTACCAAGCTTAGTAAGACAGAGTTCTCTGCTCTGCTGTACACTCCTGCCAGAACAGATCCAACTACTACACCGCTCTCTGACCTGGTGTACTCCCCTGCCAGGCCAGTGTAGACTACTACAGCAAGTACTTCTGTGGTGAAGGTTCACTCAAACAGGTTACCAATGTATTTTGCTTCACAACATCAAATATATGAAACTCTTCAAGGGAAACAAGAGTCACACTGGTGCTGTTTGTTACACCTGTGTGTTTGCCACACTCTCTGCATGTTATGCTTCACTCCCTCTCAGCATCTTTCTTCAGAAGGGCAACCTTCCTGCCACTCATGTCTTTTCCCTTTTCCACTAACCAACTGCTGATAAGATTTCTGTTTCCATGTCACACTTCTTTGGCTTTGGCAATGTGGGTTTAAGCCCTTCTGTCCTAGGACCTCCTTTTCATATGGGCAATAGTTTTACTCAACATTGAAAACACCAACTGCCTTCTTTCTTTCTCATTTGTCTGGGTATGCTTCTCTTTTGGCTTTGGCAATGATGGTTATCTTTTCTATCATATGTATTGCCCCTTTTTGTTGTTGGCTCTTCTTATGCCCCCCAATGTCACAATCACGTTCTTCTGAAATAGTAATTGATTGCTTATTTAGCCATCTGTGCCCTTTTAAATCAGCTTGGTTAACAACAGAAGAATTAACATGCTTTGTATTAGTTCGATGTTAAAAAAAATCTTCTTTACTTGGTTCACTCCGTTTAACACATTTCTATGGTTTATGGATCCTGGACTTGGCCAGCGGGTGGTTACGGATCACTCCGGAGTCATTATCTTATATTGAACTAACCCGGTCTGGCGTGCGTGCGCGCCCGTTCGCATCGCTGCCTCCAGGTTTTCTGCTTCTGTTTCCCCATGCAATACGGGAATCTCTCCTCCATGGTCTTCTGCGACTCACGCCTGTTATCAGCAGGGCTCTCCAGGTTCCCACAACACATCAGTGCTCAGCTGCCACCGGTGCTTGTCAAATAAGGGGGAACATTATCAAAAGGTGCGCTTTGCGCTGTGTGACCTCTGCCGCTGCATTTGTCAGGGGGAGAGTGGCTACTCCCAATGCTTCCTGCTCTGCCAACTCTGCAATTAAGGTCTTGAGCATTAAGGACCCTCTCAGGACAGGCATCTAGTTCACACACCCTGTGGTCCTGGTGTCTCTGCTCACATACGACCTTCTGCTGACAAGAGGAGGTAGGACAACTACTCCTCATTCTACTACTGCTCCTCCTCATGGCCTGCAGCTGAGGGGGCTTTTTATGTCTCTCAATCCTCCTCAGGTGTTGGTCATTTCTCCTAATTGGCTTCAACCTGCATTCCTGTGCCTCTGCAGTCCTCTTCTTTATACCAGTACTTCGGGGTTTATGGGACATGTAGTCCATAATATCAAAATTGGCTTTCTAGTAGTAATCTATTTTGCAATAAGCATCATTATAGTCATTATAATTATAGTCGTTATAATTATAATCATTATAATTACAATGGTTCTTTTATAACACTCTTAATACCGATAACAAGACAAACGCGTTGTCCCTGAGCTATGCTTCCTCCCCAATAGGTTATTAGAAGGTTGGAATCTTGGGGGAAATAATATAAGGGGGTTTCCCATTCTTCCTGACCTGGTCCCTCCCGCCCATGTGATCCTCCTGCAGAACATCAACCCCAGGGTCAGGATCAGAAAGCGTCTGTCTTTCCCTGGCCACATGAGAAGGGTCGCAGGCCAGGTTTCCTGGGTGAATCATCTCTTATTCATCACAGAGCACAATAAAAAACTATTTTGGAGTTTTCTAAATGTCTAGGTAGGGCAGGATAGGGAGGTTTCATCACAGGGGATTGGGCGAATCCAAATCCATTGAATTGTTTTGGCCACAAATATATTTGGGTGTAGGTAAGGGTAATAATTAAGGTGGGGGGCAAGTGGGACTGCTGGGGGTTTCCCCCGGTATATATTTGTGGCCAAATGGCTTAAAAGAAAAATAATTAGATGGATTTAGATTCAACCAAATCTCCTCGATTAAATCACATAGAACCGATGGGCTACTGGACAATTTCCAACTAAATGGTTATTCACGGCACAGTACATACACAAGCCCTCTGTGCATCTTTGGGCTCGTTCTTAAGGAGTTTTGGGTCCCTAGCTACACACACTTGCATTGGTTCTGGTTACTCAGATGCCGTAGTAGCAAGACAAGGAAAGGAAGAAGAGCAATGACCTGCCTGGCTAAGAATCTGGACCTCAGTTTTTGAACCCTGAAGTGTCAAAAAGGGAGCTCACTGGCACCTGGAGAGACCACAAAGGGAAACCCTGTAGAGAAGAAAACCCATATGGAGTGGTACGAATAAGATGACTGGGCCGAAATGACTGTGGTTGGATTCTTGACAGAAGCAGGAATGAAGGGGCAGAACCCAGGCGAAGCAGGAATGAAGGTTGATGACTGAGCAAGGAGAGCAAGGCAATAGTGAATAGGAAGACTGAAAGAGCCCAGTGCGAGGCAGAATTGCAGGACAGAGAGGCAATAAAAGTTAAACACAGAAACAAGAGCGTCGGTGTGTAAGAGCAAACCTTAGCGTTGTGATGCAAAACAGTTACAGGCCCATGAGTTCATATACTGGCAATAATCTTCAGTTTCTACCGGCTGTTCCAGGTTGCGGCAAGTGTGGCATGGCTTACCGGTGATGAGCACCATCTTAGAGGTGGCGGCGTATCCTGATGTTGCTGCCATCTTGGAGGAGAGTTGGAGAATTCCTTATGAGGGCTGGACCAGGTCGCCACCATTGCCAGAGTGACCATAGTGACACAGAGGATCTGACAGATTGGGTGAGCCGAAAAGGAACAGAAGGCCTACCCCACAAAGGAAACACTTAATATGTTATGTAATATGATATGCCAACTACAATTTCTCCTAACAGGTCATCAACATCCCTTCATAAAATGAAGAATAGTTTTACGAACATTGGCAAAGAGCAGGGACACTCTTAGCCAAGCAAATTTGCACTCAAATTAACAGATCACAGAGTATATCTGGATAAATGAAAGGTTGTATGCTTGATTCACTAAGTACTTAATGCATATTGGGATTGGTGTTCATTTCATTTTTCACAACACTCGCGCTTCTATTAAAGTGTTTGCAACCATTAACCATATATATGCATTTGGCCAGCATCAGGATTTGGATGTGAGGATAAAATAGTCATTTGGAGATAATATTTCCTTTCCCCAAAATTGGGATCCTTAATGGTGCCCCCCCGTAATTAATTCAATTCGAATTCCTTCATAGAATCTATGACTCTAGTGATCTCAATGCAAAATGACAAGAATAACAATATGCTAAATAGTAGCATTCCACAGTTTCTTTATATCGTTTAAAATGGGGTAGTTGGGATATCGGCGACAGAGCTTGCAAAGAATGAGGTGTGACAAATCTGGAGATTTCATCCCTTTTCCCTAGGGAATGCCACCCACTTTGAGGCTAAGGAGGTGAACGCGCTCAGCAAAACCCTGCCGAGGGGTTTGGGAAAGTAGAACTTCACTGGGACTGACTCCCTTTCGGGGGACAAGGACTACCATTGCCATGGGGAACTCCTTATACCTAAGGTATTATCTGTCTACATGGGAGTAAGAAATACTGACATTACCTCTATGTGTTTGGTTCAAGGTAATGCTGAGTTTTCCACAAGCTTGACAGTCTGTATTGAACAATATGCTCCTTTTGAATATCAGAGCAAGAATAAAGGGCCAGCAATCCTTGAATGGAAAAGGAGAAACCCAATGCTTAGGTGAGCATCAGACGTGAGAACGTCAGCGAGGGGCGGATCCGTACAGACCAGCAGAACCGGCTGCAGCACAGAAGGAATTGGACGCCCGAGGGAGACACCATCCACCAAGCAAGCAAGTGCATGGGGCCTGAGAGGCAGAGGGTGCATGAAGCGAACCGGACCTTGAGGCGTGACAACGTACAGGACATTGTCGGTCCGGAGGCCGCAAACATACATCAAGTCCAAGGACGAAGGGAGCACTCGGTCTTCTGCTCTCCAACCAAGAGCCAACCAGAAAGAGAGAGAGAAAGCTGAGATGAGTGGAACTCGAAGACCACTAGTATCCAGCGCAGAGGAACAGCAAGCTCTGTGGAACACTGCCGTCGCTTTTGAGATGGACCCTCACTGGATCAAGCACTGTAACACAGCAGGTATGCAGTTGGCCCAGGTCGGAGGGAGAAGAAGAGAAGAAAGAACAAGCAGGGAAGAGGGACCCACAAGAACTAAGAGAACCTGAAGGAGAGAGGGGTCACAGGTACCCTAAAGAGTTAAGTGAGATATTGGGTCAGGGGAACCCAAATGAGCCACAGAGGCATGATAAGCATATTGATGGGCAGCTATCAGGAAGCACAGAGGCACCTAACAGTTTGTCAAAGTAGGGGGAGATTGACCAAGTTGGTGGAGAGGGATCAGGGAAATGTCTCTACACCTAAAGAGATGTAGACATTTTGTTTTTCCAGGAACTTGAGACTTTTGTTCAAACTTCAGGGAATTTTTGATAGACTGGCAAGATCTGTTTTCTTTGAGGAGAATTGATATTTAATACTAACCATTGGATCCAGACCCAGTCGGGATTCTTGGGGCAACCACAGATACCTTTGCGAAGAAACAAGAGTGCAGGGCACGCAGCCTATTTTTCTTTTACGTTTTTGCTAAGTTTTAGGGCCAGTTTAGAGAATAGATTTGGACTGAGAACTGTTTTTATTTTGGACTATCGACAGGCATCTTGGTTTAGCTTGGTTAGGAAAGTAATCCCTTTTTAGTAGTAGGTCAGTAAGGCATTTTCTTTTCATTTACATGGTTCGTTCTTTTCAATGAAACTACATTTAAGACATGTCCTCTGGTCTGAGTCCTCCTTCTGGCTTGCCACAGAGAAAATAATTATTTAAGCTTCTGTAGCAATCTGCACTCCTGGAAGGGTCTTTTTCTTTCTAGGAAAGCGAGTGTGGCCTTCCTGACGCCCAAACACACCACTCGCTTTGTGGCCAGAGAGAGAGAGCGAGAGAGAGAGAGAGAGAGAGAGATAGGGAGAGCACATATAGAATCTTGAGAAGTGCTGTGCAGAGGTTTGCAGGTCAGATATTCCTTAAATCAACCTCTTTCTCGATGGGGCACTATATCCTGTTTACATAGATTATTGAGTTTGCGCATTTAGTGTGCTATTGACTGTTTAGAACCTTATTGTGAGAAATTCCTGGAGCCCGGCGCATAGCCTAGCGATTTCTGGCACAGTAAGCCAGGGCTTATGCTGGCACAGTTTTTGTTCAGTTGATTATGTGTGGGCAACTGATACACAGAGTTTCTGGGATGTATGGTGTGTGGGGGGTTATTAGGATTAGTTTTTAGTTTTGTAACTGCATACGGTGTGTACTCCATGGTCACCGGATGACCCTCCCACTCCCATGGTGTGGTCTTTAACGTATACCCATACAAGGTTAACAGTGAGCCTCCCCTCACCTGCTTTTCATGGTATGGCAATGGCCTCTGTTGTAAAAATGAAAAGGGAAATGGTCGTATAGCTCCTTAATAGATATAAGCCATATGTTGTTTTCCTGCAGGAGACACATTTTTCAAGTACGGATTGTAGGTTTTTCTGCAAGTCCAACTATAACAGGGTGTTCCATGCTGACTTTGTGAGAGGATCCAAAGAGGTTATGATACCGATATGCAAACAGACACCCTTAACTTTGAAGAAAGTGTTTACGGGTGATGGGGGTAAATATGTCCTCCTTAATGGCTTTCTTACAGGTGAAATGGTGGATCTGCTTAATGTGTATGTCACCCCACCACTGAACTCTGCCTTGTTGCTGGAACTACAAGAGCTGCGTGTTGCTCATATGGTTGATTGGTGGGTGGAGACTTCAACACTGTCATGGATCGTACCCTTGACCAACGTACACACTCGTTTTTCGGGACACAGACCCTGACCAAAGGCCACAATTTTGCATGTACCACCAGTATGCTGGTTGTGTGGCGTGTACTTCATCCCCAAGATCACTGTTATTGGGGGTCCATTCTCCTCTATTGCGCGTTGATTACTTTCGTATGCCTAATGTTGACACTGTTTGTGTCTCTGATGTGTGCTATCATCCTAGTGGCATCCCCGACCACTCTCCACTTCTCCTAACGATCTGCAGGCCACACCAATCATGCACTATGGCATTTGAACACATATTACTTAGGTTTTCCTGACAATCTGGAATGCCTTACGGATAACACTAATGAGTACTTTCAGCTTAACCGGCCATTGATGGATGGCTCAGTAATACTGTGGAAGGGGTTCAAAGTGGTGATCCAAGGGGAAGTTATGTTGTTCCTCACGACGCATGAAAAAGTTAGACTGTTGAACCTACTTTATTTGGAGTTAGAGGTGTCCTTTTGGAATCATGACATATAGCTGATCAATCTCCTTATGCACTGAGATGGTTGCTTCATGCTAGGTATTCTGATTGTAATTGTGCAACGGATAGAGCTCACTTAGTTCATTTGGCATCCCAAGCTAGGTTATATGAAATGGGTGACAAAGCTGGGAAGCAGGTGGGTTGGTGGGTAAAGCGGGATTCCTCTCAGAGTTTTGTGCATAATGTAGAGGAACAGGTGGATGCATTTTCCCTAACTCCCGCCCCGCCCCGCCATATATGGGACTCCATGTGTTGTTCCTATACCGCATCGAGTGTACGAAAGATTGTATGCACTCATACCACCATATAGAATGAATTCTTGCACTGAGAGAGTGGAAATCTATTGTGTGGAAGGATGTCAGCACGCACCATTGAACATCATGGAGCGCTGAGGGAATCTGATGAAGGCAGAGTGATGTCATGAAGAAGATGTGCGAAGACTTTTTAAAATGATATAAAAATACTTAAGAGTGGCGATGTAACTGTAGTGATAAGAGAAACATGTATGAAATAAAGAGTAATCATGTATGCAAAAGAAGATAAAGTAACTTGCTGGCCAGTAAGTGTAAATACGCAGCAGCACAAGGTAGATAAGACATATAGAAGCTTGTTATAGAGGAATATATAACTTGGCTAGGACGGCCATAATTTGAAGATGCACTCCAGCTAGTGCTAAGACACCATTCAGCAACCTCAGAGACAGACCAGGGTTGCAGAGCCAGGAGATGCTGGAAAACAGCTTTGTGTACAAAACGAAGAGGAGTCTATGTTGGTCTGTGATCAAGGATGCTATTTTTAAAGAATAGCTGCAAGGCACAAAGGGAGGCAGACAAATATGCCATGGAGGTGAGACATATTTCTCTTAGATTAAAGAAGAAGAAAACATTTACAGGAGCCAAGTAATTGACAATTCAAGGTGTATAAAGCCTATACAAGATAGAGTGAGCAAGTCTCTAGAGGCCAAGAGGAGCAATGACACCCAGCATAATTGAATCAAATAGCAGTAAATAAGAGGTCGAAATGAACACATTTGTGGTCTCTTCACACATGATTCAAAAGTCAAAACAAGGGCTATTCATTAAACTCTGGATGAAGATAGTGATGTGCTTACACTCCCTTGAATGTCCCAGAACAGAGAGCAAGGTAAAAGGTCAACTACAGACGGGAAACAATGGCTCATGGTCAGACTGAGGAGAAATGCTGGACTAATCAACACCCAGTTGCCTCTGTGTTAGGTGTGTTTTACAAATGTCAAAATAAATACATAAATAAATAATTGGGAAAGTGGAGAGTAATCTGATATGACTCAAGCACCTGGGTTTCGTTTCGCTTGCGTGCTGCTATCCGAGCCGAAAGTCCAAGGTTGGGAGGGAATGCCAACCAATCAGTGGGTCTATGGGGTAACCTGCTATACAATGTTGCATAGACCCATCCGCTGCCATTTTGTCCGCTATAATCATTATTAAATATATTTAGAGGTAGTTTGAGGCATGTCTTACAGATACGAGTCAGCCATTGGTGTACTATCCCCATGTATTCTATAAGTAGATATGTTCTCCTAACCAATCCCTCCCATCAATAGGTTTTACAGTTTGCCACGTAGGATGACGCCATAGATGACGCATATCGGGGTATTAAACCTCTGTGTAATCAAGTTTGTGTGTGAGTGTGCAAGCATCAGTCCGATGTCTGCCAGTTTGCCGTTTTATTAAATTGAAAATAAAGTATTACTTTACCATATTCTTTGACTCTGTCCAGTTATTTGGTCCGAGATATTTATTGGTAATCCCATCTAGCACAAGAGACGCTTCAAGGTGCTAGAGCACAGTGCAAGTTGAAGGTCAGGACATGATACTCAGGTCGAGCATCCAGAGTTTTCTTGGCAGCAGCAGTTCTCCACCTCGGTTGGCATGACCTTGCAACGATTGTAGGTACACCAGATTGAAACGTCTTCCATGCAAGTAGGCTCAGGCTCATGCTCCGGTGATTTATCTTCCCAACTATCGTCTGATTCACCATCATTTCTGCATCTTTCTCTGTCCATTAGTTCTTCCTCGGAATACTCAGGCTCGTACTGGTAGGGCTGTATTGTTGCCATTATAGGAGAAATATTAAAATTAAAATGCAATTAACAAGTGAAATCAGTTCTGCTAGTGTAAGTACCGGTTCGCAGGAGCTTCATGCTAGAAAGATAGCTGAACAGAGTAAAAATGAATTGCCGCCAATCTAAACTAAATACAGTGAAACAATTGACAAAGCAACTCCAATGTTGTCTGATCAGAAAGGGTCTGTTTATACTTGTTGAGGAAAGAGGTGGCATTTCCATGGAGACACGTCAATAGCTTTCGCACAGAGAACGTTGATACGAGACGTGCGTTGGCGTTGTGAAAAGGGCCATACGCATCTAGTGATGTCAGCTTCAGAGGCGGGCGATCTCTATTCTTGAAGCGAGCGCACTTGAACTTAGGGCGATGCATCAACGGATAAAATTAGCACAAGATGGCCACACCCAACCCGTTGTTTTCGTATGTGTACAAGTGAGGGAAACTAAAGTAAGATGCATAGGGAAAAAAAAAAGATAGATTACAGTATGCTTAAAAAAACATACCCGAGCGATCGGGACAATCACATTTTTGAGGGAACTTCCCCTTTAAGACCAAGATAGCATGCACAAGGAATAAACACAAAACAACAATAGGCTAAAATGAGCTAAAAGTCACAAATATAAAAATTAGGCTCTCTGCCTAAAAATGTGTTAAACAGTATCAAATTGTCAGAGCAGGGAGTCAGGGCATGCCCAAATGGCTCGAGCAGCTGCCAGAGTCCATCTCCTCCCCCTAAACACCCTTAAAAGTACTGCCTCCGGGGAGTAGTATAAAAAAACAGTTCTCAATGATATTCAAGTTGTCAACTTCAGCAAAACAAGACAAAGTTGGTCACAAAAAAGAAAACAGCAGTCCACGGTCTGAAGAGCTTGCACGTTCTCACGTTTTCACTCTCACCATTATTTACTGAGAGTGGAGGATCCCATTCAAGCAGCAACAATCCCAAGTCTGTAACAGAGGCACTGCCAGCAGCCATTTAGTTCCAAATAGTTCCTTCAAGCAATTTATCCTATGAGTCCGCAAACCCCTGAGGGCAGCAAAACACATGCGCCCTTGTCCCCTGCAGGCTTCGCCCTTGCGGCGGGTGCCAGTGAAATTTGCGAGGTGGTTGGCGGGGCTTAGGATAGTGGCTCAGCTGGTGCAGCATTGAGTTGAGCCTCCTCCTGCGGGCAGCAAAGCACCTGCGCCCTTGTCCCCCACGCAATCTTCAATCAGTTGTCACTAATTATTGGTAGGGAGTGTTGTAAGTGGCCCCTTATTAGGAGCCTGCCTGTGCACCATGGGCCCCCAGGCAAACAGAAGACTCATGAGGCTCTTCATCTTGTCCGGACTCCACGTGTGCTCTGCCGAGCGCTTGTGACCAGCCCCTTTTATTAACAATCAGATGCGACAGAGTTGCGTCACTCCGCTGCGCGTGCTAACTTTTACGGACACCAAACTCCTCCTTTTTCATAACAACAAATAGCAATTTAACAGCAATCACCACCCACTCAAAACATGTGGCAAGCAAACTAAACATCCCACAACAGCAGGCAAGTAACACAGTCTCCGCCCTCTCTGGGGTGCTTGACTCAGGCATCTAGTACATAGTCACTTAGGCGGGCAGGCCTCCCATTCACAGTTCGTTGAGGATACTGCCTGCCCCCTTCCCAGCTTGGCCTCTCCTCACCTGTGTCCCCTCGATCCAGGGGAACCTGAGGGCTGCCAACCCCACCACCTTCATTCGGCTCTTCGGCACACAACTCAGGAGGGTGTTGGTTCTTACGTCCGTCACGAAGAAGTGTGCCTTGATTGAGCTATCAACATGCTCAACCTTTGACACAAAGGCCCCCACCAGCGGGATGAGCCGGTCACCCCCGAATGTGAATATTCATGCCTTTGAGTGTCATAGGGTTGGGGGTTCTCTCAATGCCTCATAGTGTGACCTGGCCATGACATTGACTGAGGCACCTGTGTCCACCAACACCAGTACTGGCGACCCATCCACCTGTACCATACACTTCGGCTACCTCCTGGCCCTCGCCTTCAGGACACTCACACTCAAGATGAAGAATATGTTTTCAGCATCCTCCTCTTCCTCCAGGTCCTGGGTGGCTCAGTTCTCTTCCTGATCCATGAGTGCCTCATTCGGCAGACGTTGTTGTCGGAAAAACCCAGCCCGAATTGGTCCTCTCTGGAGAACCACTGGCAACGGGGCCCTACATATGCGGACATAATAGTCCATCGTGCAACACCGTCCACAAGCCTTCCCTTTTGCGGGACACTCTGCAGGGTGCGGCGATCAAACCCACACTTCAAACATGACTCGGGCCCCCGGGTGGTCCTGTCCCTCTACTGTGCAGCGTGTCAATGTGCCCCTCTCGGCCCTTGGCCACAGCCAATGGCACACACCTCTTCCGACCTGGCAGGGTGAATTGCCGCATCCATTCTTGACGTCTGCGACTCTGCCACCACATGTGACCATCCTAGCTCCAGGATGCAGGGCAGCATGAGGCCAGGCTCCCGAAGGACTTGACATTGGGGTTTCCCCCGACACACAGCCCTGAATGAGTTGGTTCTGAATCATGGCCTGTTCATTGTCCCACACACATGATATCGCCATCTGCCAAAGGCGTCCATAGAACCCGTCCAGAGAATCGTCATTTTGCCTGGCGCTTCACATAATTAACCTCTCATAGCCCACATTTGCTAGAGGCATAAAATGTTCACGCAGTGCATCTTTCGCTGCAGCATACGACACATCCACAGGCTCTAACGACTGAAACAGTTGATGCATTGCCGGGCCAGCCGAGTCCAAGAGAGTTGCCACCTTACTTTCCTCATTAGTCTCTCCCATGGCCTTAAAATATATGTCCATGCAATCAATCCAGGATTTCCACCGTGGACCCAAGCTCGCTGGCACCCCTGAGACTTCAAACTCAGGCATGGAGGCCAACGCACCCTGTTGGCGCAGGACTCAGGCGGCTCCTTGCACAGCTCGCCCTCCACCTGCCTGTGCCTCATCTGTCATGTTGGTGGGCACAACAAGCACCCCTTCCTTGTTAGGGGCCGCAACCCATGTTTGAACCAGAGGCAAAGGAAAAAAAAGAACCCACCAGATTGTTTAGCCCCACTGGGACTTTGTTTTCCTTGCTAGCAAGTCCTGCCCCTCCACACCACACAGAGGGGCTGAAGTAAATATTGAACACAACATGGAAGGCAGATCCTCCCCAGCTGCACACAGTAAAAAGAGCAATGTCGGTGACAAAAGACATTCCTTCACCACCACAAATGAGACCTCCAAAATTCAGTTCCACGCCCACGTGTCCATCGGAATTCCAAAAATTAGGCGTGGGAGGGACACAAGCACTCCATACGGAGCTGCAACCTCCCACAGCACGTGGGACAAAAATGGCTGCCAAAAATGCTTTACGCACCGGCTCTGTGGCTTGAGAGAAAGTTGTATTGCGAGCCATCGCTCTCCTCTCACCGCTCTCCTCTCACCCAGCAGGTCTGTGTCAGCCAATGTTGAAAGTGGCCCCTTATTAGGAGCCCCCCTACGCACCGTGAGCCCCCTGTAAACAGAAGACTCATGAGGCTCTGCATCTCTGGGCTTCATGCGTGCCCTGTCATGCGCACGTGAGCCGCCCCTTTTATTAACAATCACACATTTCGGAGTTATGTCACTCTGCCGCATGTGCTAACTTAAAGGGACAACACGGGAAGTTTCCTGCTGATCCAAAACATTCGCTGTTTGGAGTGCGGGGGGATTCCATCTACCCTCGCTATGAGAAACTCCTTCTGTCCTCTGCTCTGGCTTTAACTAGACACAACATTGCAATGGCGTAGGGAGCGCACACACATCCTACCCTGTCTAAATGGGAGTGCGATATGGACCATTGCATGCTACTGAAGGAGCAGCCAGAGGCGTTGCTAGGGGGCGGCTAAGGGGGCTATAGCCCCTGATCTTTTGGTTGTAGCCCCGGATAGAATCTCAGGAGTTACAACCAAAAGTCTAGCTAGCCCCCAGTCCCGACAGTTCCGACATCAGCTTAGCCCCTGGACATAGTGCAACCGTATGTGTTAGGAATGCAAATTTACAAAACATGTTTATGCTGCTTAATACCAGAGAAAAATGTGAGGCCTCTCCGACCAGCTTAAGACAGTGTTGCCCCCTGTTCATGCTGGTTGCACCTAAACTAATACATGGACTTTTTCATACTGCTTGCCCCTGTTCTGCCCCATATTGCCCCCTTTCACAATGTATGCCTCACGTTGCTCTCCCTACCCGCGTTCTTCACTGTGTGGTTCTTCCTGCCCACGTTCTGTGCCATGAGGCTGTCAATGCTCAGTTCTGCCTGAATATAGCTCTCAGTGACTCAGTCTGTCAGAGTGTCTTTTTCAGTGCCCAAGTTCTGCCCCATTTACTCGGGAGGATAGCTCAGGGGCAACGCGCTCGCCTTGGAAGCAGGACGACACGGAGCACCACAGGTTCGATCCCCGGGTCCGCACTTGGAAACCTCTGGGTATTAAGCGCATTATAAATAATCTATCATATCATATCATGTGGCTCTCGGTGCCCAGTTCTGTGTCAGTGCTACTCTCAATGCCTAAATTCTCCTCTATGTGTGCCCCACTTCCCTGTGACTTCCTCCCCACACCACAGCATTAAGCCTGCACACACATATACACTACCCCATATCTAAAAAGCGCCAACACATGCGTATTGGCTACCATGACCGGTTCTAGGGCCACACCTGGCTTGGACTTGGCTACTCTTCACAGAAATAAGAAGCAGAGAGGGAAATAGATTGACAATATCACTCTAAGTCCATCTTGTGCTTGGACTATATTTATTTATTTTTACATGTATAAAGCGTGCAAAAACCCTGGGGCATCGAGGCGCTGTTACAGCCAGTTGAATTCACATGAGAGTCCAGATTAGGGCGGCTGTGGGGCTGACAATACCAGCTCTTGAAAGCCTCAAATTGATGCCGTAGGAGTCTGATATGTGTAGACCTCCCTATAGTCACTAAGTGCCTGGGAGGCTTCTGTCCCTTAATATGCTAGGCGGCACTGTCATGCAGAGTGCCGCCCCCCCCACGTCAATGTTACTCATGAGAGCTCTCTACATGAGCAGCATGGGCCGTCCCTCCATCATGAGTGGGCACCAGCCCTTTGTCGAATGTGGGCGGACCATCGCTGCCTCGTCATGATGAATTAGACCCTCATCATGCTCTTGAAATGAGTTTGTGTTTACTGTGTTTATCGTCGCTCCGCCATCTTTATTTTACTCTTTCTGTTTGATGGCTTCCTGCTTTGAGAGCCCTGCACATGTGGGCGCAGTTATTCGTGATTACTGAATGCATTCTGTAAGAACTGTGTGTTGTAAGCTACTCAAGCAATACCTGCTTATCTGCCTGAAAGGATCACTCCCTGGCTCCTGTTCCTTTAATCCGTATGTTTACTAAGGACAGTGATTTAGCCGATGTTGGGGGTTAAGGGGGTATACAGTCTTTTCATCGCAAATGTTTAATTGAAAACGTTTCTCATCAGAAAAAAATCTTTCATTGAATGTTTTTCTTATGTAAAATATATGTATGTGTGTTTGGGTGGGGTAAAGGGTTACATTTGGAAAATGGGGGTTTGGCGGGGGGCCCTCAATGACCCCCCAATAAAATACATATATATATATATATTGGGGAATGTTTGGAGTTTGTTAAAGGGCAGAAAACGAGGGTTAAAGGCAGGGGAGCGTCAGATACAATGTATATTTGCGTTTTAGGGATTAAGGACACAACTCATGAGTAGCTCTCAACACAAGTGTATGCACGTTACATGTGATCTTTACTGGGACCATCAGCCGGTGCAGCTTTCTGTGAACAGAAGGCCTATGTATTCCATACTGAACCCCTGTAACTATCCTGGCAGTCGTGTTTTGTCCTACTTGTATGGGATGCAATAAGTACACAGGTGCTCCCAATTATAAGGCGTCTCTCTGATCACTATGCCAGCCAGTCATTGCTTGGCTATGTCTGCAGCATGCCGGTGTGAGATGAGTGGTCGGATTTATTTAGGATCATCAAGTGGTAGTGAGAAGAGCTAATTAGTTTGCTGCGTCATACTCATAGGGTTGTCGAAATAAACCCCCAGATTCTTTACTGACGATTGTTTTGTGAGATTAACGCTGTCTGCGTGGATTTCTTTGAAGTGCTCCTCGAGGCAGGACATACAAACGTAGTCAGGCCTTCTGTTTTTTAGCGTTGAGGCTAAGCCACTTAGCGTCCATCCAAAGTTCAATGTTTTCAAAAGTATATTCCATTAGCTACTGATTTTGTGGGAGGCCGTCTTTATTCAGCTGAAAAATCAGTCGTGTGCCATCCGGGTAGTTCTGGAAGCCGATGTGTTGGGGCATAAGCCAATCATGTAAAGCTTTCAGGCATACATTGAACAGTAATGGCGACAAGCAGCCCTCCTCTGGTGCGTCACAGTTAAAAACGGCTCTTGTTGGTGTGCACATGCCCATTGCGGCTCTCCTAGGGCAATGTGGCCCTAGTCAAGCAGTCAATGCTATAGCAAGGAAATACAGCTCCTGTGCCGGCAGCCCGGTACGGGGCGGGGGCGGGTGGAGGGGTGCTTGGCGGGTTGAACAATACAGACAGGTTCCCACCGATATTGGTAAGGTCAAAGCTCCGGTCATTACTGATTGGAGCAAAATCAAGTGGCCAGTTTATAAATATTACTCTAAACTAAAGGGGGAGGGATGTGGGGTGAAGGTAGGCAGGCATGCCACAACCAGGCATTGTTATATTCGGTGAAAGATACAAGACAATTCAGTTTGTATTATTATTGTTATTATTATTATTATTGTTATTATTAATTATGTCATAATATAGCAAGTAATGCCTTTGTAAAGACCAAAATTGCACACAATCTATAGTGTTTGCAGGGATACGCCACACTAAACCCCCCACCCCACCTTCCCGTGCGGCTTGCTTTCCTCTTTGTGGGCTATGGGTTACACAGCTGCCGGGTGCATAAAACCAATGGGCTTGCACTAGGTACAGTACCAACCTGAAAGGGTACATACACCATAATCCCAGTTTATTCCGGCCTGCCGGATCCCACATATGAAAAACTGTGTGCCATGTCTCACTTAAACAAGCTTGCCGGTTAACAGGTAAAATGAAGCACCATCCTGGGTGGAGGGAAGGTAGGACATCAATCCACCAGCACTATCCATGCACGCACGCCAGCATTGGTGACGGGTGCACTTGCTAGGCTAGTAGGGCCTGCAGACATTCTCAGCATCAGGCCCATTTATAATGTGAAGCATTGTAGTGGCAAACGCTGTAAATCAGGGACCCCGATTCTCAGTTGTGGAACCTTACCTGTAATTGAATATGTATTACATGCTGTATTGTTGTACTAACCTGTAATTTTGTGCCTATGTAACTTTGTAACCATATAAGCTTAAAGTATTCTTGTTTCGCGCCCTGATATCTTTAGGTCTGGTGCGCGCTATAAATAAACAAACAAACATCTGCCATGTTATATAAAGGACGCGGCTGGGGAGGAAGCATCTGTGCCTCGAAGTGGTCCGTTTCAAATGCTTGCTCTCCAGCAACACTGCAGGGGCAAGAAATATATATCATGCATCACTCTGTGGGTGTCCAGTCACTATGGACAGGGATCGCCAGGACTGTAGTCATCTTCATCATCGTTCACACCCAGTGCTGGCCCTAGGAATTTTGTTGCCAACTGTAGCAAATTAATTGTAGGCCCCTAATTTGCACATGATATCATAGAAAGTGACATCACAGGAAGTGGCATCGCTCCAACCTGAACTCGGAAGGATGAAACTTGAAGGCACTGGAACCGTGGCCATCAGTTTTAACATAGATCTCAGTAGTAGGCACACTAGCCCAATGGTTATCATTGCTTCATTCATATTGATTTATGGCACACTGAGTATAAAGCTACTTTCTTGTGGTCTCCTTGCCCCTTTACTCCAACACTCACAAAGGGACACTTGTCTTTTTATGGTAGACTATGTGGTATACAAGAGTCATTAACATACCATAACAGGGAATAACAAAATGTGTTGGGAGGCAGATGAGTACGGCATCCATAGCTTCTGTCCCTCCCCCGCATCAATATCTCAAAGGTGAAAGACATTACTCACTGAGACTGCCGTTCTGCCCTTATCCCCTGCAGGTACAGCCGGGTTTCAGAACAATGTGAGCTAAAGATGGCAAAGCCTCCAAACGAACATTGTAACAGTAACAGAGCATGCATTAGACATGAAGCAAAAATGCACTCCACGTGAAGAAAACATACAGTAGGTAATATATGTATTTAGAATACTAACATAGCATCCACAAACATGAAGAACACTAACATGATCAATGTATAAGGTGAATACAACATGAACGGCATGCAAATATAGCTCGCAAACATAGAAGCTAGAGTGTAGTGGGGCAGCCATCTTATTAAAAATGGAAACCTTAGCACATCCCTGAGTACAGGCCTCAAGCCTCAGGAAAACTCAAAAGACTGAATCCACAGAAATACTTATCCGTGCAGAGCTCGGACAGTAGCTAGCAACTAGTACCAAGATTAGAGTGAAATTATGGAGGATCAGAATGACAGAGCGAAGGCACGAGATACCAGTATAGCAGTATACTCCTAGATTACTTAGTTTAATAAGAGCACAACCAGCCTTTGTTAGCCTGGTGCTGTGCAGTAGCACCTTTGAGCGTTCTTATGCACAAAGTGGGATTAACATAATATATGATGTCAGGCCCAAATAACCAGACAGACTCAAAGAATATGGCAAAATACTACTTTATTATCAGCTCAATAAAGTAGAGAAACCTGGCGAACAACAAATCACAGTCCACGCACTCTCAGTCCATTTTAGTTCTACAAAATACTTTATACTTCAATATAAGTCAGCTATGAAGTCATCCTACGTGGCAAATAATTAAACCTATCAGACGAGAGGGATTGGTTAGGGAAACATCTCTACGTCCACCTTCTATAAGTGTTAGTAACATAATTGGCTGCCCCTCATCTGGCAGGTATACCTTGAACTTCCTTTTAACTACGTTTAATACACATTATGGCAGTGTAACAGCAGAGGATTGGCCCCTGCAA
Organism: Ambystoma mexicanum; assembly: GCF_040938575.1. NCBI lineage: Eukaryota > Metazoa > Chordata > Amphibia > Caudata > Ambystomatidae > Ambystoma > Ambystoma mexicanum. The sequence continues at coordinate 471,044,327 of NC_090938.1, forward strand.
CATTTAATGTTCGCCATTGCATAGGGCCTTATGTGTGGTTGGCATTCTCCCCCAACATTGGACATTCGACTCATTAACAGCATATAAGCAAAACGAAACCCAGGTGGAGAGAACGTCAGACCACTGTCCACTTGCCCAATTAGTCTCTAATCTCTCATCAGCCAAGGCTTCTTTGTACTTTACCTTGCTATATGTTCTCTTCTCTGGAACTTTAAGGGAGTGTAGATACATCACTATCTTCAATTATAGCCTAATGAATAGGCCTTGTTTTCGAGTCTTGAATCACATGTGAGGAGACCATGATTTTGTCCATTTTGCATTTCGAATGCGTGCTATTTGATTCAATTAAGTCAGGTGCCATTATCCTCTTCGGCCTCTGGAGATATGGTTGCTCTGTCTCACATATGCTTTCTGCACCCTTGTGTTACGCTCAGCTGATATCCCCAGGGGTGTCTGGAAGGCTCTGAGATCTGGAACCCTGGATGCGTAGTTGCCCAGTGCTGAATAATGAATCTTAGTTATTTGTAGGGTGAGCTATCCGTCCTGCGTTTCTTGTGCAGGGGCGCTTGACGTTTGTTGGTGAGCTGCCCGAGTTGCTTCACTGGTGCAGTACACTTTCCTTGGGCACAGGCCTGCTGTGACCCTGAATCTGCTCGTAGCTAGGTAGGTTTGTTAATTGTAGGTCTTTGTTCTGTTTATGGTGGGAATTTGTTAATGTCTTTGTCTCCCTCTTTTCAGGTGCGAAGGTCTTGATGCTGGCACGCTTTCTAGCTAAGAGGAAGCGCGAAGCGCAGCGCCTTTATTGTCTTTTAAAGCTAACCTGTGTTTTCTTCCTCTCCTCACAAGCTGCTGAGGTGCTGCGAGTGGATGAGAGCGCGATGAAAAACAGGCCCCCGGAATCCGTTAAGGTAAGTACAGCGCGGTGCAGTTGTTTAATATTGAAAGCGAACCTAAATATGTCTCTTTTCCTTTGCAGATGTTGCCGTGGTGCTCCGGATGGAAGTGTGGCATAACGCGATGGCATTCAGGTAAGACTGATGGAATTCGATGTTTGGAAGCATGCGTTCTAACATTGTTTTTCCCTTTCTCATTATTGCAGGTCGCAATGTTCGAACAGCAGCTGTGGTAGCGGTTCGCCGGAAGTCCTTAAGCTAGTACTCACAGGTGAGTGAAGTTTCTTCTTCTCTCGGTTTCCACAGATTGCAGCCCAGTTGAGATGCTGAGTGCTGGATGGTGTTTTCTCAGCTAAAATAGAATAATCTTGCTCTTGTTCTTGCAGGATTACAGGAAGATGCTGATGACCAGGAGCTGGACACGGTGAGCGTCACGCTGCTTGTTGCAAAATAACACGAAGCGTGTTCTGCAGTCAGGGTGTGGTTTATATAGCCCAGGTAAAGTAGTACCAGGGAAAGTAGTTCCAGGCCTGCCACACCCAGAACACTAGACCACATGGCTTGGTTCCTAGAACTAGACTGTGTGGGTGCTTCCATGTTGGATTTAAAGGCCCATGTACATAAATGGGACCAAGTTTGAACAGCCCTTCCTTCCTACATATGAGCCTGGTGCCAAAGGCGCCAGGACTGGCTCCAGGAGCCCTTTTGTAGTGGTTTTAAGGCCCTCAGGGTTCTGGTGGGAGCCTGCTTGTGCCCCCTCACAGTGGTCATGACACCTTGATTGTCAATACTTAGCCTTTGCAACTGTTTGTTCATTTACTTAATCTAAGAGAAATAAGTCCTGCGTACATCGCTTATCCTCATTGACTGCCTTTGTACTCTGCAGTCAGCTTCTCACTGTGCATCTTTGATCTCTGACCAACAACTATTCTTTGTTCGTGTACGAACATGGATTTCCAGCGTCGGTCAGCTCTGCAGCCCTGGTCTCTTTTCTCCTTCAGCCTTCTCGCTTACTTTTAATCAGAGCCGATGTCCATCTTTTGAACATGGCCGCTTTGACCCCTGTTACATTTTCTACTGCAGCAAGCTTGTATGTGACTCATCTACCTTGAGTTTCTGTGTACATATTTGTATTATTCATCTGGTTACTTATCTTCTTTGTATATATGGCATTTGCTCAATCGTATACATGGTTAATTTGTTTCTTCAGTTACATCTTCATTCTTTAAGTATTCTTATATTGTTTCAATGTGTCATTGTATCTTCTCCCAATGACATCACTTTGCACCTGTCAGATTTCCTTTACAGCTCTTCGATTTTCAGTGGTGTCTGCAAATCTCCTGCTACCACTTCAGTTCTTGGATACATTTGGTATGGTTGTCTGAATGCAAAATGTCTCTCATACACTCGATACGTATTGGGATGATACCTGGTGTCACCCATAGTACGCTCTTGCTACTATTCCAATATGACGTAGGTGAGGCGGCGGGCACTAGCGATGACGTACACGTCTGCTTCTTTATAGTGCAGTATAATAGTAAGCCAAAAGACTCCACGAAGAGTAACTCAAGAGGGTCTACAGTGGTAATAGAAAACACGATACACACATTAATATTAGCTGAAATCTCCATAAATAAGAGGTAAATCTATTCCAACCATGGTCCCATCGCATGTGGCCCATTATTGGAGAACACTGGCCATTTATTAGAAGCCAACACAGATAGGACACCTGCAATACTCCCTACCCATGCATTTAGACATGAAGGGTCACACAAGGTTAAGAACAAAGGGATTGCCAGGTCTCATAGCCTGAGAAGGAGGGATGGTAACTTTTAATTGAAGAAAGATTGTTCCACACGCCTCCTTTTCTATGTCTGGCCCATATCCTGATGACCTGCCAAGTGTCCAAGGTTGGTAAGCAATGTGCCAACCTACCAAAATCCTTAGAGACATGCCACTTATCAAAGGGGTATTCCAACCAACTTCTTGTTTTGAAGATGATGTAGTTTAACCTTTATTAATATAGGGGTGGGTTCAGCTGGAGCCATCAGATACGTGTAACCCAATAAAAATGTTTAACACTTATGGAATCTATATGTAGACAAACCCACTAACATATCGTCATTTCCCGTAGGTTTGGTAAATAGATATTATGTTATGATGTCATTGATGACTCATTTGTAGTAATAAAGCAGCTGTTTTTGATAGATAAGATTTCAATGCTTGGATGCTGTCCCTGCTTTGTTTCGAAGTGAATAAAGTTGGGTTTTGCCGTGCACTTTGTCTACTCCGTCATTGAGTCTGGTTTCGATTAACTCTGTATCCTCTGGGCCTATCTGTGACTTTTGGGCCATCTTAACAAAAGTTTCACTCATTCTCTGTTGGGCAGTATTCTAGATCGCATATGCCACTTTGATGACTGTCAGAAAAATGAGAACAAAGTTAATGATGGCTCTGCTGAGGCTAGTCCTCTATACAACAAGGGATTACCTCATTTACCCAGGATCATACAGTGTAGTTAAATAGTGAAGCTGGGTTTAACCACTTGCATACATACCTTGCAAGCACCACTTGGCACAAATATTTAAAGTTTGGATTTTAAGGCCTACAATAATGTCTTGTAGAGCAGAGCTCTCCAGTTGCCCATGGCTATGCATGAACATGCCACACAGTCCTCATTTCCCATGGAATTCTGGGACTTTATCTTTTCCTAAATTTCAAACAGGAGATAAAAATCTACAGGTCCCAGAATCCGAATGGAAAAAACGGGAACTTCATGGCCTTCTCACACGTGACTCTGAGAAAATTCAGTGCTCTGATAGTTTACTTTTAAAATACACATATCTGATAGCAACATCACAATAAGGCAATTCGTAGAAAAACAAGTTAAAGCAAAAGAATATTGTTGTTGCTTTATTTTTCACATCTTGAATGGAAAACTAGAAGGCCCACAAAATATTGCAAGCCTGAAAAAATATTATTTTTAGACAACTACTTGGATAAAGATTATTTTTGTCACAAACATCTAGCAGGCTGTTGTGCAAGATGTTAAGAGCATTTGCCTTTTCATATAAAGCAACATTTAAAAATAAAATGTTTTATTGTGAATTTGTTTGAACAAAGCAACCTTACACAAAATAATGTACATGTCAGACATCATGGAAAACCTTTAAAAGCGGAGCTTTATTTTAAGTGTACACCTTCTTGCTATGGTAAGGAGCCCATCAGTGTCAAATAAAGGGTGCGCTGGATAAGTTGTAGGGGCATGTTGCAGGTCATTAAAAAGCCACAACAGCCCAGTTCAGGACACTGTGTGTGGCCTTGCATAAGAATGCTAATCAGCCTGAGCTTTTAAAAAGCAGCGATTGGAATTGGGACTGTTCTCACACTACCATGGGTTTTTCACAAAGTATACACACATGAGAGCGAACGTCCCGCCCTCTTTTGATGTGCGTTTACATTGTGAAAGAAGCCACGCCTGGCTGAGAAGGGTCATGCAGCCACATGATGGCTGAATCCGCCACTGGCTACAGCACTGGAGATTCTCAGAAGCTGACCCTCTTTCTCCCAGGATGAAGGAGGGCCAGCCTTTGTGTGGGGCCCCATGAGCACGAGCCCAATTGCAGTTGCACATGCTACACTTGCTTAGTGCCTGCCCTGGTCACACCCAGCAGGAGTGGGGCAGTTCTGGCCAGCCAACCTCAGCCCCAAGCACATTGGTCCCCTGATCTGTATCAACGCATCTTGATGCCAGAGTTTGACGTACCTGGTACTCCAGTGACCCAGTGTCCTCTATGGGAACTCTTGTAAGGAAGCAAATGTTTTTGACAGCCACTGAAGAGACAGGCAATGCCACAAAGCACTCCATGCTCCTCTTCTTCGCCGGGGGGTCTGTGCATAACATTTTTAAAAAGCTACCTGCAGGGGATGGCTTGTATGCAACAACCAAGAAAGCTCTCTAAGATTTCTTCACTTCTCTCGACAACACAGTCTATGGGCCTCATTACACGGTAGGCAGTAACCATGGCGCTATTAGTGCCATGGTTGCCGCCGGTATTTTACTGTGTCCGCCTTGGTGGATGGCGGAATTACCGCCCTACTCCAAGGTGAGCGGGGGCGGTAATTCCCCATTCACCAAGGCAATTCCCCATTCCCATTTTTGCCCCCATAGGGCATAATGGGAATGGGGAAGGTGCTAATTACGGTACCGCAAATTGCGGTACCGTAATTAGCTCCAAGGTCCCTTTGCGGCACCCTACTTTAACGGCTGGTAAAACCAGCCATTAAGGTCGGGTCCCGCAAAGGGAACTCGTAGTAAGGCGGTAAGGGTTTACCGGTACCGGTGCCCTTACCGGTACCGGTAAACCCTTACTGCCTAACGTGTAATGAGGCCCTATGACCCTCATTAAAGTTTTGCTGGTATCTCACCGGTAATTCTGGTGGGATACCGGCAAAACTGCCTTACTATTTCTGCCGCACGATATCCCAGTATTACCAGGATATTATGGATGGCAAAGACGCCAATAAAGAACAATGGAAATGTATAGATTTGCGCTATAGAAAGGGTATTAGAGAAGCTAAATCTAATTATTACAACAACTTAATAGCATCTGCCCCCAATTAGACTGGTAAATTATTTGACATCCTCAAATCTATAGAGAAACCAATGGTCCTAACGCCTCCTTTCGACCCCACAGAGGATGATTTCAATTTGGTGCAATGGGCGTTTGCTTCCAAGATACAGAAGGCTAGAGACACTATAATCGCAGCTAAAGAAGCACCCAATACAGTGACACCCACACCGATCGGGGAACTCAGACAGAGGGATGTAGTTAACTTTCCTTTTCATCCTACCACTGAAGAAGAGATGGTTAGAGTGCTTGCTACTATGAAGCCCACCTCTTGCCCTGAGAACACAATACCTCCAAAAATTATATTGGAAAATAAGGAAATCTTTTCTCGAGTTCTGACTAAAATAGTAAATTCCTCATTTAAGGAAGGTACCGTGCCTAAATCCATTAAAGCAGTTACCATCACCCCTCTCATCAAGAAGCCAGGTCTAGACCCCCAGGACCCAGTGAACATGCGTCCCATTAACAACTCCAACTTTGTACTTAAGGTCTTGGACAAAATAGCAACAGTCCAACTTCAGGAGCATGTCGAAGTCAATTCTATCTTGCATGATCAACAATTGGGAATCCGTGCTGCACACAGCACAGAGACTGCCATGCTGGATTTACAGACATATATGCTGAGCGTCCTTGATAACGGCAAGACTGGGCTTTTGATGTTAATGGACTTAAGCGTGGCATTTGACTTAGTAGACCACCACCTACTACAACAGGTCCTGGATAAAATGGCCGGCTGCTCCAAGGAAGCATTGGCATGGTTGACATCATTCCTAGCCGATCGTGAGGCAAAAACCCATTGGCGGGGGCATTTTCTAAGGCAGCCTATATAAGATATGGGGTTCCACAGGGAGTCAGCCTACCACCCCTTCTTTTCAATTTGTATATGCAATATTTGTGCGAACTACTGGAAAGCGTTGCCGCCTTTTCCACAAATTACACCGATGATATCCAGCTGGTGGTAGAGCTGGAGGCCGACTATCTTAAGGATAGCACCAAAATGTCAACGCTATATAACATCATAGAAAATTGGATGGAAGGTAATTGGATGTGCCTCAACAGCAAAAAGTTGGAGATGATGACCTTCGGTACCCGTCAGGACCGTGCTAAACAAGGGCGAGATTATGAGTCCTTTTCTAAAAGGGACACATGTATACAAGTGTCAAAGCAGGTTAAAACCCTCAGAATGGTTATGGAGGTGTCCCTGGGAGCAGATGCGCAGGTCCATCACCTACACAAGAATAATTCCTACTATCTCTGCCTCCTGAGTTCCATGCGTCCATTACTAAGCGAGAAGAATACTGCTGCAATTGCCAGGGCCACTATTCTGTCTCGACTGGACTATGGAAACTAATGCTTGGGGCTACTAAGTAGTGCATAGAGAGATGCCAGATCATGGAAAATAATGCTGTACGTGTCATCAAAGGTTTGAAGAAAAGAGATCACATTTCCATGGGAAGGAAAGCACTGCACCGGCTTAAGATCCAAGATAGGATTCATTTCAAAACCCTGACATTAGCGCACAGGTGCCTATATAGCACCGTGCCGGCATATCTCAATAAAAAGATATCACTATACACCCCCAATCGTCCACTGAGATCAGAGGCTCAAGGCAGGATCACAGAGCCCCCTTATAACCGAGCAACAGGCTCAAGTAGATTCTTCCCAGCTCTGGCAGCAAAGCATTGGCACAATCTACCCTTAACTTTACGACTCGATCCAAGTTACCCAGCTTTTAGAAAGAATCTCACATACTTATTTAAATAGAACATCTTAGATTCCGTCTGCTAGCCAGTTCAGGTCAGAGCCTCTTAGCCCTGTTTGTCAGTTACATGTTTTATGTTGTGCGCCCCCTGCAGGTTTTCGGCGCCCTATAATCATATAAATAGAAATAGAATAGTAAGTTCCCATTCCATGGAGGCCCATACGACTACATGGATGGGATTGCTGGATTACCTGCACCAGTAGATTCTGGCATTTATTCGCCAGTAGTGGCCTGAACTCCTTTCAAGTAGGGCCTGCTGATAGATCCCTGCCCGCACCAGCAAACTTGTTTTTCCCCGGTCCAGAAAAAATGCCAGCGCGGGAAACTTATAATGAGCCCCTATGACAGGTTTCAACTTTGGCAGGTAACCCAAGGTCCTAGGAATCGCCATATTTTCAGCTCTTATCCTTTAATGGGCATCACAGCATCTGAAAGCCAAGAACTTTAACAAGAGCATTTCATATTCCCAACTCAAAGCTCTTTAGATCCCAAAGAGGAGCTTCTTTGGCAGCTGAAACACATGGAAGCTCGGAATGGGAAATAAATATTTGCTCCTTCTACAAATTGGTACCGTAAACCAGGAAAGGGCCGAGTTCCATGAGAGGAAAGTAGTCTCAAGGGGAGTAATGCCTCCATATCAACTGTCTGGAGCTTTTGCCATTCTCCTTTGCAGTGAAAATTGTAGTGAAGGATCAGGCAAATTATCCTGTCCTCCTTCGAAGAGAAAACATTTCCGTTCAGTACATCAACCATCTGGGAAGAACTCATTCCAGGGGGTTAGCAGACTTAGCAAAAGAATTTGGGCCTTTTTGCCCAGACAGTAATATTAGGCAGAATACCTTCCAGGTCTGAACAATGCAGTAGCAGATTGGAACTCCGAACATCTCCTGGACAAGAGTGATTGGATGGTGGACAGGAACATATTTGCCCTCATTCACAGACTCTGGGGTCAGATAGAGATAGATCTTTTTGCCTCAGGGTTAAGCTGCCAAGTCCCCAAGTTCTTCAGTTGGAGACCAGCCCCTGATACTCTGGCCATGACTGCTTCCCTACAGGATTGGTCGAGGGAAAGAATGTATGCTTCTCTCCCTTTCTCCATGATAGCAAGACCGATAGTTCAATTGCACAGGAAGCAAGCACCCTTTTGCTCCTGACTCCCTCTGGACCCTCTCAGGCATGGTTCCCGGCCCTTCTGGAATTGGCAGTGGACATCCAAGGCTCCTCCTTGTTCACTCGGACATCAGAGGGGCCTCCTCACAATCTGGTCCTTTTCAGATACTTGTCCCTCATGGCTTAGAAAATGGCAGCTCGTCCTGGTCTTGCAAGGGACTTTCACAGGATATATATGATATATGCTATAGAAGTTCACGACCTCATTATGGAATCACAGCTCGACATACTAGTAGTCACAGAGTCCTGGCTCCATCAAGCATCAGGTCCACTACTAACTCTGGCAATCCCATCCGACTACACCATATTTAGAACAGATAGGACCCACTCACAAGGAGGCGGTGTTGCTATAATAGTCAAGACTAAATTACAGCTTAGATCTTGTCCCATCGAAAGTATTGAAGGGTATGAAACATTACTCGTAAAATTTCCCATAAATGCTAAAACTACGATTAACTTAATAGTAATTTATAGACCACCTAGCCCTAACAACCACCCAGAGACTGAAATTCCATTGCTATTAGCTCCACTAATAAAACCTAGCTCAAAATACATCATCCTGGGTGACCTTAACCTAGGTTTCAATGACAGCCAAGATGCCAAAGCAGAATCACTTCACTCCGCCCTGAAGGACATGGGCTTCAGCCAACTAGTTAATGCACCCACACATATCAAAGGCAGGACTCTTGACTGGATCCTCTCCCTTAATACCCCCATAACCATTGAGGCCATCTCCCCTCTTACTTGGACCCATCACCATAACATTGTATTTACAATCAATCCCTCCGAACCCACACAAAAGAAACCTAAAACCATGATTACCTATGAAACTAGAAACGCCCGCAAACTCACGCCAGAAAACCTCACGCCTCCTCTTTCAAAAATCCTAGATTCTACCTCGATCACTAGTGACAACCCCTGTCTCCTAGCAGACATATATCACAACTGCCTCACTGCAACCGTTAATGCTATAGCACCGCTCACCACTAAGGCAAAACGCTCAGACAAGCGATCTAGCTTCTGGTTCAATGATGATCTTATCGCCCTCAGAAGAACCAAACGCGCGTGCGAACATGCCTACAGAAAGCATCCTACTGCAGAGGCAGAAAAAGCCTACCAAGAAATAAACAAAACCTATAAAACAGCTACTATTATCTACAAATCTAATGCGTATAATAGTAGGATCAGCAACGCGACCTCAGATACCAAGGAACTATTTGCCATTCTAAAAGAATTGGAAAACCCTACCCCAGCCATAAACCCAACCATCCCTAGCAAGGAATGGTGCACCACTATTCAAGACGCACTAACAGCCAAAATTGAACTACTCCAAATAAAAATCACATCCAAAAAACAATCACTAGCCAACAAACCTGCCCTCCTTAATCTAAATCGACCACATCAGGAATTCACCAGCTCCCCATTCCACTTCACACCAGTATCCCAAAATGTAGTGTTTGACACCATCGCCAAACTTAAAGCCTCCAACTGCAAAGGAGATTCTGTCCCCGCATCAGTAGTCAAATCCTGCGCCCACACCCTCACCCCCATTATCACCAACTTCGTGAACGCATCCTTCAATACTAACCTAGTACCAGCTAGCATTAAAGAAGCCTGGGTCACCCCTCTCCTGAAAAAACCTACCCTAGACCCTACTGTGCCCACTAATTACAGGCCAATAACAACTGTCCCATTTCTCCTCAAAATATTGGATAAATTAGCATACAACCAAGTCCAAACTCACCTTGAACAAAACAACCTCCTTGGCACGAGGCAATCAGGCTTCCGCCCCAACCATAGCACAGAAACGGCACTCCTTGACTTAAAAATCCAGATGGATACCATCAGAGACTCAGAAAAACTCTGCATCCTCCTCCTACTCGATCTCTCCGCAGCGTTTGATTTAGTAGACCATAATAAACTGTGCGCCACACTAGCGAAAGACTTCAACTTCTCCACCGAAGCTACTACCTGGATCAAATCTTTTCTTGCTGACCGCACCTCCAGGGTCGCCATAGGTAAAGAAGCCGCCGACCCCATCATAGTACCCATTGGTGTCCCCCAAGGTTCCTGTCTCGCACCAACATTATACAATGCATACACTAAACTCCTCTTCTCAGCGCTAGACGACATGGGTGTCATCTACACCAACTTTGCAGACGACACCCAGATCCTCATCCCTTTATCGGGAGACTACACTCAAGACACCGACACTATCAACAAAATATATGCCATAATCCAAAATTGGATGGCACTAAATAGCCTCTGCCTCAATGATGAGAAGACTGAGGTTCTCATTGTGGGCTCCCAATCCAAAATAGAAGCATTACATGCTGATTACTCATCCATCAACATCGATGGCACAAACATATCAGTACTCAAACAAGTAAAAACACTAGGTGTCTACCTAGATGCCAATCTCACCATGACCAAGCACATTAACGCCCTCTCTTCCTCTACCTCCTACACCTCAAAACTTATTGCTCTCAGTCGCCAATTCTTGACACCCACCAACTGTATCACGCTGGCAAGAGCTTTAATCTTATCCAGGCTCGACTTCTGCAACGTACTCTACCTGGGTACCTCTAAAGCCAATCTAAACAAACTACAGCTTATTCAAAATAAAGCCCTTCGGGCGGCCCTTGGATTAAGGAAGTCAGATCACATCTCAAATATTAGAAGAAACCATCACTGGCTCCCCATCAAAGCCAGGGTCACATTCAAAGCCCTGTGCGTCACATTCAAATGCATCCACTCTTGTGTCCCCATATACCTCAACCACGCCATCACCAAAAAAGTATCAAAGAGGCCCCTCAGATCTAACAGTCAACTACTCCTAGCCATCCCCTGTTACAAGACAACCAAGGCAGGAGGCAGTAGTTTCCAATACCTCGCACCCACATATTGGAACACTCTTCCCCACCCCATCAAAAATGAGCAAACGTTCTCAGGCTTCAAGAAATCCCTGAAGACGTGGCTATTTAACCAAGACTAATATCCCCTTCCATGCTTCAGGATATATCACTGTACTGAAGCCCTGCATTAAATATCTTCATGTATGATTATCTTGTATTCACATGCACTGCGCCCGATTGGCAATCTCTAAGAAATGTTTTAACCAAGCTGTCTGTAACATCGCCGTGGTACCCAAGGGTTTGGGCGAGTAATAAATGCAATAAATAAATAAATAAATAAAACAGGATGCTTTGCAAGTCTTCAGGAACTCCTAGGCAGATTTCCCCTGGTCAGGTTACTCTTCCTCATGGGCTAGGTGGATGGGCTGGTGCATGGATCCCATTTCTGCCACCCTGCCCCCAGTAACAGTAGTACATTTCTTTGTTTCAATGTTCAAAGAAGGGAAAGCTTACAGAACCATCAATGGGTTCAGGTCAGCAATATCTGTGGGGCATTTCCTGAAGAAGAGGGAGCCCATTGGTAAATGCTTCCTAGTAAGAAACACTCTCAGGTCTGCATGCATTAAAGCACCACATAAAGCTAAGCATTTTGTTTTGTGGGATGTAAATTTGGTTTTCAATCTATTTCAATTTTGGTCTGATAATACTATCATTGCAACAACTGTTGGGCAAGTTGACTATGTTACTGTGTTTGATTTCTATTTAGAGATTGTTGGATGTAACAGCATTAGGCATTGATAATAAGGTGGATTCACCAGAGGAAGTAACATTTTTTATTACTAGAAAAACAAAATGTATGTCCTCTTAAGTTCCTTATCCTTCCTTTCAGGACGATGATAAACTGTGTGGGGTACAATATTTGAAATGTTTTGAGCAAAGAATGACTACTATTAGGCCTCCAGCCACCTGTCAGCTAATAGTTTCTTTTCGTAAACCTCATGGTCCTGTCTCTTGTCCCACTCTAGCTAGATGGATCAGGTGGATGAGGAAAGAAACTTCATTCATCGACATTTCAGTGTTCAGGGCACCCCAGTTAGGGCGGCCATTGGCTCTAAATAAGCTTACCTGGGGAATTTATACTGAAAGTAGCTGATTGTGTCACAGGTTTCCCCTTTTCTCACCTGTTTTCTCTGTTTTGCGGAGTCCTTTGTCAGGGTTTTCTTCCGAGCAGTTCGGGTCTTGTACAAGCCCGCTCGGCCGTCTTTGGATTCCAGGATTCGTTCAGCTTCTTCGTCCGGGATCTAGGAAACTCCAGGAAGCTTGGAATGGAGGCAGCACACGGAGGCGGTCTGCGCGGAACGCGGAAGAAACAGGATCAAGGAAGGTAGTAGGAAAGGAGAAGGAGGAAGGTCCGAGAACCAGGAAGCAACACAGTTCAGGAGAACGAACTACGGAGCACGTCAGGCCACAGCTATCGGTAGCGTTGAGATGCGCGGAACCGCAGGGGAGTGGCTAATTTATAGAACGTGCTGCATAGGACGTAAAGGGCGATAGACCGCGTTCCGTGTATACAGCCATGTTGGATGTACTACAGCGAGTAACCCCTGATGTGCCAGGGACCAGGAAGACCAGAAAGGGCGTGATCGACGGATCATGACAGTATGCCCCCTTCTAAAACCCGTTCCACCGGGTTTACCTGGATGAATTCGGTGGAACCTTCTGAGCAATCTGGGGGAGTTCAAATTTGAGACAGGTTCCCAGGTACGTTCGCTGGGTGGATAACCTTTCCATTCCACCAGGTATTGAAGTTTGCCTCGTCTATATCGGGAATCACAAATACGAGAAACTTCATATTCCAGCTGGTCATTGACAAGCACAGGACTAGGTCTAAGAGTAGTCCGGGTAGTTTGGTTGAAGGGCTTCAACAGGGATTTGTGAAAAACTGGATGTATCTTCTTCCAGGAATCCGGGAGTTGGAGTCGAAAGGCCACAGGATTGATGATCTCTTTTATAGAGAAGGGTCCATAATACCGGGGAGCCAACTTATTCGGTCTCAGATGTCGGGGTAGAAGTTTCGAGGATAGCCATACTTTATCCCCAATGGAGTATGAAGGCCCTGGTCTTCTCCTTGAATCTGCATAGTGTTTGGTTTGGACTCGCGCTCTTTTGAGATATTCCTTAGCTTCTCTCTGCACATTTATGAGTGTTTCAATCCAGGAATCGACAGTAGGAACAGGTGTAGGGTGTGGAAGAACAGAAGGTAAGACCGAAGGGTGAAATCCTTGGCTGCAGAAAAAAGGGCTGGTCTTGACAGCCGAATGGTTTGAATTATTGTAAGCGAATTCAGCTACTAGTACTAAAAGTGGCCAATCATCCTGGACTTTGGTAGAGAAACAACGAAGATATTGTTCAAGGGTTTGATTTACTCGTTCTGTGACACCGTTGGTTTGGGGATGATATCCCGAGGAGAGAGCTCGTTGAATCCCTAGTATCCTGCAGAGGTGTTTCCAGAATTGAGATATATACTGGGGTCCTCTGTCTGATATGATTTATTTTATTTTATTTTTATTTTTTTACATTTGTATAGCGCGCAGGCAGCCCAGGGGCATTTTGGCGCTGTTACTTGCAGAAAGCTTAGTTACATTATGCATAGGTTACATCATTTGGCATTGACATTTAGGTGTAACAGCTATTATGCATGGAGGCGTACAAAGGTCAGGTATACATGCCTGATGACATGATCTTGGAAGGAAGTCTATGCAGTCGGAAGACGTGTTCCAGGAAAATACCAGCAAGTTCTGAGGAGGATGGTAATTTATACAGAGGGGTAAAGTGAGCCATATGAGTGAATAGATCAATGGTGACCATGATAGTGGTATAACCTCTAGAAGGCGGAAATTCCACAATTAAGTTTGTAGCAATGATTTCCCAAGGTCTGGTTGGTGGAGTAGGCTGTGATAAGAGTCCTGCAGGTTTCTGCTTATCATGTTTGTTCTGATTACAGACGGAGCAAGATTGAATATACAGTTGTACATCGGTCTTCATATTGGGCCACCAAAATTGTCTTTGTATTAGACGGAGGGTGTTGGAAATACCACGATGACCGGAATGAAGAGTATCATGGCAGAGATTTATTATTCTTTGTTGTAATTTTTGAGTAGGAATGACCAGATTGGTATCTTTGAATAAGTATCCGTCCTTGACTCTCAAGTTCCATTGATTCCGTTCTGAAATTCCTTTCAAAAGCTGCAAAGTCTGAGTTTGCATACGAATCTCTTCTAGGAGGTTGTTTGCTTGAGCTACGAATAGGGTATGAGGAAACATCTTGGGATACATCCGATCCCCCAGAGATTCATAGTCTGGACGACGAGAAAGTGCATCAGCTATTACATTTTGAGTTCCAGGGACATGGTGAGTCTGAAACTGATATTGCGCAAAAAAGAAGGCCTACCGAGCTTGCCGACTATTCCTACATTCCAGGGTGTAACGCTCACCTGATTCCCGCAGAGGCGCCGGTCTTGACTGGGTGAATGCTGTATCTTCAAAGGTGATGTGTAACACACGGTTGGCTCTTTGGGCTGGACCTCTGTGCACTGTATGTCTGACTCGAAGAGTAAGATGTCTGCAGATAGAAAATATGGGATTAATGAACTGGGGTTATTGGGTGCCTCTCTCCTCCTCCCTTTCTCTTCTCCTGTAGAACCCCAAAGGTTAACGCCCTCACCTTAGGTAAGTGAACGCCGAGCTCTCCATCTGCCTCGGGGCAGGGTGCCGTAACCAGTTTCTTCACTGGATAAGGGTGCAGGCCTCTTGACCTCAGAGGACTGCTGTCCGTCGTTAACTGCACGAACGGTAAGTTCTGGGCACTTCAAATGTCTTAAAAGTCTTTTGTAATGATATCTCTTGTTTTGCAGGGTTCCGGCGATGGCGGATGGCGGGCTGATGAGAGTTGAGGATCGAACCCGCGTGAGGAATAGAAGCGCCTGGAAGCACGTAAGTAAGCGCTTGTAGCCTGCTTCACGATGCGCACTAACTGTCCCTTTTATCTTGCAGGTACAAGTTCGGAGCTTTAGAGAAGCTGAAGGGTGCTGGAATACCCACTGGATTCGGCGTGGGAAGGAGTAATGGCACGTGAGTAATAAAGTTGCCCAATGTCTTTAAACGCACCTTCTTTTGTCTTTCAGATGCGGGATGCAGCGCCGAAGGCCTCCGGAGCGTGCGAAGAGCTGGTAAGCTTTTGTCTTTTAGATGCCGGAATGCAGTGCGAAGACCTCCGGAGCATGCGAAGAGTAGGTAAGCCTTTGTCTTTCAGATGCCGGAAAGCAGCGCGAGGCGTTGGTGACTGCCGATGGACCAGGTAAGAGATGCGCTGCCACTGAAGACCGTAGTGCTAACCTGTTCTTTCTTTGTCTTTACAGGTGCTGCTGAAGACTGGATTCCAGGATGGTAAGCCTTTGTTCCCTTAGGCCCAGGATCAGAAGCAGAAGACACGATGAGCGTTCTGCTGCAGAGAATGCAGAGTAACGCAAAGCAAGATTCATCCATCGGGTGTGGTTTAAATAGCCTCCTGTAGTGCTTAGGTGTCTCCTTCCACAGCCTCGCCTAGGTGAGAAAAGAGTTCCTGCTTTCCAGAAGAGTTCCAGTGTTCTGAACCTAGGGAGTGGCTCCTGCCCCACCCAACAGGAAAAGTAGTCCCAAACAGAAGAGGATCAGGGGCTCAACTGGCAGGTAAGTAAGCAGCATGGTCTGCTGCAGGTAAGTCCACCCAAGCATTATGAGCCCGGCGCTTCCAGCGCTGGGACTGGGCATCTTTATGAGTCTGGTGCCACTGGCGCCAGGACAGGGTCCAAAAGGTCCCAATTGGGACTGGCTGGCACTCGGAACCAGGGTTATGGGTCTGCTTCCAAGGGAGTCGGGCAAGTCCTGATCTTTTGGAAGCAGAGATCATGACAGCACCCCCCCTCAAGGCCCCTCCCAAACCGGGCTTCTCTGGGGTTTTGGGCTTGTTAGGAAATGTTCGATGAAATCTTTTGATTAGACGAGGGGCGTGGATATATTCTGCAGGTTCCCAGGATCTTTCTTGGGGACCGTAGCCTTTCCAGTCAATCAGGTAAAATAGTTTAGATTTGGAGATCTTGGAAACCAGGATGCTTTTGACTTCAAACTCGAGTTCTCCATCAACTAGAATAGGTTTTGGAGATTTAGTTAGTCGGGTTTGAGGTTGCACGGGTTTTAATAGAGAGACGTGGAAGACCGGATGTATCTTCATGTGAGGGGGCAAGTCCAACTTGACCGCTACTGGATTTACTATGGTAGTGATGGAATAGGGACCAAGGTATCTTGGGTTGAATGTGCGTGGTCCTTTTAGAGGTAGATATTTGGTGGATAACCAGACTTGATCTCCTACTTGATATTGGGGGGCTTCCTTCCGATGTTGGTCTGCTCCTTTCTTGTATTGTTCTTTAGCCTTTTGAAGGTGAGAAACGGCTTCCTTAAAGGCTTGAGTGATAGTAGAATGCAGGTGGTCTACTGCTGGTGTTCCAAGATCTTGGAGTGGATCCAACTCCGAGGTTCGAGGGTGACTACCGTATAAAAGAAAAAACGGGGTCTTCACAGTTCCCGAGTGGACAGAGTTAGTGTAGGCATATTCGGCTATCCAAAGGATATCTTTCCAAGTTTTTTCAGTTTGTTGTAGCATGCAGCGCAAATACTGTTCCAGAGTTTGATTGGTCCTCTCGGTTTGTCCGTCGGTTTGAGGGTGGTGGCTGGTCAAAAGTCTCACATCAATTTGAGCCGACCGACAGCAACTTCGCCAAAAATGAGAAATAAATTGACTACCTCGATCCGAAATGAGAACTGAAGGAAAACCGTGCAGTCGGACAATGTTTTCGAGAAATTCTCGGGCCAGAGTTGCTGCTGTTGGTAAGCCTTTGAGTGGAATGAAATGCGCCATCTTGGAGAATAGGTCCACGATTACTAGGATCGTATTGTATCCGGAGCATGGAGGTAGATCGGTGATGAAGTCCATAGAAAGCGTATGCCAAGGGCGAGGTGGGATGTCAATAGGGCGTAAGAGGCCGGCTGGTTTTTCCTTTTGACTCTTGTTTTGGGCGCATACTCCACAGGACATTATAAAGTCTCTGATATCTTTTTTCCAAGACGGCCACCAGAAGTAGCGCTTGATCTTTTCGGAGGTCTTGGTCATACCGGGATGTCCTTCCATTAAAGAATCGTGATAACAAGAGATTACCTTTTTCTGTAAATCTGTGCTGGGCAGGTATAACCGTTCTTGGAAATATAATAGGTTGTCCTTCACCGTAAAGTCCTTTCCCTGCAGATGCCAATTCTGTATGTCTGCTGGAGTTAGCAGTAGCCTGGCTTTATCCTTAACTTCCTCTATGGATTGTGTGGCGATTACACCTAGAATTCTTTGTTCGGGAATGATAGGTACAGGTTTAGGATTGATCAAATGTTCTTCCACTCCCATCCGAGAAAGGGCATCAGCTTTACCGTTTTTTGTACCAGGTCGATAAGTAATTATGAAGTCAAACTCGGCAAAGAATAGTGCCCAACGGAGTTGCCTAGAGGATTGAGCTTTTGCGGTTTTCAAATATTGCAGGTTTCGGTGATCTGTAATCACAGTAACGGTGTGTCGGGCCCCCAGAAGATAATGCCGCCAAGCCTTAAAGGCGGACTTGATAGCTAGAAGTTCCTTATCAGTAATAGTGTAATTGATTTCAGGAGGCGAGAATTTGCGGGACCAAAATGCCACGGGATGCAACTGATTGGTTACTGGGTCCTTTTGTGATAGAACTGCCCCCATGGCAAGGCTCGAAGCATTAGTTTCAACGATGTAGGGGAGTTCTGGGCGAGGATGTTTTAAGATCGGTGCAGAGATAAATCTAGTCTTCAAATTCTGGAAAGCTTGTTCCGCCTCGGTAGACCATTCAAAACGTTTGTTTTTCTTTAACAAGGCGGTGATGGGCTGGACTATTCGAGAGAATTCGGGGATAAACCTGCGGTAAAAGTTAGCGAAGCCTAACATGCTTTGAACACCTTTTACGGAGGATGGCGATGGCCATTTGAGAATTGCATCGACCTTCTTTGAATCCATACGCACTCCGCTAGGTGATAATATGAATCCCAAGAATTCAACTTCAGTCACGTTGAAAACACATTTTTCCAACTTAGCGAAAAGTTTGTGTTGACGCAATCTCTCGAGGACCATTTTCACATGTTTCCGATGTTCAGTTTCCGATGAAGAATAAACAAGGATATCGTCAATGTAAACAACAACACACACATCTATGAGCTCTCTGAGGACATCGTTCATAAAATATTGAAAGGCGGCCGGGGCATTGCAAAGTCCGAAGGGCATGACCTGATATTCAAATAGCCCATACTTGGTGCGGAAGGCCGTCTTCCATTCATCGCCCTCTTTTACTCGTACCAAGTGATAGGCGCCTCTAAAATCCAGCTTTGTATATATGCATGCTTTTCTGACTTGGTCCAGGAGTTCAGGGATCAAAGGTAACGGATATCTATTCTTAACGGTGATCTGGTTCAGGGCGCGATAATCTATACAAGTTCTAAGGTCCCCTTCTTTTTTTGGAACGAAGAACAAAGCTGAGGAAGCAGGGGACTTGGAAGGACGAATAAACCCATTCGCTAGGTATTGATCCAGGTATTGTCGGAGGTGAAGATTCTCAGGCTCGGTGAGGGCATAAATTCTACTACAAGGAGGAGTAGATCCAGGTATCAGGTCTATCTGGCAGTCATAAGACCTATGAGGAGGTAGAGAGTTAGCCTGATCCTTCCGGAAAACATCTTGGAATTCTAGGTATTCAGGAGGTAACTGGGGAGCCTCCGAGGAAATTGCTGCCAGTGCAACACCAGGTCGAGGGTGACACGTAGAGACACATTCTGGAAACTGAACCGTTCTTGCTCGCCAATCGATCTGAGGATTGTGCTTCTCTAACCAAGGAATTCCTAGAATAATCTGGAACTGAGGGGCCTTGATCACATCGAACACGATCTTCTCATGGTGTCTATCTTGACTTACTAGCGTCACTTCTTGGGTGGTATGCGTTACTGGTCCGGAGGCTATCTCCGTACCATCGACCGTAGTAATGACGTCCTTTACAGCCTTTGGACAAAGAGTCAGATTCATCCTCAAAACCATTTCATGATCCACATAATTGCCGATGGCACCGCTGTCGACGTAAGCTTCAATCGCATGTAATCGATCCGGATGTTCAGGCTAATGAGGACCATAGGTATCACGAAATGCGAGGTCACGGAACTGGTTTTAACGCTCGGCAAGAGGACCTCTATTCTTGTCGGGCAAGGTCGTTTCCCTACTCAGAGTTTGTGACCCTGGTAACTGCAGCTCCTACTGCCTTCTTGGCTGGTTTCACCGGACAGTCTCGAAGAAAGTGCCCCGAGTTTCCGCAATAGAGGCATAATTGCAGCTGTTTTCTCCTTTCCCGCTCCTTTTGTGTTAGTGGTCCTTTCAGGCCCCCTATTTGCATGGGTTCCCCGGAGTCTACTCCTTTGGTAGGAGTTGGTGGTTTGGAAAATACTCGAGCATCAAACTTGGAACGATCGGCCTTCCTGTTCTGCAGTCTGTGGTCAATTTGAACGACTAAGTCAATATAGTCCGAACAGTCTTGCGGGGGATTCACTACTTGGGCTAACCCATCTTTGAGCTCTCCATGTAGACCTCTATAAAACAGCGTAATCCTTTTGTCCTCAGGCCATCGAGTTTCCACTATCAGTCTGTTGAAAGATGCAATATAAGCCAAAAGGTCTTGATTACCCTGTCGCAATGAAAGGAGCTCATTGTCCAAGGCCTGCCCCTGTGAATGTCTTGCAAACAGTTTTTCCATACTGAGCTGAAAAGCTTGAAAATCATGGAGAACCGGATCATCTTGATTAACTAGAGGGATCGACCAGTCTGCCGCATTGCCACTAAGGTACGAAAGCACGAAAGCTACCTTAGCTTGATCAGTTGGAAAGGCTGCTGGCCGGCATAAGAAGTGCAACCGGCACTGATTAATAAATACTGAAAACCTCTTTGGGTCACCAGAAAATCGTTCGGGCGGAGCCAGAGGTACATTCCCAGGTAGGTTGATCTGCACTGGGTTCGTAGAAGATGTTGAAGGAAGATTTGCCCCTAATGCGGGTAACGGAGTTTGTCCGGCTTGTGACTGTAGCAATTGTCTAGCGAGATCGTCTGTTCGCTCTTTGGAAATAATCAGTTCCCTTCTTAGAGCATTCGTTTCCTGACGGGCTGCATGCACTTCTGCTCTTAGTTCCCCAAGTAACTAGGCTAGCTGGTCGGTATCCGAGGTTTCCATAGCGCCTGGGTGGGAGTTTTGCGGTCGGCTTTGCGTTCTGTAACGCTCACCAGATTCCCGCAGAGGCGCCGGTCTTGACTGGGTGAATGCCGTATCTTCAAAGGTGATGTGTAACACACGGTTGGCTCTTTGGGCTGGACCTCTGTGCACTGTATTTCTGACTCGAAGAGTAAGATGTCTGCAGATAGAAAATATCGGATTAATGAACTGGGGTTATTGGGTGCCTCTCTCCTCCTCCCTTTCTCTTCTCCTGTAGAACCCCAAAGGTTAACGCCCTCACCTTAGGTAAGTGAACGCCGAGCTCTCCATCTGCCTCGGGGCAGGGTGCCGTAACCAGTTTCATCACTGGATAAGGGTGCAGGCCTCTTGACCTCAGAGGACTGCTGTCCGTCGTTAACTGCACGAACGGTAAGTTCTGAGCACTTCAAATGTCTTAAAAGTCTTTTGTAATGATATCTCTTGTTTTGCAGGGTTCCGGCGATGGCGGATGGCGGGCTGATGAGAGTTGAAGATCGAACCCGCGTGAGGAATAGAAGCGCCTGGAAGCAGGTAAGTAAGCGCTTGTAGCCTGCTTCACGATGCGCACTAACTGTCCCTTTTATCTTGCAGGTACAAGTTCGGAGCTTTAGAGAAGCTGAAGGGTGCTGGAATACCCACTGGATTCGGCGTGGGAAGGAGTAATGGCGCGTGAGTAATAAAGTTGCCCAATGTCTTTAAACGCACCTTCTTTTGTCTTTCAGATGCGGGATGCAGCGCCGAAGGCCTCCGGAGCGTGCGAAGAGCTGGTAAGCTTTTGTCTTTTAGATGCCGGAATGCAGTGCGAAGACCTCCGGAGCATGCGAAGAGTAGGTAAGCCTTTGTCTTTCAGATGCCGGAATGCAGCACGAGGCGTTGGTGACTGCCGATGGACCAGGTAAGAGATGCGCTGCCACTGAAGACCGTAGTGCTAACCTGTTCTTTCTTTGTCTTTACAGGTGCTGCTGAAGACTGGATTCCAGGATGGTAAGCCTTTGTTCCCTTAGGCCCAGGATCAGAAGCAGAAGACACGATGAGCGTTCTGCTGCAGAGAATGCAGAATAACGCAAAGCAAGATTCATCCATCGGGTGTGGTTTAAATAGCCTCCTGTAGTGCTTAGATGTCTCCTTCCACAGCCTGCCTAGGTGAGAAAAGAGTTCCTGCTTTCCAGAAGAGTTCCAGTGTTCTGAACCTAGGGAGTGGGTCCTGCCCCACCCAACAGGAAAAGTAGTCCCAAACAGAAGAGGATCAGGGGCTCAACTGGCAGGTAAGTAAGCAGCATGGTCTGCTGCAGGTAAGTCCACCCAAGCATTATGAGCCCGGCGCTTCCAGCGCTGGGACTGGGCATCTTCATGATCCTGGTGCCACTGGTGCCAGGACAGGGTCCAAAAGGTCCCAATTGGGACTGGCTGGCACTCGAACCAGGGTTATGGGTCTGCTTCCAAGGGAGTCGGGCAAGTCCTGATCTTTTGGAAGCAGAGATCATGACACAGGGCTTGCAATAATTGTAGGTTTCGATGATCCGTGTGGACATGGACCAGAAATTTGGCTCCTAGAAGTAAATGACGCCATTCTGTGAAGGCTTGACGGATGGCTAGCTGCTCTTTGTCTAGGACGGAGTGATGGGTTTCACTAGGAGTTAATGTCTGAGAAAGGTAGGCGATGGGATGTTCCAAGCTATCCTCGAATTGCTGCTTTAGGACGGCTCCAATGGCGTAATTGGAGGCGTCTGTCTCCACTATGAATGGTCGGTTGACATCAGGCTGAGCAAGAATGGGAGCTTGTGTAAATTCAGACTTTAACTGTTGGAAGGCTTTCTCTTGGGCCATGGTCCAATGAAAGGGAACATCTTTTTTCAATAAGGCAATTATTGGTTGGACAATCTCGGAAAAGGAAGGTATGAATTTCCTATAGAAATTAGCCAAGCCCAGGAAGGATTGTATCTGTTTCACCGAGGCGGGGCTAGGCCAGGATAAAATAGCCTTGACCTTGGATTGATCCATACTGATACCATCGGGAGTAAGGACAAACCCTAGGTAGTGAACAGTAGAAGAATGGAAGATGCATTTCTCGGGCTTCGCCAGGAGTTTATTTTCGCGTAAGCGTTGTAATACTGCTTTCACATGTTCTTTGTGCTTGAGAGGGTCATCCGAAAATATTAGAATATCGTCCAGATAGACAATCAAAAAAGGAACAGCATGTCCGAGAACACTCGATCCATGAAACGTTGGAACACCGCTGGGGCATTAGCAAGTCCTGAGGGCATGACTAAGTATTCAAAATGCCCAAAGGGTCTTCTAAAGGCTGTCTTCCACTCGTCACCTGCCCTGATACGAATCAAATTATAGGCGCCCCTGAGATCCAGCTTGGTGAACACAACTGCGCCTCTTACTGCCTCCAGGATGTCTGAGATCAAGGGCAACGGATAGCGGTCCTTGAGAGTACATTGATTTAGACCTCGATAATCCAGACACGGTCTGAGTTCTTAAGTGTCTTTTTTAGGAACGAAGAACAGGGAGGCCCCTGATGGAGATTTAGATGGTCGTATGGTGCCATTTGCGAGATTTGTATCCCGGTATTCACGAAGGGCTTTCTTTTCAGGTTCAGATAGGATGAACATCCTTCCAAAAGGAATCACCGTGGAAGGTTCCGTCTCAATAGCACAATCTTCAGGTCTGTGGGGAGGTAAGGCCTGAACAATGGCAGAGGAGAAAACATCAGAATATTCCTGGTAAGCCTCCGGGACCCGGATGATGTTTGAAACTGAGATTGTGTTTGGATGAGTTGTAGGAAATTCCTTCGATGGTGTAGGATCAAGGTCTGGATGTAAGCAGTGGGACATACAAAACTCTATGAATACCCCCATAGCTCCACAGTCGACCAGTGCCAGGATGGGGTATATTTCTTTCTTGGATGTTGTCAAGAAGGCCTGTAAGATTACCAAGGAATTTTGTCCAGGAGAGTTCAAGGATGGAATAGAGGTGGAGCAGACATCTCTCTCCCGAACCTGCGCTCCGTTTAGGATCGGGAGCTGGCATTTCCCGATCGCCGGGGGGGGGCAATCGGACATTCTCTTACTAAATGTTTGTCGGATGCACAATACATACATAATCCAGTATGAATCCTTCGCATCCTCTCTTGTGGTGTAATGGGTCCACGGAAGGCACCTAATTGCATAGGTTCAGGCTCATTGCTTGGAGTAGAAATGCCTTCTGAGCTCAAAGGGGTTCCAATGCGGGTTTTCTGGAGTGGTAACTTGGTTTTCTTTTTTTCTGCCTTTCTCTCCTGAATGCGAAAGTCAATCTGTAGAGCGAGATCCATTAGGGCTTGAAAGGAACCCGGGTGTGCCACTCTGGCTAGTTCGTCCTTGATCTCTGCATTTAGCCCTCTTCGAAATAAAGTAAAACAAGCTTCAGAGGACCAATCCGCTTCCTTAGCCAGCTGTTTGAAGCGTGTGACATACGTGAGCAAGTCCTGGGTACACTGATGAAAGTCGAGTAAACGTTCCTGGGCACTGTAAACTTGTTCCGGGCGTTCGATCGTGGTTTTGAGGGCCTCTATAAAGCCGTCGTAGTCATCCAGGAGAGCATCACCAGAGTTAACCAATGGGGTGGCCCAGGTCAAGGCATTCCCGGAAAGATGCGAGATAATAAAGCCCACTTTAGCCCTGGGCGTAGAAAAATAATAAGGCTTAAATGTAAAGTGGACCAAACAAGAATCTAGGAATCCACGAAGGCTCTTTGCTGAACCGTGGTACTTATCAACGACGCCGCCTAGAATTATACTCTCCTTCGTGGAGGAATCACGGGATAACACCAATTGTTTTAACGCAGCATTTTCCGCCTTTAAGTTTTGCACTTCGGTCGTCAGCTCTTGCATGCCACGCATAAGATCCTGGACGGCCGCTTCCATGTCTGTATCGAGATCGGTCAGGTGGCATCTCAATCTGTCACAGGTTTCCCCTTTTCTCACCTGTTTTCTCTGTTTTGCGGATTGGTCTAAGGCGTCAACTTTCAAAACTGTTTCTGAAAAACCTATTGAACACGTATCAGTAAATGTATTGCACGAGATTTAAAATTGCATAATAAGAAACCGCCTGTCTTGACATAGAATAAATAATGCCCCTACTATTGTGAGGTGGGGTTTCCTACTAAAGGCACGGGGGTGAGTATTCTCCCTCACATCCACCCGTGTTTGGTTTTGGTTTATTGAAGTTACAGTGTGAGGAGCTGATGAAGCAGACTCAGTTTAGAAATTCGGAAGATGGCAATCGCAAGATAAGATCCCTGGATTCTGTTATCGGATGGATTGCAGTCCTCGTGTGGAT
Source organism: Ambystoma mexicanum (assembly GCF_040938575.1). Taxonomy (NCBI): domain Eukaryota; kingdom Metazoa; phylum Chordata; class Amphibia; order Caudata; family Ambystomatidae; genus Ambystoma; species Ambystoma mexicanum. Next base: position 471,069,340 of record NC_090938.1, read on the forward strand.
TTTCTTTTGGCTGTTGCATCTTATATTGTAGCTGCAGAAGAGGGTGATGTAAAGAGCAAGGATGATTATATGCACTAGAGTGTTACCCTATTGGATGAAGTCAGGACATGACTTTCATACACACAAAAAGGGTACCTGGTAACGGCCCTGACCTTCCAGGCTCCTATCAAGTCATACAACAACAACTGGTCAGGCTCACTTCGGAGAGACAATTAGCTCTCTGGGTTAGTACCGGCTTCGCTACATTTATTCTTTCAAAAAATTATTTTCTTATAACTTTTTTTGTATCAAATCACTTGAATCGGAGTCACCATATAATACATAAACATTGCCAATATTTCATCACAGCATTATTACAGAAAAGTTTAAGAACTGTACTTTCATCATATTCACAATAAACTTTTCACAACTCAAGACTGTGGTTAGAAACAATTCATACCTGCACATTTTTAAAACAGACACAGTAAAACAGACAATAAATCTCTCTCGTTCAAACTCTACATTATTTTCCTGTGGGATTTTTAAATACTTCTTTTGTCTTCTTACATATCCACTCTATGAGATGTACAGTTTTTGGAGATTAAACTTCCGAATGTTTGCCAATGCCTTTAAGCATTGTCGAAAAGATGTCATTGACACAATGTGTTTCGGCTCTTAGGGCTACTTGTGTTGTGCTCATTCCAAAAATGTTACAGCTTTCGTTAGGATGGTAACTTTGAGACGTCTCCAATAATTGTATCCAGTGTTTTTGGAACCTTCTATCATCTTAATCCTCACTCCATCTGATAAAGATTCTCATATTGAAGTGTTCGCATTCAAGGGATCCGTATGTGTCCCACTACATCTGTATTTTTCCTAATTAGCGTGTGAAAAGAGTGGATGAGTAAGGGGATACAAAATTCCCCAGGAAAATAATATAAAGTTTAACCCAGAGAGATCTTGCTGTCTCTTTTCCTATGTCTGTTTTAAACATGTGTGGATATTAATTGTTTGTAAACCCATTCTTGAGCTGTGAATATTATTGTGAATATAGTGTATGAAATTACAGTTGTAATATTGTTGTGATTAAATATTGTGATGTTTATGTATTTATATTGTGACTCTGATTCAAGTAGTTTTATCCAAAAAACGCTAAAGAATGTTTTTTTAAATAAATATAGTTAAGATGGTACTAAGCTAGAGAGCTAATCAAAGTGAGCATAACCAGTTGTTGCAGGACATTACCTTCATCCATCTTGGATTGGGGTCTGCCCTTTGAGAAAATCTTAAATTGTGTGTTAAATAAAAGAAGCAAAAACTAGTTTGAAGAGTTCAAATTTTGTTTTCTTTGCTGCTGGTTGTTGATACTAAAGAAGTGAGTGCATAATACTTGCCTACCTGTCTCTAATAGAACCTAAACCTCAAATCATGATAGTGAGGGTGATTATACTTTGCAGGTGAACACTGGCAGATGATGTCTGTATTCCGAGCCACCTGATTGGCTCAGCTGACCCTGAAGCGTGCTAATAATTTGTGAATATACAACTGACTGTGAATGAGGCACGGTTTGCTATTAAGGAAGGACAACGACTGTGACAGTAAAGAACATGACGATTTAATTGGCGATGGTATTAAACACTGACCTGACACTTGAACTCACTAGAATTTTTGGTGGAAGAGATGACCCACAGGTCCATGAAAAGAGGTATTGTGGAACGCTAGATTGCACTTACGAGCAAGAGATATCTGTTGTTGCCACAGGAGGGAAGGTAGCGAAATACCACTAGAAAGAGCGCACAGGACCTGTCCCTTCCTTCTGAGAGAAGAATATCATGTGGGAACAGATATGGAGCGGCCTTGTTTAGGCAGGAAGGAAGGGCAGGGAACACTGCCGAGAAATTAAGATAAATTACTTTGCCACTTCCCAGTAATAGAAGCTGCCGCTCCCTCTCCCAAGGGCTGTATGTGCACTGGGGGGGGAAATGTTTGCCTATGGCAGGCCCACTGACAATGGGCAGATATAGATTGATAGCCAAGAATGGGTCTCTTACTTGTTAATGTAATGTGTGGAGTTTCCCGACCTCTGTCGAGAAGGGTCTCCATTTAATTGAGGGGCTCATATGGTGGCGCACTCACTGTGAAACAGGCATGGGAATCACAGCTCGCGCCAGCTCACTGCTTCACGACGTCTGCCACGTGACTGCTTCTACTTGGCAGGAGGAGGGAGGTGGACTGGAAAAGCCCCTTCACCATTGGTCAGGCAGGCTTACTTGAGGCCAGACTATTTTCCAATAGCCTAGCAAACGTTAGCGACGGTGTAAAGCAGGTGGCAGCTCTGGTCTTGTGTCATGTAGTTTTAAAGACTAAAACAAGCTGAACCCTAGGTAAGAGGAGAGAGAGGAACCAATTGGAATGTGTAGAAAGTCTAATACACCGGAAATAAACATTCTTACTGAAAAGTAAGCAATACAGATGAAGAGATTAAAAATAAATATCTCATCTTACTTTAAAAGTAATGTAAACTGCAAAAATAAAAAAGAATCAAAACAAGATTTCTTATTTGACCTGTTTGCACTAAAAAACGAGATTTCTGTCCAAATATACAATGGCGTAGTGGTTGTCCCAGTAGCCCCCATCGTTGTGCTGTATGACCATCCCAAGTGTGTTCCACCTTTAAGAGGAATGTGTTCCTGCCCTGTGCATTGGCCCTTTAAGATGGGCAATGACTGTGTCATGGCCCAAGGTAATAAAAGGAGCCTCTGCAGACACGTGCAGCAGAACGGCTGCAGACTCCCAAGAGGAAGGACTGAGTCCGTGTCTCATTTATGTAGGCCAGTGGAGACACAGGCGTGCATGCCCTGATGCCGTGTGACTCTCGTGTCTGTATGGTGGCAGAGGTCTGCACGGTCATTGGCCTGGCTGGCTGTGCTCCCACCCCCACTGCTGCTGGAGTCCTCTAGCACCATGGGGCCTCCCAACCCCCACAGGCACTGGGCCTGTCAAGTGCTGGTGACCATAGCAGTCTGGGGGGATCGCAGGATGTCCATGACGGTCCTCCACAACAATCATGTGGGGTTCCCTTCTGCTTGTCCAGGTGGGCCCGCCTCAGCCCTCACCCTGTCTAAAGTCAGGGTGAGTGCTGAACTGGCTCTACTGTGCTGCACGGGCTGGAGCCAGGAAGGCCGTGCTCCGGCTCCTGCTCCAGGCCGGGCTCTTCACAAAAGTAACCAGGAAGCTGCCTCTGTGTACCTTTCTATATGGAGCATGCCTGGGAGTCAGAGGCCTTGAAAGAAGTGGGAAGCAGCAGAGTACATTTTTTGTTTTTTCATTTTTTATTGTGTGTATGTTTGAGTGTGTGAGTGCGTATCGGATGTGTTTGTGTATCTATGTGTGTATGTATGAATGTATATGTATGTTTGCGTGCATTTGAATGGCGTGTATGTATGTATGGATGGGAGTGAGTGCACCTGTGAGTAAATGACAGAGATGATGTATGGGTGAGTGAATGGCTGGGTATGAATGTCATTATGTGTGCGTGAGAGGTGCTGGAGGGCCTGGGAAGGCATGGCATTTTTTAATGGGCACCAGATGCCCAGAATACAATGTCATGCCTGCCCCCTGATTCTCCCAGCACTCCATATAATATCAAATTCCCGGCATGGCATTTGCTACTGGGCAGCTAAAATAGATGCCCAGTAAAAAAGGTCATGCCAGCCTGCTCAATGTGCCCCCCAGCACCTAATCACATTCATTATGAAAGGCATTATGTGTGTGTGATTATTTGTGCGTGGAAGGCGCTGGGGGGGCAGCTGACAGTTGTGGCATTTTTTACCGGGCATCTAGCATAGCCCAGTAAAAAATGCCATGCCTACCTGCCCCCAGTGCCTCACGTAAACATACTCACATTCTTAACTGCCATCCAGCCCCCCACAACTTTGAGGCTAGTACATCCCCTCCTACACTGCTCCAACATGTCCGTCACATAAGCTGCAATGAGACTCAAGTAGTTCCCTGCTCTTCATCCGGCTATATCCGGCTATATTGTGGACAACATACATTTACCTTAAAGCTGAAAGGCATCCATCCACGGGAATTGGATTAGGTAATCTTTTATCTCAGATCTGTGACACATTTGCTGCGAGTAAGGACACCAGTGCTTAAAAAAAAAGGATAACTGGGGCGCTATTTAGCACATGGAATGTGCAAAGCCACAGGAAATTACGTCAAAGGATGTGATGTCACAGCAAAGCAATGTCACCACCTTTTAGTAAATGGGGGTGTGACGAATCAACTTCTGGGGCACAAGTGGTCCAGGGATAAATATCGGTTTTTAAACTATCAATCAGCCCCACACCTCTAGTACACCAGAAGGGATCTGAACAGATTGGAAACACAAGCAAATTATAAATCTCATTGTCCAATTTTGGTTACGTGGATGGAACAACAGGCTTATCTCCGCAAGGTCGCGGATCGTTGGTTAGTTGCAACACAGTGAAAATACAGTTGTTACCCAATGATAAAAAGGACTGTCCAGTCAAGGTTATATAAAAATATCTACTTTATTATTATCACAAACGACAGTTCTAGCACACTACAAAATACAACCCACCCTGTAAAGGAATGCAGAGGACAGACAGAAACACTCTGGATACTGACAGGAGGGTAGTCAGTAAAGTAGTAATTGCAATAGTTCAAGGATACTTGGTTTCAACACAAAGGGGGCAATGGGTCATAGACAGTCACTAGGGGTCTTCGGAGAAGGACCAGGGAGACAGAACCACAATGTACCTTGTGCTTGTAGAAGTTCAAGATGGGGGACAGCTGCAGGTATCAGGCTGCAGGCAGTTCTGTGGGCGAAGCTGGATGGACAGCTGCAGGCTGGCCTACATGGTGGCTCGGAATAAGGAATCGTCTCAGTGCTGGTTGGTGTGTCCAAACCACAAGTCAAGGCGTCTCAGATGACATTAGTGACTGCGGCGTAACAACATTCAGCGGTGCAGTCGGTTGCAGCTCGAGGGGCTCAACTGGCTCGAAAATGTTCTTTAAGGTGGACACTGGTTGATGTTTGTCGATGCACTCCTCCTAGCTTCTTCACTGGGCTCGTATCGTCCTTTAAGGTGGACGGACCAAAGCTGAGGAGAGTGTAGAAGGCAATGGACTTGTCCTTGGTTTAGTTCAGAGACTCTCTGGCACTTCCCAGCTGGGAAGCTTTCTTGCAGATCGTAGCAGGGCACACTGTGTGCTGGCTGGGTGCCGATTCTGGAGGTTCTTGGAGAGTCACCTAGATTCAGTATCTCCCTCTGTACCCTGGGAGATGTTTAGGGGATGGATCCTGCTTCCCTCTTGGAATTTCTGGCCTTCCTTCACTGGTGGAAGATGTAAGGCAGACTGTACCTTCAACCACCGTCCCAATGAGTTCTTATTGCTACTCCTTGCAAAGCCTTCAGATGATCTGACAAAAGAGGGCTCAACTCTTTTTTAAAGTTAAATGGGCCCCAGTGATTGGTGTACACTAGGCCTACCTTAATTAACCAATCCTGGGTCCCCACCAACAATCTTCTGTTATGTGTGAGATCATAACCAGAGTGCTTTGCAACAGGAAAGGTAAAGGGGTGAAAACATGTACTACTAAATCCCACCCATCTCCCTGTCTGTTGTGGATCAAAGGGCATCTCTGGTTTATTGAGCTATCTGTGGTTCCTGATTAAAGGCATGTCTCCCTTGAAGTTGTGGCGAGAACAGACTTTGTGTCTCCATCAAATCACATACTCTTTCCCTCTGAATGGGGCCCCCTGTGGGCGTTGCCTACTGTATACAGATTTACCAGATGTTGACAGCTCACTGTCATTGATACTAAGAGGCAAGAACTGGCTTCAGGTTGACACAGATACATATCAAAGTTGTTGGGGTTTCCTGTCTTTAGTTAGCCCTTTGACCAGGTCTCTCATGGGCCTGCTTAAATTAAATCTAATCAGCATGTGTTACTGCCACCAGCAGGTTCAGCAGGGCCAACAAAGGATAGGGGGGATTCATGGAGCCTTTGTTATTTAATTCGGCTGGCCATGCCCTCCCCCTTTTGAGATGCCTTGATGTACTCCTGGGTGCCACATTCCAACTAAATGTGATAGGAAGGACTGCGTCTGTAGGCTGCGCCTGCCCAGAGTACACAGATCTATGTGTATGTTGTGCAGTGAGCATATGAAAATGTGTGCAGATTAGCCCCACACATTTTCCAGGGGTTGATCTACCATCATTCAATTTCATATAGCATTTCAAAAAAGCCCAGGTGAGCGCAAACCCACTGTGCAGAGGGTCTTAAAATATAAGCAGATTGCTTTAAATAGAAAATAGAAGCAGTAGACAGTCTCCTTTATCATTTTTTATAAGAAAAAAAAAAGTATTCATAATCCCTTTTTAAAGAGTCTGCCCCCCCCCTGGACATACTTCAGGACCCCCAGTGGGACTAGCCACCCAGTTTGAATACCACTGAGATATAGTAAGGAGCAGGCGCACAACATCCCTTGAGTAAATGGGGCTTTAACCCCCTCTCCCTCTGAAATCTCTGGGCTCTGTTAACTTGTCCTTGGTCACCCACAGAGCTGACAGCAGGCAGGGCATGGCACCGATGATAATAATGCATTGGGCTACGCTGCAAGCAAAGGCCTGGCAATTACTGCTGTAAAGTAATTCATCATTAGCAACTGTGCTTTTCTTATGCATACAATTTTAGGCAATTGAAATGGTGGTGTAATGTTAGCATTTGCATATCTGGGGAGTGCTTGGAAAGAGACAGGGGACAACTCAGCCTCACAGCAGACCCTAAGGTCCTGATTCATGGAATTTATTACACAGTAAATAGGGACTTTGTATGCCAAATCACGCGCAAAACCCTGTTTGTCGATTCATGGAATCGACTGCGCAGGGAAAAGCATTACTGTGCGAGGCTTTCGAGTGGATTTGGAACAACCCTGCGTGCACTAGATCGCATTGCGCGAGACACCAGCCAGAGCATGGCATGGCCTGCATGTGAGTTTCCCACTTACTACACACACCTTGGAAAAGACCCATGTCGGGGTGAAACACCCGTCGGCTTACGTGTATTAATAAATCACACATAACAAGAAGTGTTAGGGTTTATCATTTATTGTTTGAGACCTATATGTAACTACACAGAGTAAAATTCCACCTCAGACCTAGTACCTGGGTGATATTGGTTCTTGCCTCCAACTCGCTGGTTGTTATGTCTTGTCTTTCCCTGCACCATCCACTGTATGCATGGAATGCTGTGAGTGACTGACATGAATGCTGTGTGTGAGAATGTTATGTTCTGGATGGTTCTGTGAATGACAGTTCAGAAGATAGGTGGCTGATCGAGGATGTCGGTGGATGTCTGTCCACACAACTTTTTTTGGGTACCCAGAGCTCAGTAAACATTTTTTCTGTTGCTACACTTGTTTCAGTGTCATGCTTTCCAGGAGCCCAGCTTATCAATGGCGACGAGGACGCAAGCTGTGTTGGGGGGACAGCTGGACAGGAGATGGACATCTACTGCCCCCCCAAACCAGGAGAAGATCCTTTCTCGAGGTAGGAGCGCTGCGGGCGGCAGTGGGGCCAGTGAGGCCCAGCCATTAATGTAGTAGGCAGCGCCAGGTCCTGGGGGCCTATCAGGTCTGCAAGGGGCAGACAGGAAAACTGTGTGGGGCTAAGGGCCCATCAAGTATACAAGGGTCAGACAGAGTTTGAGGGGCCAGGAGCCTATCGAGTCTGCAAGGGAAAGACAGAATAGTACTGCAACTGGCGGTGGTTTGGAAAGCAAAGGGACCTTGATCCAGATATCAGCTGCATAATATTAAAGGTGGCTAGCCACAGGCGCACTGACTGCAATAACCGTTGTGGCTCAAGAGGATGTTCTGGGACTTGGAGTCTATTTGGCATTGCAATCTGTATTTCAAGTGTTTTCACTTACCGGTTGAGCTGTGGATTGCCTGAGGAGGCTAAGTAGCGGCCAGGTCCGTGTCTTAGACAATCAGAGTGTGGGCTGATGTGCGCCGAAGTGACGTTGCTGGAGGAGCCGTTCGCTCAGGAATCTGGAGATGGCTGCAATGTTGCTGGATGGTGGATCTTCGTTCACTTCGCGAGCTGAGGTGATATGGTAACATCACACAGCAGTGGTGGGTTGTTGGTGATTAGGTAGCTCGAGTCCCAAGCGTCACAGTGGGCAACGTTCGGTTTCTTCTTCTGAACGAATATGTAGCGTGAGGAAAGTACCTAGCAAAGTTCTCCAAGTGTAGTGATGTTTCTGTCCTGTGAACAAAATTCTGGAGGCTGTTGGTTTTACATGCCGGTCTGTCACAGTGTCGGCACGCTGTTTTCATGGAGCGCTGCTTGAGGCTGTGGTGCGAATCATGGAGGAAGCAAGCAGAGGTGAGGAAACGTGTGACACTACAGGTGGTCTGCTTGCGGCAAGAAGTCATGATGCTGAGGAAATCGGAGTGTCTTGTGCTGGCTATTGTTGTGTCATATGTAGGAATGCAGCAAGGAAACGGCCTTGTAGGCAGACATGTGGCGGAGGTTCTGCCATGGTCACATGAGTTGGAGAGAGTTGCACTATAAAGGGACCGTGTTCCCCAGAGGTACTCTGAGAAATGCTTCTGCGTATTACCGGCACTTGGAGGCACTGGTATTGTGTGGTCAGAGTTGCCTTGCACAAGAAGATGTGGTTTTTTTCGTGCTGATTTGCTTCATACTAGAAGATTTGTTTTTTGGAACTTCCAAGTTGGGAGTTAAGTGTCATGTGAGGCCTGGTTGATTTTGCCATCTGTTGGTGTGTTTGGGTTTTGGAAGTTGTGGCCTCTATTGGCTTAAATTAGAGTTAATTTGGTGTGGTGTGTGACGTTTTAGCAGTGTTTTAACATTTGTTCTTTCGGCTTCGACATTATATATTAAACAATGGATAGGTGATGGACTTCCTAAGTTTTAAGGTGCAGCGAGATTAGCTATGCGGACTGCCCAAGTTAGTTGTCATAGATGTGCAAGTGATGATACATATGTGTTGATGTTTTCTGTGCAAGTGATGATACATATGTGTTGATGTTTTCTTTTTCAGCTTGGACTATTGCATTTTTAAATCGGTGAGTCAGGACATGGACTTCTTAAGTTAGTATGGCAAAGTGCAAGATAGGATCCATGTTTTGTTAACCCTTTTGGTTACAGGGTGATGTTTACTGAAGAACATTTAAATAGAAATTGAACTTCAGATGCTTAGTTGAAATATTTATGTGAAAGAGTAAGAGAAAATTATCCTCATGTATTTAGTGAACTGTGAAAAGTGTTTTGAATAATGTGTTATGCATTGTTTGGTGCAATTGTCATGACGAAGTGTGTGTGTGGGTGTGTGTGTGTGTGTGTGTGTGTGTGCGTTTGTGCGCGCGCGCGCAGAGGTGCACATGCTTGGCTGCCTGAATTGAAGTTGCTGAAGTTGTTGAATTGTGTTGTTGGGAAAGATTTCCATTGCATGTGTAATTTTCCCTCAGTTGTGTACTCCGCCCAACTTTTGGCTGATGTTAAACACCATAGTCTGACTTTACCAGAGGAACGCAGCCTTCTGCTGCACTCCTCTGTGCTTTTCCTCACTTTTTATGGGGAAACTGACATGCCCTTAAGACAGTGGGTACTGGGAGACTGGGTTTCCCTTAGTCCTTTCCAATGTTACAACGTTTCTGCAACATGTAACAAGTGTACAATGTGCCTTCCAGTACAGTGCACTTGAGTCTATTAGTCATTTCCAAAGGCCCTAGATACTCTCGAAGGATTTTTTTAGGAGATGTGCAGATGTGCCTTGGACAGGGCTGGTGGCAGCTTATCATTTCAAAAAGTGTCAATAAAAAAAACAGGGGCTTAGGGTGGGAACCCCCCATTTAAAAAATAAAATGTAAAAAAAAACATTTGAAATTTTATTTTGTTGTCAATTTTGTGCCGACAAAATGGTATTTCGAAAATATGGCATTCGAAAAAGTCACTGTAAACCATGTATGGTATGCCTGTATGTGAGCAAATCTCCCATTGGGTCCTCTTCGTTTTGGCGCAAAGGAGATTCTGGATAAGAGAAGGCCCCAGACATCCATACCATGTCCATCTCTAGAGTTCTCACTGAACAAAGGATAGGATCCAAGTATCCTGAAACTAAGAAGCCAAGTCGAGGAACCACTGGTAACCCGCTGAAAGGTTTGGCACCCTGAGCCCGCTGTCGTCCCGTGGGACCCCTCTGCATCTAGTCATCCTAGTAGGTCTGCGAAGATGCTTCGACCCATTGGAATAGTGGGAACAACTATTCTCAGCACCTTCATCAAACCCTGCAAACAAGCTCTCTCGGAAGTGTCCATGGGCCAACCAGTGGGCTGGCCAGCTTACGCAGACTCTTTGCCCTGATATTTCTGCCATTTTAAGGAGGCCCTCGAAACTTGGTACATCGCTAGCTCTGTGTATACAGCACCCTCACATTGAATTTTGTACACTTGGTGTTTCCAGGTCTAAAGTGAAGCAAATGCACCAGAACCAGAGTATACGCGGTTACCGTGTCACCCAGCTGTGGCGACAAACTATGCAGGTGCACTGCATTTGTGCCCCTCTTGCCCCTGAAGCCTGCTGCAGTGACACTGGCCTGATTCATCCACCAGGAGCGGAGAAAATGCCACTGTCCCGGTTGGGAATCATCACTGTATCTTCGGCGCTGAAAGCCGCAGAGCCGTCAAATTGCTGCACTTGAACCTGCAACCGAAGTGGACTTGACTGCCGAAGTTTGGTCTGGAGTGCGCAGCAGGTCAGTGAGTAATCGCAACCCTAACCGGTGGTCCCTAGCGCCTCTATTCATTTTTATGCATGAATGTCCCCTGCAGGCCCCTCTCCTTTCCACTGCTAGTGCGAACTAGCAAACTGTTCCCAACCCTTGGAATCGACTGTGCCCTCAAGTGGAGGCCCTCCTCGAATAGTGGGAACCTATTCTTGATCATCTCATCCACCTTCCTGAGCTGCTACAGACCCCTGACGTGACCCCGTTTTGCCCATGTGAACTACTGCCAGTGCCAGCAGTGCAAGTACATTTGAGCAATAGGCTCCACTCTTCTTAGGGATTGGACTGCCTCTTAGTTAGGAGTGTGTTGGATGTAGAAGGAGCTAAAGACAATTTGCACTGCCTGTTTCCTCCCCCTTTTAGGTTGTGGACCCATTTCATGCATTAACCCTTTAGACCCCATTGGTCTTGTATATATGTATTCAGATAGGATTTGGTTGGCGTAATAGTATTACTGTGATTAGATTTGTGTGTTGAAACTCAAAGTCCTTGAAATAAATGTATTTGTATTTTTAATATATCTACACCTGACTGGGAGTGATCTGTAAGTGTCCTTTACTCTGTGTGCTCATTGGGGTTTTTCAGTCACCCTCACACCTGCTGAGACCTAGTCTTGACTGCCGCCAAGCTACCTTGCTTGGTCTGACTTGTCCAGAACGTTACCCTGTTCCAAGAAACTAGGCTGGCCTTCTGAACCTCTGCCTACCAGGTCAGAGTTCAGAAATCCATCTTAACACTTGTGGGGTGTCAGCGTTGTGGTGGGCAGCCAGTGAGTTGCATGTAGAATGATTGACATGGTATTTGGAGGATGAGTGGTGTTAGCGGTATGAGTGTCTGGTTTACTGTGTTTTGGGAGATCCGCAGGTTGTAGTGGAGAAGTATGGGGGAGATCGGTTCTCGGTGCCTTCAGGGGCACGCTTTACATGCTACTACAGCATGGTTTACCTAAGTTGTGTGTTTGGGGCTGGAAGCCTGATGTGGTTTGAGAGTTGGTTGTGGTATCCTTTCTGTTCAGTGGCTGGTGTCTATCGATTAGGGGAAGTGGAAAGGTAGTGGCATTTTGTGGTGCTGATTTTCTCACTGGACAAGAACGGTTTCAATGCTTTGTGCGGGTGCACTGTTGGAAGAATTTGTTTTGGAAGTTGAGGGATGTACATGTGTTTGGTTTGCGTGTATATATGTCTCTTGCTTATAGGGTGTGTCTTGTGTTATTTAAGGGGGAAGATATGTTGTTTCTTGTCTTTCCCAGCACCAGCCCCTGTATGTATGCAATGGTGTGTGTGAGAATGTTATATTCTGAATGGTTCCTTGAATGTCAGTTGAGAAGATGGGTGACTGAGAGAGGAGGCTAGTGGATGTCTGTTGAAGTAACTTACTTGATGTGGCCTAAATGTATTCCTATACCCTGTACCCTGTACCCTATACCTGGAGCTGGAACTCAGTAAATATGTTTCCTGTTCGTACACTGGTGTAAGTGTCACGCGTGGCCAGGTACCCAGCTTATCAAGGTAGTCTTCATAAATAAAGTATTTCAATTGCAAACTTAGTTAAACTCTAGCCGATTTAAGATTAGCATGCATTAGGTGTCATGCAAAAGTAAACCGTTTCCCTATAAGAAAGTTTATTTCCCCATGATTTAGATTTCTTTCAAAGTGAAATTGGATGTTGCCGCGAAAACACATGTCCTCCCAGCGAGGAAGAGTGTTGATGAAAGAAATCTTGCCTGGAAATTGTATTGTTGTTTCCTTGACTGTTTTTGAAGTCAGAATGTTGTGAATGCCGTCAATACCAGCGGGTATTGACTAAACGTTCTGATTGGCTGAGAGGAGGTCAATAACGATGTCCATATGTTAATTTCTATTATTACAGCACTTAGCCGTGGAGAACTGGCATGAAGTGCCATGTAAATACCTGATGTTATCATTATGAACCACTGTCTCTTCATCCAGCTACACACGGAGAAAAGGTATCAACACCCAATGCGTGACATCATTTTACAGCAGGAAACTCCGGAGAGAGGCATTGCAAAGACATGGTAAGAGACTCCTACTTTTCGGGCATTTGGGCTTTTGCTTTCTTTCAGGATGAATGGATGGTGACATGTAGGGCTGGGTTTGGGTTACGCACAGCTATCTGGAGTGAACCCGTAGGGTATGAATCCTGGTTGGTGCCCTAGGGAGTCTCTACACAGAATCCCTTTCCTAGAGATTCCTGAGGCTCTACTGTTGGCCAGGAGCACTCATTGCATCCATAGTTGATATGGGAACGAATGTATTAGTGCGCCTTTTTCTCCCTAGTGCTGAAGGTGTCCGTGTGAATAAACTCATCTTGTTTACGTTTTGCCTTACAGGGAGAATAGCTCAGGGGCAATGTGCTCGCCTTGGAAGTAATACAACACGGCGTAACTCAGGTTCGATCCCCGTGTCCGCGCTTAGAAACTTCTGGGTATTAGGCGTGTTATAAATAACCAATCATATCATAGCACCCTTAGGTGCTGTGCAGGAAGAGAGCTGGATTGCACTGGATTTGTCACACCCCATCTGCAGATGTAGTGTAGCTGAGGGGAATTTTGTTAGGGTGCGGGGTGAAAGGGTGCCCTACTGCTTAGTCCTATCTTTTAATGTGCATGTCACCTGTTAGATAAAAAATTATGATAAATACAAAACATCTGTTATTTAAGCGCCAGGAGATAATTCGGTTAATGTCATAAGTTAAGTAAACTTTCCATATTTGATTCTTTCGCCCCTCCACACGTATCAGTTGCATGGGCTGGAAAGAAAGTGCGAGTGCCTGCTTTCATCCTCACCCCACTCATCCTCTACTTCCGGGGTCGAGACGAGAGCGTACTGTGGTGACTGATGTGTGTAACAGGAACATGCTCATCAATCTATCATTTTGGTTTCTGATTCCAACGATAGTGACACAGAGAAGAGAATGGGTTTGGAAGGAGTACTAAGCTAAGGCAATGCTGCCCTCTGCTGAAACATGCCTGTATTACCATTCGACAGACTTTGTTCCCAGCTGCATTAGCTTTTCGGCATGTGCTTGACCTTTTAACTGCTTTGTATACTGCATCACTCCAAGTTTAAGTCTTCTTAGTCAGTCCCGCCCCTTAAGGTGAATCCAACTTCTAAGATGGTTCCAGGGCAGAGTCCTACTGTTTTGAAGGCATCATTTAAACCCTTAGTTACATATTTTTAAACGCATCCTTTACCTAAAAAAGAGAGGCGCAGACGGCCAGACTGGCTGACAACACCAAGCAATACCAGGGGCACAGAGCTCAATCCTGGGTGGGCAGAAGCCCACAGGACTGTGACTAGCAAGGCTTGGAGCCGGAGTAATGCTATGCACAATGATGGAGTTTCTCTCTCAGAAAATGGACTCTGATAACCAGGCCTCACTTTCAAAATGCTCCATGCTGAAAAGCTTAATGCACACTGTGCACTTTACTGGGCCTTGTCTGCTGACACACCAGCAGCTAGCTGCAATGGGATTTGGCAACATGGCAGCCACAGAGAAACATGCGTCTTCCTAATAATTCCCAAAACCATAGACTGCCTTTAAAAGTAGTAGCACCCATGTTAAAAAATTACCTTAACTGCATAACCTCATTTATCTTGTGGGAGTGATTTAGCGAATATATATATATATATATATATATATATATATATATATATATATATATATATATATATATATATATATATATATATAAAGCTAAATTTGGTTTGATTTTCTGGCAAATGAGAAAGTACAGTTAAAAGTGCAAAAACCCAATCGGATGTAATTTACTATTTCCACTTGGTTTCTACTAGATCTGCATGGCAGTACCATTTGTGTTTTGTGTCTAGCCTGGAAGTTGCACCCACAGCATGAATGGGCCTTGTCCGCGATGCTTTTGTTTTTGTGACACATTTTCTAGGAGACCATGACATACCTCCTCTGTTGGTGGGGCAAGGTCCGGGAGCTTCAAAGGACCCTCTGCAAACACAATAAGGAAGCCAGACTAGGAAGATCATCACTGGAGTCCTTTTGATCTGGAGTAACCCAGTGATGAGGGGAAGGACAGTGAAGCTGCAAAGGACCTTCACGCTGGGGAAGGGGCTAGCCATCTTGGATTTGCCAGGCCCCCACTTCCTTCCTGAGACACACCCTAACTTCCTGCAGTGAAGGCACTCTGGGAGCTGACATCACCGGGAATTACCAATTCCCGCGAGGATGGGCCCCGTACAGAGGGTTTGGAAAGGGCAAATCCACCGTGGCAATGCGACTATGTAAGTGGGTAACTCTCCTCTCCCCTCCCCTCCTCAATTCAATCATCTTCGAACCATCTTGGAGAAGATTCCACTGGAGCCTTATTGGGGTAAAACTTGATCTGAGTCCATATCTATTGGAGGATGATAAAGATTTCCAAAGAGGGTGCAGACTCACTCCCTAACTGCTTCAGATGAACATTTAAAGTGCCCTGGCTGCAGATGGTCACTGGGACCCCAGTCTCTGTCCACTGAAGTAGCAAGCCCTGCAAGTGTCACTGGAAGCCTTCCTGGACGGAAAGTGTTGAAGACAAACTCTTCTTACCTCGGGGACCATGTGAACGTCCCCACAGGATCAAAAGGACCAAAAGAATCTTCCTTTGGATCACTTTGCCATTTTGAGCTGCTTGAGGCCACTGCAAGTGCTCCAAACACCTGTGAGCCACTGCATAGAGCCAAAGGAGCTGCCTTTAGCACTCCCTCAAATTCCAGGTGCTTTGAACGCCTTCGAGCTTTGCCGACCTGAATACTGCCACCTGTTACAAGCATCTTCAAGCCACCACAACATGTTAAACTGCATCGCTTTGTTGGATCCAGTTTAGTAAGTGCACCACTGAAGCTGAATCTCTACTTTCCTTTCATTAAGGCCCTGTTGAACCTACAAGCTATTCTGAATATAACATTGACTGGTTGTCTCATGCTTCTTCAAGCCAGGAGCCATTGGCACTTTTTGACTCACACTGTATTGTTGCATCAAATTCAGCCAGCTAGCCAACTCATACTTATTTATTTATTTAATTTTGTATTTATTACAGCACACAAAACCGTTGCGTATCTAGGCGCTTACATTAAGGTAAAAAGACAAGAGGGGGGGGGGGGGGGGGGGGAGATGCAGTACTGGGATGGAAGAGTCTCAAGAGGAGCAAAGTTAGTTGAACTTCCAAGTCTTTAAGTTTCTGTGGAAGGTCCAGTAGGCCTGTTATTTTCTGAGTGCTGGTGGTAGATTATTCCAGAGTTTGGCAGCCACGACTGGGAAGCTCTTGCCCTCTACAGAGAGGCAATTGAAGTTGGGGATCTTTAGGGAGTGAGAATCTGCCGATCTAAGAGGTTGGCCGGGGGAGTATTTCTCCACGCAGCATGAGAGGTAGGTCGGGGCAGAGTATGAGAGACATTGGTGGACCAGGGACAATGTTTTGCCCTTAATCCTTTCCCGATGGGCAACCAGTGTGCATCTCTCCAGGTTTTGGAAATATGGTCAGATTTGGAGAAACCAAAGGCTGCTCGGAGAGCATTGTTCTGAATCATCTGGATTGTATTCAGGTTGTGTTCAGAAGTACCGGTAAATAGGGTACTAAAGTAGTCGAGCTTGGCTCCTCTGTTAGCTCTTGCAATTGTTAGGCGGTTGGGAGTGGAGACGAAGGGCCTGCTGGCATGAAGCAATTTGGCAGTGTAAGCCGCCGCTGAGGCGATCTAGTTCACTTGAAGCGAGAGGTTGAGGTTGGCATCCAGGTAAACGCCAAGAGTTTTAGCAGCGGCAGAGGTGATGATACAGTTACCATTGATGATAAACTCCTTGTATGCTTGGTCAATGGTGTGAAGTGTGGAGTTGGAGCCGACAATGAGGATTTCAATTTTGTCGTTGTTGAGGCAGAATAGGTGAGAAGCCATCCAATTTTGTATGACCTTGTATACAGAGTTTATGGTGGTTAAGTCCTGGGCATATGAGCCGGAATGGGGGATAAGGAGCTGTGTGGCCTCAGTGTAGTTCATGTAAGATATGCCTAATAGTTCAAGGTGGTCCTAGAGGGGTTTTGTTTAAATGTTGTAGAGGGTGGGGGAGAGGCATGATCCTTGGGGGACTCCACAGGTGACGGGAGTAGGCTCAGCGGAAAAGTCATCGATGAAGACTTGTGAGGATCTGTCAGCTAGGAAAGACCTAATCCAATTGGTGGCTGATGGAGAGAAGTTCGCTGTCGAGGCAAGTTAAGAGCAGAGGATTTGGTGGTCTACCAAATCGAATGCTGCAAAGAGGTCTAACATCATCAGGAGGGCAGGTTTGCCATTGTCTTTGATGGCATCGATTTCTATTTTCAAATCAAGTAAGGCAGTTTCAGTTCCGTGTTTGGGCCGGAAACCTGATTGGCGTTTGCCCAAGATATTGTTTTCATTGTGATACTGTTGAACCTGGATATAAGCAACATGATCCAGGATCTTCAAGAGGTTGGGTACCACAGTAATGGGGTAGTAGTTTGTCGGTATGGAAGGGTCGAGGGAGGGTTTCTTGAGGAGCGGTAGGGCCCATGCTTTTTTCAAGGATGTTGGCACCGAGTTGGTGAAGAAGGAGGCGTTGATGATGGCTGTGAAGAAAGTAATAAGTGACTCGGCACAGTCTTTGATGATTGGAGCTGGGCAAGTGTCACCTTTGCAGTATGACGTTTGAGGCTCTTAATGATGTTGTTGTCGTCCATGTCTGAGGCAGGGTGAAATTTGAACGGGGTGCAGGTGTGGGTCGGTAAGGGGCTGGGTGCTGTGGGCGATGGTGGTTTGGTTAGCATAGCATACTTTAAGGGAGTTGACCTTTCCAGTGAGGGCGTCTTGGATTTTTTCACACCAGGTATGTTTACTGTTTGGTCTGGCTGGGGATAGGGGGGTCTTAATACCCAGAGAATTGTGAAATGTTCACGGGAGTTAGATGAGGCATTACCGATTCTGGAATTGTAGCTGTTGGCTCTGGCAGTGTGGATTTCCCTTCTGTAGTTTTTGGCGAGGGAGGAAAAGAGGGCTTTGGTGGCAGGGGAGTTTTTTTCTCCTCCAAGCCAGCTAGGAGGCACGCTTATTGACACAAGATTCAAGGAGTTCAGGAGTAAACCAAGCATATTTTTTTAGTGAAGGTTTGGCTTTCCTAAGTTTGAGAGGCAAAAGCATGTCGACTGCTTGTGCAATAGTTTGCATGTAGAGGTCGACCAGTGCTGCTGGGTCTGTTACTGAGGATGGGGGGTGCAAGTGTAACAAGTAGCGGTGTAAGGTTGGTAGGGTTGAGGTTTTTTGTGCACTGGGCCATACCATCCGGTTTGACCGGGTGAGCTAGTCTGGGGCATTCTGAATGGGAGATTTTGAAGGCAACGGTGTGATGGTCCGACCATGGACAGGGGGAGGTGACGGGGTGGGAATGTTACAATTGAGGTCGCTTAACCATTCTAGGGTGCGGCCATGGTCATGTGTGGGCTCCAGAGAGCGTTGCGTAAAGCCAGAATGGTTAAGTGCTGTGGCTACACTGGTGGCCAGGGAGTCTGCTGGGCTGTTGAGACCTAGGTTGAGGTCCCCAAGGATTACAACTTTTGAGTTGGGCTTGATGGACAAGAAGATGCTTTGCATTAAGATATCTTCGAAGGTAAGGCTGGGGCCAGGTGGGCGGTAGATAAGTAGGACAGTGATAGAATCGGTCGGAGACATGGAGATCTTGGCGAGTAGGGATTCGCAGTTGGGGATGACGGTTTGCGTGGCTCTAATAGTGAGGGTGTTTTTAAAGATGAGGGCAATGCCGCCTCCTGTTTAAGAGGATCTGTCGCATTTTAGGATGGTAAAGTCCAGGGGGATGGCAATGAAGAGGGCTGGGCCTGCAACAGGATGAAGCCAGGTTTCAGTGATGGCAAGCAATTCAAGGTCGTTGGAGGTTATAAGATTAAGGATTTCAACTCTGTGTGCCGGGACTGATCTTGCGTTGATTAGCGTGCATTTGATGGCCTTGCAGATGGGTCTGGTGGGCGTGCGTGTTTGCAGAGTTCGCAATGGCTGGGTAGCTTAAAGAGGTAGGCGTGGGATGAACTGGGTATGGAATCTGAGAAACCTATTCCTCGGGAGAATCGGAGGGTGCGAGGTGATGGCCGAACCAGGGATTTTGGTTTGCGTGAGGTCTGGTCTGCGAGTCTGCGGTGGGCTGCGTGGTTGAGGAGCGTGGTGTGGTATGCACGTGCTGAGCAGAGTGCGCAGCCTGAGGAAGCTGTTCCTCGTAAGGATGGGTGGGAGCGTAGCAATGGCAAAGTCTAGGATTTCGGGTTGCACAGGGCCTGGTCTGCGAAGGTGCAGTGGGAGGCGTAATTGAGGAGCATGGTGTGGGATGCACACCGTGAGTCGAGTGCATTGCCTGAGGAATCTATTCCTTGAGAGGATCAGATGGCGATGGCAGAGTCAGCGATATCAGGCTGTGTGGTGCCCGGTCTGCGGTGGGCGGAGTAGATCAGGATTGTGGTGTGGCCAGCACACACTGAGCCTAGTGTGTAGCCTGAGGAAGCTGTTCCTCATAGGGATTGGTGGGGGCATAGCGATGGCAGATACAGAGATATCGGGTTGCGTAGGACCTGGTCTGCGAAGCTGCAGTGGGCGGAGTGATTGAGTAGTGTGGTGTGGGATGCACATGGTAAGCCAAGTGCGTAGCTTGAGGAGGCTATTCCTCATAAGGAACGAAGTGGACATAACGATGGCAGAGCCAAGAGTGTTGAGCTGATAGGGAAGTAGGCGGTGTGGCCTGTGAGTGCGTTAGAGGAGCGGCAAGGTGCGGAAGGGTGAGGCACCAGGGGGCTGACCTGCAGTCCATGTGGAGCTTGAGTCCTTCGAGCTGAGTGGGCTTTCATGGAGGGTGCTGTATTGGTTCTTGGGTTGCCGGCTGTTGCCTCAGATCTGATTGGAGTTGTTAAAAGTCCAAGGTGATGGGGTTCAGCCAAGAATGTGAAGCGAGGTGCGTAGCAGACGAGTTCAGCTGCGCCATTGTGTGGCGGATAACACCTGAAACGCTCAACACGGCACCCTTGGCCTGTGCAGGCTTTGCTTCAGAGGGTTCAGCATGCAGGTTTTAGTGAAACGGAGTCGGACGTCGATGCTTATCACATAGCGGATGTGGATCAATCATCATGCTCTGCGGATCTGCGGCGATCAACATTGCGCCCTTGGCCTGCGTGTCTTTGCCACAGAGGGTTCGGCACGCAGGTTTTAGGGAAGCGGAGTCGGACGTCGATGCGTAGCATGTAGTGGATGTGGATGGAGCAGCGTGCTCTGCGTACCTGCAGTGCTCAAACACAGCGCCCTTGGCCTGCACAGGCTTTGCTGCAGAGGGTTCGGCATGCAGGTTTTAGTGAAACGGAGTCAGACGTCAATGCGTAGCACATAGTGGACGTGACTCGAAGCATCAGAAAGTGCCCAGAAACCTGGCTCATCACGGTCAAGACCCGGAAAAAATATAAGATATATATGTTATGTTATATTATGTTATGTTATGTTATGGGTCAGCCCCCTTGGTCATGTTCTCTGGACCCTCGTGACATTTAAGACCTTATATTAAGCCTTAAAGACATATTCCTGCACATGTTTGGCTTTTCTAGAAGACTATTTACCTACAGACCCCTGTTCTTCAATACCCAGAGTACCCTTTCCCCCAAAGTCTGCATTGTGTGTAAAGTTCATTACATGGCTGGGTTAATAGTGGTTTTAATAGTGTATCTATCCATTTAGTTTAATGAAAGTCTTATTTGTATAGAACTTGATTGAGCATTTCTTTTATTTTGGTCCTTACCTTATTATTTTTGTTTTGGATGCTTCCATGCTGGCTCACACCCTCCAGAAGAGTAGAGCCTGTCCTCTGCCCTACAATTCAAGCTCTGTCTGATTCACCTTTGTGACTAAAATCACTTTTTATTCTAGTAGTAGCGTGGAGCTGAATAAGAGTTAAGAAAACACTACTCATCCCTGTGCTCATCCCTTTCGTAAGGGAAGGGCTACCGCAGCAGCCTGGTATGCATCAATGGTCATCAGAAATATTCATCTTCCGAATGTACTCACTTCCTGTTGATCCAAAAGTCACAAACAATGATTCTGAGATGAGGGCGTCAACTGTGCTTTCTAAATAAATCACTGAGGCCCTAAAAACCACCTTCCTGGAAGATGGGCCATTGAAGAATACAGGTAATACAATGGGCCTCATTACACGGATGGCGGTGGACCAAGGTGCTATTAGCACCTTGGTCCATGCTGGTAAAATACCGGCACCGCCTTGGTGGAAAGGGGAATTACCGCCCTATTCCAAGGTTGGCAGGGCGGTAATTCCCCTTTCCCCCATTGCCCTTCCCCATTCCCATTTTTGCCCTATAGGGCTCTATGGGAATGGGGAAGGCGCTAATTACGGTGCCACAAATTGCGGTACCGTAATTAGCTCCCTGGTCCCTTTGCGGGTTGGTTTTTAACGCCTGCAAAAAGCAGGCGTTAAATTTACCAACCCGCAAAGGGACCTCGTAGTAAGGCGGTAAGGGTTTACAGGTACTGGTAAAATACTGGTACCGGTAAACCCTTACCGCCTACCGTGTAATGAGGCCCATTGTCTTTTTCCATGTGGAAGAACAAAGGAATCTTAGGTTTCAACCCAGGACCAGGGTGGTGGGCAGCCGTATCAGGAAGCAATCTAAAGTTAGCTTCTTAGGTTAATAGCCTCCTCAACCCCCTTAGACACCACTGTTAGAAATATGACCAATTCTGACAATAGGCTGCCCGGTGAAAGGTTCTCCGAAGTTGTTGCAACCTGAGAATTTCAGACCCGCAGGTGGAGGCACAGAGGACATGTGTCATCTAGCCTGAGCCCGCTTAACAGTGAAGGCTGAAATGGTAAGATCTGCAAATACCCTTGAGCCATACTCAAAAGTAAGCAAAACCATGGGTGCAGCCGCCAGACTAGAGTCACAGGAGTGACCTGCACCACTTCCAGGCCAGTGGGCTCTTAGCTTACCGGACCTCGGCAGGGAGTCTATGAGGTGGAAGGAGGCTTTAAAATCATCCTGTTGCTAGTAGGCTATCGGTGTTTCCTTAGTCACTGGGAGATGCATCCTCCTTGTGTATGTCAACAAAGACTTTGTAGGAACTGCACACTTTAGTCTTTGGGTGTTCTATGCCTTCATTTTCCTGACATGTAGTTCAGAATACATCCCGGACCCAGTTACTGAACAATGTTCTTCCTTTCCCAGTTACCTCTGGACACCTTTCCACAGAGCCCCCGTTTTTTTCTGGGCACCTCCCAAATGTGTGTTTTGAAGATTGGCTAGTTGTAAGGCAGGTGCATGAAGTGCACAGTCATCCCCTCTGTCACCACCTGTGGTAACCATTTGTCCAACGTCGCCCTAAGCCACTTATTGACACAACACTCTAGGCCACCTCCCACCAATACTTGCAAGAATAGTTTCTGGCTGACGAGTGTCATGACTTCAAAGGAGCTGTGGGAAGGAAGAACCTGCCTCGTGTTTTCAGCACCAGGGTCAACAGACCACGGTGCCCTTCTCAAAAGGGTAAACTAAAACTGGACCCAGAAGTTGCCAACAATTATCCACCTTTCTCGAACAAGAAGGAATGGTGTCTGACCTGAGCTTGTTGCAATGGCTGGGCCATTGTTCTATACACAATTGTCTTCTCCATCAACTCCTCAAGTTGAGGACCAATGAATGGTAGATAAAGTTCCAGCTCCTTTGGCCAGTGTCTAGCTTCCAGCATTGCATCATACTTGACAACTCACAGCCTGGCCTGATACTGGCACTGCAGCACATGCACCAAGGGAATCGAATATTGCATCAGACAAAAGAAGTGTCTGTTGCTCCATAGTGGCTCACAGTTGTCTCCCTTTTAAGAAGCCTCAAATAACTGTATATTTAATTCAGCAATGTGCAGCAAACGTGTCATTTATTTTGGCCCAGATACTAAAGTTTGTGACTGATCACCAACTTTTTAAAGCACCCTCCACTTCCTTGTCCAAATTATTAACTGAAACTTCATCGTCAGAAGAGGTTGAATATTGAGATGACAATTGGTTATTTTTTATTTAGTTTTATTGTGTACAGTAAGAAACCTTTGCATTTCATGTACCAACTTAAAACAACAATTAAAACGATCGATATATTTAATTCCATAAATAGAGTAAGATCTCGAAGTGCACAAAACAAACATAAAATTACATCCGTTAGGGACTCATTTTCACCTAAAATAGTTTTTAAAATCTGAAAAGATTCTTAATAAAAGTATTAGCACCACTAAAGGTCCAAGAAACACATAAAACATGCACCGAAAACAGTTGTTATCATCAATCCGGCGCATAGTAAAATAAAATATTTTAGTTGAGATTTTCTAAGACCCTCTCAATTTCAAAGCAAGGATTAAAACCTGACGCTGCACTCCTGGCCAGTGAATAATTCACTTAGAATTCTTCCTCTAACACCATCATCACACGCTTTTCAGCCAGGAATCTCAGACAGGTCAGGCCATCAACTTTGCTGTATTCTTTTCAATTGCCATATATTAGGGTAGTTATTCGGACTCTGGATCAAGGCAATGGCTGAAGGAGTCCTCCATTGAGGGGGCTGTAGGCTCAGGAGAACCCATAGTATCTCTAAAGTGTCATTTATTTATTTATTTGTTTTTTTAATAATGCGCCTAATCCCATACTTGAGTTCGGTTTCTGAACGCGGATCCGGGATTGTAACCTCTGTTGCTCTTTGTGGTCTTGCTTCCAACACCAGCGTGTTGCCCCTGCGCTATCCTCCGTTCACAAACTCCAGTCACAGTACTTTTGAACACTGGGCGCATTGGACATTTTCTTCTTACTTCAGGCTCAAGGGCTCCAGTGTCTGCCTTATATAAATCTGCCCTATGACAATTTGGAGCTCTTTTTTGAAGTCCAAGGACCGTAAATGAAGGTGTACACGACAGGTCTAAAAGCATTACACCTATATTAATGCCACCAATCGCGCTCTGGGGCAGTTTGGTGGTTGTTGAAAGCAGGGGGTTTTGAAACGGGAATTACGTCTGCATCTTCCTTTTACTCTCTGCCTTCAAAAACCACTTGGTTTTACGCCAGAATGACATTTGCATGCTGTCATAAAAACAATGGATTCCAATGGAATCTGCCTGCTTTTTACACCAACACAAAGGAGGAAACGCATGCAGATTCCACAGGAGCCCATTATCAATGCCGCCTGCCATGCGTAAATGGCAGGCAGCGTTTACTTATTTTGCACTGCAAAGTTCAAAAGGGAGGCATAGAGGTGCTTCCGCCAACATTTTAGACCTCCATTTTGCACTCTGCGGTGCACATAATGAAAATTGCCTGGAGTGTAGTAAGCAGTTTCCTCTGGAAAATGTACACTCATTTTTAAAGTGAGGTCCTTAGTGGGACGGAGGGATGCTCCATACGCATATAACACTGAGGCAATAGACTGGCTGATAATGCCCTGGAGTTTGCTGATACTCAGGTACAGCCTGGCAGGTAGGATACACTTTTAACAGAGCTGGCCCATTCTTGATCTCAATTCTTTACACAAAATATATGTTATTGTTATTTTCTCTCTCTTCAAAAATCTAATTTTCTCAGGAGACATAAAAGTTAGGTGTTGTCTGAAGTGTATCCAGCGAGGAGAAGATGTGTTTTCTTGTAACATAGAAATGTAGTTGTTATAATTTGATGTTATTCACTTGTATTTGGGAATTAACGTTCACAAATGATATGTGTTTGCTTCTTTTCCCTCTCCTTCTTACCTATCTCCACCTTAACACATGTGGGGATATGTTTATATCCGTTTAATCTTCTACATAACAGTTGTAGACCAGCCTTTTTGTGGCTGTCCTACTTTTTATTTCTCCTGAGAAAATGATATTTTTGTACAGAGAGAAAAAAACAATAACATATATTTGAGATCAAGAATAGGCCAGCTCTGTTAAAAGTGTATCAGACCTGCAAGTCTGTACCTGTGGTGTGAACTATGGTAGTTCAGAGGTTTAGGCATTCTTGGGTTTTCACACCATAGTATAAATCCCTGAGTTCCTCCATTTGTATTTGTATATGTTTGTTGGGTGATAGCACAGTTTCAGCTGGAGGGGGCGGCCTGAAGGATAGCGGCATCTAAGGCTGAGATGGGAAGACCCCCCCCCCAAGCCTACTCCACATTGTTACGATAAGCAGAGCACATCGTGGACTTCTCATCTATCATACGCCCGAGCTTCTGACCGGTTTATTTAGTATTCTAGGTCTTAAGTTTAGAATAGTAAATAACCCCAGTCCTTGGATAGGTTGGAGAAGACTTTTCTTATGCTGCAGAAGGGGAGGGCTGAGAGGATTTATTCAGCAGGGCCTGGTCATGTCTCCCTTTCGCACACCAGTAACAGGATGCCAATGCGTCAGGGAACCTGCAGTCAAGTATGATTACATGCCCAATAAAAATAACACATACCTCTGCGAACAGCAACACAGTGTTGTGGCTTGTGTCTGGAAACAGAAATAAACAGGCTGTGGCTTCAACTCCCTCTTTCTATATGAGAAGGGAGATGTGAAGAAAACAAAACATGTGCGTAACCATGTTAGGCAGAATTATATGCAGTTCCCTTTGGGAACACCACACACAATTAAGACTACAAGTGACAGTACAAATTCACCCTTGGTACAAGCCTGTACTTCACAGTAAAAGTGGTAGTGATGGCTGAGCAGCCAGACTTATCTCAAGAGCAAGTGAGCAGTATCAATAGTTACACAAAGGACAGCAATTACTATGATTCAAACCAACACTGACACAAGGTTTCTGAGTAAAAGAATATAAATGTATTTACACATCATCAGTTGTATAACATCTCACTAAAGTAAAGCAGTTTAGAAATCACACTCTTAATACACCACACCACTCCCAATAGATTCCAGACAAGTTAAGCTCATAAATGAAGTGGGAGCAAAATGGCACCCCAGAAATTAAAAAGGGAGGGAAAGACAAAGTTAGGCAGAAATCGAACAGCACCAACAGGTAAGTAAGCAGGGCAATATAGAAAGAGGAACTACAGTGATGGAATCAAATCAAAAAGGCTTAGGGCCAAAGTCAATAGGACAAAAGTCTTTTGCTCAAGATCACACAGTTCAGGGTAGTTCGCGGTTAAGTTTTTGCCAAGAGTTCCAGACGAAGTTGGTCAGCAGAAAAGTTAGTTTAAAGAGTAGAGAAGGACAAGCCCTTGGATTGGAGAAAGATTTCACACACTTTCACCGCGGCTGGACGAAACGAACAACCGGATTTGCACAGTACCTTTAAATGGAGAAGAAGCTGTAGCTGAGGCGGACGTTCCTGGCAGTTCCTGCAGGCTCACGGGTCCTGAAGCGAATGTCGGACTGACATGAAGTAGGAAGACTGGAGGGTCCTGCGCTGCCCAGGGAAGAAACCAGCAGCAGAGCAAAGCAACGAATAAAAGGTGCGCTCCTTAAAACCCAAGCAGGGTCCGACCTTCCTGGCTATCCGGCCCACTGTAGCTCTGTACAGCAAATTTGAAAAGAGGAGGGAATCCTGGCTTGTAGTTTGGGCGAACTGGTTGGTCCCATAAGCTCAGGGGAAGAAGATTCCTGGAGGATCTTCTCTGTCGTTGGAGTTTGAAGATTCTGACCTGCAGCAGGGCTTCATCGGGCAGTTCAGTCATGGTAGGGGTCCTCTTCCGTCAGCTCTGTGTTGGTTCTTTCATTCCAGTGGCGACACTGCCTTTCCAGAGCCAGAGACCTGCTTTTTATGCAGTTTTCCCCCATTGACACAGCCTGGCTGTCAATCACACAGCAGGGTGGCTGTCCCGCCGGACAGTCACCACAGCCAATCAGTTCAGAGTGCGACATGGGTCTCCAAGGAGACCCCGTGCAGGGAGTCCTAAACCCCTCCCTCACATCCTGTCCCCCCCAGACATACAGGCACCTAAGGAGGGCTTCTGTGCAGAAGCCTGCGAAAGGACGTCAAACAAAGGAACCAAACCTGGTTTGGCGCACAGAGTAAAACACGAGAAAGACTTTTACAAAAAGAAATGGCGAATAAACCCAGCAGGAACCGAAATAAAACATATATGGTCTAGCGAGTTTAAGTTCGAGGCTACCAAGATAGACTAAAACAATACCAAGGTTATTTAAGATAACCGCGGTAGGAAAAATAGGGTAGTTACCACTGCCACCGGCCAAGTCTTCATGAAAAGGGAGCGAAACAAGGCTCCAAGAGAAACAGACAAAAAGGGATAAGTATTTTTTTTTTCCTTTATCTGTTTTGGTTTATTCAAACCTTTACAAAGAAATATAAACAGTAAAAAGCGATAAACATATTTCATTATAACAGTATTTTCACAATAAATTGCTTATACATTTAAAATTTCATTAAGATCCAAAATACAAAGAAACACACATGAATGAATAAAGAAAAACATGTACCACATCCCAAAGTATAACCACCCTAAATGCTCCAATACAAAAAAAAACACACATGAACGAATGAAAAAAAATAAAGCACATACGACCTCCCAAAAAATAACCACCTTACATGCTAAACAAACATTTTAAGAACTTTTTAAGCATTGACACATTGGGCCTCATTCCAAGTACGGCGCTAACCAATGGCGCTATTAACGCCTTGGTTGACGCCGTACCCGGACCGGCAGGGCCTTGGTGGATGGCGGAATCACCGCCCCATTCCAAGGTTGGCGGGGCGGTGATTCCCCATTCACCAAGGCTCTTCCCCATTCCCAAATGAGCCCCCATAGGGCTCAATGGGAATGGGGAAGATGCAAATAACGGTGACCGTTCATTACGGTCACCGTTATTGGCTTGCAGGCCCCTTTGCGCCCTCGACTTTACCACCTGCTCAAAGCAGGCGTTAAGGGCGAGGGCGCAGAGGGAACTCGGAGTATGGCGGTAAGGGAATACTGCCACCGGTCTCGTTACCGGTGGCCGCTATCCCTTACCGCCATACTCGGAATGAGGCCCATTTAGGAACCAAGAGTACCCTCAACAATTTTTTTTCATGTCAACACAAAAGTGTTTTTCAAGAATTCGTTGACTTTTATTTTCAAGGTGATAGAAGAGCCATGAAGCATTTCACACCAGAGTTTGTTTCTATGCACCCAGGCTGTATCAAATACAAATTGTGCAAAACTTTCCAATCTCTTCTCTCGAAGATTTGGACATTCCAGTAATAAATGTTTTAGGGATTCACCTACGCCTTTTAATTTACAGAACCGACATTCTTCGGTCCCACAAGAGCTCAACTCCCGAATGAACAGGATCTCATTTGAACTTAGGACGTTAAACCTGAAGCGCATATAAGAGTTTCAAAATTCTCTTGACGCATATTTTTTCAGGTATACTTCCGGGTAAGGACGGAATTTCCAATATGACACACTATCAGAATATAACTTCGAATTTAACAAAGCTACATTGTTCTCCAACCAGTCAAATGCATTAACAACCTCCTTCACTTTATCTGGAAACTTAATAAGTGTATTTACCGATAAACCTAAATTAAAGAGTTTTTTCCCACAGTCCTCTTTTAAGTTATACATAAAGTTTCCATTTGTAACATGTTTCAAATGAGCATAAATTGTACCGTTTTCAGCAACCAGCCATTTTCTTAATAGAGCCAGTTTTCTATTGAACATGATACTATTGAGTGAATGCAGACCAAGTTCATATCTTATTAGCTCTAGAGGAATACATTTTAGAACATAATATAATATTTTTCGCCATATCATGGACTCCAGTTGACGTAAAAAGGGCCACATAGATTTAGAGAAAAATTAACACCCATAAGACAGTCTTGGCAACACCTTGAACCTATAGAACAGAATGCAGGGGTCAAAAGTAAATTTACCATATGTTCTTTCAATGGCTCTTATTTGATTGAGAGCCACTTTTGCTTTTTGTGTCAGGCTGGTTTTTATCACTTTACTGGAGTTACTGGAAAAAACATACCCCAACCAGGTTAGGACCGTTTGGCTTTTAATTTTTGCACCATTACAGGTCCAATATGAAAAAACGGGGTAGGACTTTTACAACCCATTTCAAAGATTATAGTTTTGATTGGGTTAATTTTCAGTTTTCTTTCATCAATAAACATACCAAAATCATTTATCAGCTTTTGCAGGCCGATTTTTGTGCAGCCCATTAATAAGAAATCATCAGCATATGACACCCACCTAACAGTTGAGCCTCCAATTTTAGGTCCAATTAGACCGCTAGCATCCAAGGACCTGCCGGCATTAGACACATACAGATTAAAGAGTGGTGCAAGTAATCTACATCCTTGTTTAAGCCCGTTCACAGTAGGAATAATATCAGTCAGACTTCCTTTATTATTCAGCCTGACTCTAATTGTTGTTTCTGTGTAAAGATGAATAATGACATCTAGCAAGGCTTTATCTATGCCTAACATTAACAAGGTTTTCCATAATGTAGGCCTATCAACAAGATCAAAGACGGAACTTAGATCCATGGATGCAATATATAAATGCTTCATAGCTTTTTGTTTGACCGCACTCATTAACTCAACCATCAACAATCCTCCAGCATCAGTCCCTATAGCTTTACGAAAACCAATCTGCCTATAGTCTAATATATTGTTGTCATCAATCCACGTATTAAGTTTTTCAAGTACTATACCAGCAAACATTTTTGACTCCACATTCATAAGCATGATCGGGCGATAATTCTTGGGGCACAGACGATCACCTTTCTTGAAAAGTAACAATACATATGACACTTTCCAGTTATTTGGTATCCTCTTTTTGAGGCAAATATCCACAAATAAAAAATGCAAAATCTTAGACCACAAATCAATGTTATTTTTTAAATTAGCAAATGACAAAAGATTGGGGCCCGGAGTGGAGGTAGGTTTCGCTTTTTTAATTAAGCTTTTAATGTTCAGGATTGATGTGTCCAAATGCCATGCAACTTCTATGAGAACCTCAGGACACAAATAGTTTTCAGGAGATTTGTATAAAGATCCAAAGTACTTGGACCATACCCCAGCAGCTATAGGGTTCAGTGTAAACGCTGTTGATTACATTGGTCTTTATTCATTAAAAACCAAAAGCTGGTATTATTGCTCCCACGAATGGCCTCTAACATTGCCTCCCCATCTTTTTGGGCTAGCTCGCCTTTGATACTCTTAATCCAGTTCTTATATATTTGTTTACATTGCCTAATTTTTAAACTCCTCTCAGTTTCACCCATGTCTTTTGTCTTTATATTTCTAATGGACTTTCTCATAAAGATCTTTGCTTTTTTTACAGTCTCAGCTAAAGTGTGCATGTGCACTTGATTAGATTCTGTGCTACTACTTTTGAGCACCTTGCTACGATATAACATATCTTCAATGTAATCACGAAAATTATCGACAGAATAGCAAACCAACTTTTTCTCGTAATTTGAATATGCAAAGTCCTGTGTAATAATATGGTTAGCCTTTTCCATTTTACCATGATTCCATTTTACGTGTTTCCCATCATTGAATGCTTCAATTTGAATAGGAAAGGACAAAATTTCATTATTATCCTTACTCCATGGGAGTTCCAAACTTAACATTGCATGATCGCTATTACAATTTTCTATAACGTCAAACTTTTTACAATACAATATTTCATGGGTGGTCACAAATATATAATCTAGTATGGAACATAATCCACCAGCAGTCCAAGTTGGCAAAATGTTATAGACCGGCTCCAAGCCCCAACTCTTTCCAAAGTCCAGCCATTGACAACCTTTAGTTTTTTTACTATCCAAATTGGGTGAAAAAGCATGTATCTGATACTGTGCAGCTTTTGTATGTGAACAATCCGCATTCAGATCACCCGCAAGTAAAATGAAACCTTGTGGGTATGAGTCAAGCCAATTGCAGATCTCTTCATTTAAATAAACAAAGAAATCCTGTAAATCACATCTATTCTCATTGCATGTATTCCAATATACATTGAACATCAAAATATGAACAATTCCAACATCTGTTGTCAGTTGAAAACTTGCTCTTAAGGCACAATCCAGCACAAAAGAGCTGTCCAATAGTTTGATGCACACATCAATTGCATATGCCAACAACAAACCACCGCTAGGTCTACCTCTATCTTTTTTTGTTGCAGCTAGTCCTAGGGTATCAAAACCATCAATGTACAAGCCAGAGGTGACCCAAGTTTCTTGCAGCAGCACAAAGTCATATTTACTAAGTTTCACACTTACTTCGGTGTCTAGCAAAAGATGTTTATAACCTCTTGTATTCCATGACACAAGTTGAAAGTAAGACCTTGCGCTAAAGTGGTTTGGGAACAGATTTCAATTCTGCAATAGATTCTCGTAGGGAAAGTGCAAGCCAGCGCCACTCTTGCATATCCTTTAGGCAGGACATTGCTTCATTGATAACCTCAATCCCTTCATTTCGTACAGGTGGGATTTCAGATGTTCTAGTCTCAGAGGTTCCATTGTACATCTTTTTTGTCTGTGGAGGATTATGATTGAATGTATTATTGTAGGGTATAATATCAAAGCCCCTCCTCTGTAGCGAGCCCAAGTATTAACCCTTTCCAGAACTCTATGTAAGATAGGGTCTACTCGGTCTGTGGTTTTACAGAGGCTAATAAAGTTAATGGCAACTTTATATGTTCTGGGAGAGTCCCAGAAAATGGAGTCTGAGTTTGGGAAATCTAAAAGACAACCCTGTGTCACTGCACTGAAGGTGCTGTGTAACACACAGTAAAACGATGATGCCTGTGGAGTAGGTGAGGCTCCACAGTCTATGAACACAAACATGTTAAACACACACAGCAAAACACATGTAAGAGTTGGAAAGAAAGGCTCACACTCTTACCAGGTGAAAAAAATAAATCCTAGAAATCCAGCAAAGCTGTTGAGCGACTCAGCAGGTAAGGGAAATTAGCCATTCTGGAGAATTCTCCCTAACAAACCAAGTGTGTAAATAATTCCTTACAAGCAGTAGCATGCTGTCAGGAATCACTTTATGAGCAGAAAACATTGTTACCGCCTGTGTCCGGGGAGAGTCCTCATCTGAAAGAGTGAGGACAGTGACTTGGAAGGCAGAGGGGGAGGCGTGTGCTTCAACTTCTGATGACGACATCACAGAGAGCAACTTAATTATACCCTTTCCAAAAGACATCAGCAACAGTAAATGAAACATTGTCCTTTCTTAAAACACAAAAGACAGTAAGGGAAATATGATGATCCCCCAGGACAGACAGTAAGTGGCATTTCATCCCTTTTATGTGACATTAGAAACTGTAAATGAAAAATACGCCCCTTCTCAAGGCCATTACAGTCAGCATCACCTATAGAACTGTCAGCATAAGGTTTTCTTGGTGAAATCACAGAGGGCGAGAAAAAAGCTTCCTTTCTTGCTGACATCACAGACAATAGTGGAATGTCTCCTATTGCCATGAGTATCACAGGCAAAAAGTGAAATAACGTTCCTGCTGCTTGGCATCACAGGCAGCAAATGAAATATGATACCTTCAAGGGCATCACAGACCTAATTAAGATAGATACACTTCTCCAAAACAAAAGCACCATCAACAAATCCAAAAGCACATGTGCTCTCAACTCTTGCTTCACAAAGTTTTCCATCTGGTAGTGGTGGGGCACGCACATGACTATCTCAATGCTGCAGGAACATGTCCTTTCAGGATTCTCTTGCCCGGGCATGTGAATGTACCCCATGCAAATGAGCACTCCTCAATGCATGCAGCCTGTCAAAAGTCCTCCATCGTCAATGTTGGACTGTGAGTTGTGGATCTGTGAGCAGCGGGCCTGTGAGCCACGAGCATCAGTCGTGTGGTTCGCTCATTGCATCTTGCAGTGATGGGCATTCGTTGATGGCTGGAGCTGGCAGCGGAAGTGTATGGGACGAATAGGGAGAAACCGGAAGCTGGATGCAGCAGGGTTTTCAATGGAGTAAACTCACCTTTATATTACGCTGTCTCGTTCTCTTCATTATGTCGAGGTCTCCACATAAATTGGCACCGAGAGGCTTAGCCAGTGCTTTAAATGATCCGGTCCTATCCAGCCCTCAGTACCTGCACTTCTTATTTTTGAGCATTTGAGTATACCTGCACTTCTCAACGCCTGAAAGGGAGTACCGGTATTCAACTATGCTGCTAGGTGAAAATGAAAGCTTTTCATTTCACTCAATCACAATGTAAAGTACTGAGCTTCTGCAGCCTTTGCTGGGGAAAGCAGTGGCCTGTCCATCCTCCTCTCTCCGCCACCCGCAGTGCCCATTTCTCCTTCAGAGCCCACCTGTAAGCGATATTCAATCAACACTACAGCTAAGTCAATGCCTAATCTGGGATGCTGAGGAAAACCCTTATTGATGTATTTTTATAGTCAGTTCAGTACTCTGGATGACAACCCTTGTATAACACCCCCCTCTTAGAATCCCCCTGCCCCCCTGAGCCAAGAAGTATGTTTGTTTTGCAAATTAAAAGGTTTATTTGAACAATTCAACAATATATATCTATCACACTTTTATAATATATTAATATCTGATAGTACACTGAGACATATGATGTGGATCCACAATGGGTAATGTTACAGTGGTACACTTGATTACATAGGAGGAGTATAGAGGATGAGGAGGCTGAAAATGCTTTATGGTTTCAAGGAAATGCAATGAGGAATAAAATGCTGTACAGAAATACTTGATATGATTTTAGCAAAAGATAAGATAATCACTTTTTCTCTGGCAATTCACCCCCCTCCCCTATGCAATGTAAGAAATGGAAGGAGATGGAAAGAGGAGCACACAGTTCTCAGGAATGCAATCAAATACAATACGAAATTTAGTTCCCCCCCAGCAAGCTTAGAGGAAACAGGTAGGAGTTTGAAACACAGGCGAATTACTTTAATGTGGTTTGCAAGGAAGTGAAAAGGTGCTAAAATTGCATTTAATTCCCTCTAGAGGTTCAGGGTAAGTGATGGCTACTTTATATTAGTTCAGGCTCACTTTAACAATGCTCTATGAGTTATTACCAAGTTGCAAACGGATTTTAACAAAAGAAAGAATGGAGCTGCTATTTTGACAAGTGGAGAAATTGAGCCAAAATCGCAAATCGCGGTAAATTTCGCGAGTGCGTGAATCGCGATTGCGGTAAAAGTATCAGGAGTAGGAAGTACGGACGATTTAATAAAGGTAGTTTTTCGGATTTAAAGTAAAACTCAAAATGACAGGTGACAGCTTGTAGCTGCAGAATTGACAGGTGACAGTTGTGCAGCTTTAAAAATGACAGATGACACGATTTCTAGGAGGCTGTTCTACTTAGGTTAAAATAGTTTGGATTAGATTATTTTAACTAAGAGATTGGTTCTGCACAGTTCTGCTAGGTACTCACAATATCAATTTGAAATAGGCCTCGTCACGGTCTGGTCAGGTTTTGGACTGGACTCCGGTTCTGGTCTCGGCACTTCACAGCGATCTGGGTCAGCTCTCTGGATACAGCGGGTCAATCAGGCACCGGTTCTGCTCACAGCAGTCTGGTTTGTGGTTCTCTCGGGTTCCGGATACAGCACTGCTTTCTGGATACTGCTACAGGTTCTTGCAAAAATTCTTGGCAAAATTCAAACAGCTCGCCCGGCTGTTGAATAGTTTGGTTGGTTTTGAGGCCTGCTGAAGAGGATTCAGCTGGTGGATTCAGGCCTCTCTGCTACAAATTCTGGAGTTCATTTCTGCTACAGGTTCTGGAGATTGATGGATTTGAAGTCTGGATCTCTGGATGTGAAGTCGTTGGCCAGCATGCTCCGCAGCAGATGGAATTGACTGTCCCTACCTGTCCCAGCAGTCTCTTTTTATGTGTTTTGAAAATGGGTGTGTGCCTGGGCCTAGCTAAGCCTGCCCCTCTCTACTTGTCATTGGCCCAATTCTCCCCTCTCCCATGATTGGGGGAAGGAAATGGATTGTCATCATGATGAGGTCTGTTTATGGGTCAGAGGATCCTCCCCTGGTCAACTTGCACACAAATCTATTTCTGACCCAAATACATATTTATCTATGTACCATTTTTCTAATATTATAGGTCCAGTTAACATATTTTCTGTAGCACCAAACCATCCGATCCCTGTCTTTGTACGATGTTGTGTCCACTGATGACAGAATTCTCCCCTTTTCATCCAGATAACGACCTCTAAACCTTTCCAGATTTTACACAAATGTGCACCAGGGAGATGGGTTTCAGATGATAAAGTGTCAGATTTTTAACATGCATACATTTGGAGTGAGACCCTATTTTCCGCTACTATCCCCAGGAACATACCACAGGGTCCTAACACCTCTTAAAATGTTCACAGAAAAATCACAAAAATAATGATATTACTTATATAATTCTGACAAGTCTGCACTATGAGTTATCTATCTTTTTAAAATTATGCTCTGGTCAAAAAGGGGTGTGGCTTCCCACATCACAGGGTGGAATAACTGGTTTTTCCGCTTCCCCCATGCTCAGCTGCTAGCAGAGGCACTGCCCCTCCCAGTTTCTCCCAAGAGGAAGCTATTTTACGACGCCCCCAATATAACATTTGCCTGAGTCAAGGAAGTTGCATTGTTCTGTCCCTTCCAGTTCCCAGGTGCTCCACCCCTAATCTAATCAGAGAGGTGTCAACTCCTTTTGGCAAGGGGCGGCAGGATGCATCTAGGCCTGGGAAGAGTGGCTGTTGATCCAGTTTCAACTCCTGTCGGGGATAGTTGTCAGGCAGAATTCAGTTTCATTAAGCCAGGTTTCAGCTAAATGTCACTTTTTGTTCCCAGTTTTCTACATTCAAATCAAACTGACAATTTTTACCTATACATTAAATAATGACTTCCTTCAAGTCATTTCAGAATATAGTTTTACATTGTATCCACCTCTTAGCAAGTCTTTCCTTGGTCTGGTTTTGTTTCATTTGTTCAGTTTTACACAAAAGTCTGGTGGTTTTAAAACGCCGGCTTTCTGATAGTGGTGAATACTGGTAATGCAACCATTTTTGGGATTAAGAAAATGAATTCCCCACAGTTCTGAATTGCTTTTTGGCAATCAGCATTGCCATTCCCAATGGTTTCAGGCTACTGTGTGTGTAGCCCAAGGGTGGTTTTAGGCAGTGCCCTCCTGTGCTCACAACATAGGCAAAAATGGGTGGCAGCCTATTCTTCATGTTTTCCCTGTGCACTCTCTGGGGAGTTCTGGCCATCATGTTTTCCATGCCAGTACTGCACAGTTTTATGGTAGGGCTTGGATGCATGGGTAAAAACATCCCACACACCCTGCAGAACAAAAGGAGAGACAAACATGCAGCTACTGTGCCCTCAGCACACTAGGCGCCAAACACTGTTCCGCTAAGTGGGCTTCACCTGTTACCATTGGTGTCCTTTGATGGATCAGGGATTGATTTGGAAAGCCTGGGAAATTACTTTTTTAAAGATGTTTCTTTGTTCTTAGCAGTGCCTATTCTAATATGTAAATATTTAAGTAATTGGAGTTGTGATGGAACGTTTTTGACTGAAAACTCACACACAGCTCAAGTAGCCTACCGAATTTCTTATTAGGCAATGAAAGCGAGCAAAAGTAAAACTCCCTTTCAAAAGTTTAGTTTACAGCTATGATATCTGCTAGTTTGATACGGAAAAAGAAAGCCCCATTGAATACAGATATTCAAACTTTCTGATCACAATGCATAACAGCAAACTGGAGGCTTGTGTGAAAGCATCTCAGATCGGAAGGGGCATGTGCCCAAGGTACCGCGCCAAAACGGCTGGCGCACAAGGCGCTGCGCCAGAATGGCTGGCTTTGTAGCTAGGTGGGTACCTGCACTTCTTTGTTTCCATTTAAAGCACTGGGCTTAGCCATGCCATTACACCAAGCGGAGCAAGATGTGTGCACCGAGCAGCTATGACATCCACCGCACCGAGAGACGGTGAGAGCTGGCTGCGAACTGGTGAGGCAAGGGTGGGGAAAGTAATGACTAGCCCCACAAAATATAAAAGAGGGCAACACGCGCAACCGTAGAAGTGGAGACTAGTGCACGCAAACCCATTTGCAAAGGCCCATCCCAAATGGAAACACTACAGCAAAGGACCTTGTGGTGTGTGACACGCCATTTGAAAAAAGGACCTCATTATGCCCCGAGACGAACGATAACCGGGGAGACGTAATTGTACGAAACCCGTGATGAGCAGAGGGATAATAATACGTTATCCAAGGTGGATTCAAAGAGGCAATTAGAAGGTGTACTGGCAACGGGGAAGCCACAACAAAAATAAATAAATAACATTTAAACAACATACCACCACACTTATTTGCATACCAGGATACCAATTAAAGCGCACCCTTACCCGCCATTCCCACGGGACCCAGGGGAACCAGCAATGCTGTGGTTGGAATGGAAACAATACTGGGCAAACTATCTGAATGCCATTAAGGACGTTGCCATGATGGCATACAAGAAGAAATCACTACTTCTACATGCCATGCGCCCAGAATGGTAACAACGGAAATACAGATACATTCCGGCATTACCAACCGACTTGCAGGAGGCGGTATGAACTGTTACGAAGTCGCCTTGAAACATCTTGACAATGGGCCTCATTACGACCCTGGCGGAGAACCATGGTGCAATTTGCACCATGGTCCATGGCGCGACCTTGGCGGGGCGGTAAGTCCCCAATCCCCATTTACCCTTCCCCATTCCCATTTTTGCCCCATAGGGTATAATGGGAGTGGGGAAGGCGTTAATTACGCCACTGTAATTTACGGTGGCGTAATTAACGACAAGTCCCGTAGCGCCATGGATTTTTCCGCCTGCAAAAAGCAGGCGTAAAAATCACCATGGCGCTACGGGAACTCGTAGTCGGGCGGAGAGGTACGCCATGGGTTACGCCGGCGTAAACCCCTTTCCGCCAGGGTCGTAATGAGGGCCAATTACTTTTTGGCTAAAACGAACATTGCAATTAACAGATACAGTTTTTATTTGCGGAAATAAGCATTACAGGAAAGCGTAAAGGAGCGCATTTCAGCATTGCACAAACTGTCTTGCAAATTCTAGACAGTCATGGATACAGGTGAACCAATCAGTGACCACATTATAATTCCCACAAAAAAGAGCTGACATGTGTCTCCTTTGCCATGTTAATATTGAAACTTGTCGACATATATTAACCGACTGTATAACACTAGGAAAACATTATGTTAAAGGCTACCACAAGTTTGTATCACACATTGAAGATATTGGTAGTGACCAATTTTGGTCGACCCTAGTTGGGGATGAGTCTGCTGTTATCTCATCAGCGGCTCATGCAATATGGAAGGAAGCACACAAATATGTTTGACATTTGGTTATGACAAATGGCTTAGCCGATATGGTAACTTTCCATTTAGGTTTTATTCGAATTAATACCATGGTTAATTACCTGGTTAAATGATTTTAACAATATCGATGAAATTTACTGAAATAATGATGTCTGTTTTTTCTTAAAGCTTAGTAAAGCTTAGGCCATGTAATATATTTTATGATATTTTAGAAGGTCTCTTTTCTATGTTATATTATGTGTGTGTGCTAAAAGTTTGTAAATTAACTGTTGCACAATAAAAAAAATATAAATATATACATTTTAAAAAACAACAAATTTTACAACGCAAGAAAGATTATGGATGTGCAGGAATCCCACGTAGGAAGAAACAAAAGCTGCAGCAAAAAAGGTAAAACACATACAACTATGCTCGAAAAATAACTTGAGAAAAGAAACAATTGACTGAAAATGAAACACCCAGTATTACGACAACAAACCCCGAAGCAGCACAAGTAAATGTAATAAAAAAGATATTTGATCGGGAGAGAAGAACGATCATGAACCGGAAGAAAGAAAAGATAGAGGGAAGCCAGGTTCAACAGACGAGTCGGACAAGAACAAATGCTGCAGGCACGGCCGGCATGGACATTTGGCACATTCCAAGAATTGCCCAGCAATTAAACCAAGATGTTTCAACTGTAGGGTGAGAAGCAACTTCCAAGCCACATGCCGGAAAAAAAGAAAGTGGCATGACAAGGGCAGTTTGGGTGAAGAACGTGCGATGACCAATCAAAACGTTGGCCTGTGTTCTGTGTGGAGGACACGGTCACCAATGGAACAGGAGGTCTAACTGGTGTGCGCTAGCCCGCCTGGTCCTATAGTGTGAAGCGCAGCAAAAGAATGACACAACCAACAGGTGCAGTGTGTAAACCTGGACTGGCGCTAGACGCGCAGTTCGGATGATTCCTTTATTGTTTCCGATCCTGCCCCCTGCACGTGACCTCGGTCTCCTGCGATACACATGACATCACATTCCTCCCAAACTAAGAATGCTTTTTTCTTATTCAACAACATGCATACAACATTTTAGACGTATTCCAGTCCAATCTAGTCTCTTAAGAGCGTGGTCTTGTTTCGCTTGCTCGGTGATACACGCCCTGTATGACATACCCATGGAGGCGGGATGACAGTCTCAGCCTTTCCCTCAGATGGTAACGAGGATGGGCTCTTTCAGTTCCTTCTCCTCGAGGAGGGCCTAGCGGGGTCTCACCCATGCTGAGAGTCAGTTCTCGGGACTCTTGGGGTGCATCGTCCTCCTCTGCCGGCCTCGGGGTCTCGGAATGATTCCTGTTCCTCTCTTGGGCTTCTCGATCCTTCTTCCCACATTGTTGCTGGGACCTTCCGGAAGGGGGATATGTTCCTAGTCACTACTTCATTATCTCTGGTGGCTGTGATCATGCTGTGATTTGTGTCGCGTACGGTCCATGGTCGGGACTCAAAATTTAGCGACATCTTCTTGGGTGGTGCCCGATTCCTCACCAGCACTGTATCCCCTGGCTGCAACTCCCAGTATTTTTCATGTCGAGCTTGGCTCTCCTGTTCGTTCCTTCTATGGATGTGTTGGCAGTCCCGCTTGGATCAGTACATCGAACATCAGCGCCGCGGGCTGATGCCAGTTGACGAGTGTGGAGTCTGGAGGTGAGTCCGCAAGAATCTGTATACAGTGGTTAGCCTGGGATGGTTGTGTTCTTTGGTGATGCAAATCACTTTATTCAGCGATCCCATAATAAATCGTTCTGTGTCCGCGTTGGCTTGCGGCCAGTAAGGGGTGATCCTCTTGTGTCGTATGTTTAGGTCTTGGAAGAACTGCCTTAGTTCTTGACTGGTAAACAGCGGGCCATTGTCGCTCTTTATTTTGGCCGGAATCCTGTGTATTTCAAAAATATTCTCAAGTGCTAGGATCATTGTTTCGGCATTGGTGGACTTCACGTGTTCGACTTCTGGATAGGGAATGAATTCGTCCACTAGGACCAGTAGATACTCCTCTCCGGCAATGGTGCAGAAGTCTATGCTAACGGACTCCCACCTTGTGTTGCTTCGTGGGGCACTGATGATTGGTTCTGGAGTTGCAGCCTTTCTGGTGGATTGGCAGGCTGCACAAGATTCAATGAGGTCCATTACCCTCTGTTGCATGCGGGACATCCACATCCGGGACTTTAGGTAGGAGATTGTCTTCACAATCCCTTGGTGTCCACTGTGAGCTAACTTGAGTTCTCTCTCCTCCAGCATTGTTGGCAATGTGATTCGGTGTCCTTTTAGTAGTATCCCTTCGGGCGCTATCGTAAGCTTGTGGCGGATCCCGAATATGGCCTGCAGCTCCTCCCGTGCTGATTGCATTCGTTGGGCCACTGTGGCCAGGATGTTCTTCCAGTTGCTGGTCTGGATGGCCTGCATGGTCTGTGTCAAAATAGTATCCGCCTTGTTCTTGTCTGCAATTTCATGTAGAGTGAGGTACCGAGGCCGGGCGCATGCCACAACGTGACACACATGTTCATCAGTCTCCACCGCGTGCCGTTCTTCTTGTTCTGTATCAGGCTGTGGGTGGTCGGATTGATAGTCGACAGGGTTGTCTGCCCCTGCCCAATACTCTACTTCGATGTTGTAGGGTTGTAACTGTAGCATCCACTTCTCGATTCTCGCCAGGGGATGTGGTGCCGATCCCTTGAAGATGGGGATGAGGGCTTGTGGTCCAAAAACACCTCTGCAGCCTTTCCCAACTGGTATACTTTAAAATGTCGGCACTTCCAGAGGATTGCCAGCACCTCTTTCTCGATATGCGCATTGTTCGGTTCAGTCTGGGTCAGTGCGCGGCTGGCAAAAGCGGTGGGGTGTAAGTTACGTCTCTGTCAATTTGGGTTAATACAGCCCCCAGGCCCACCAGGCTTGCGTCAGCAAGGAGTTTGGTGGCTCTTTCGATGTCAAAGAACGCCATGGTTGTGGAGGTGGACAGCGAGTGGTTGATCTGCTGGAATGCCTGCTGGTGTTGAGCCGTCTCTTCCCACTTCTGGTCTTTCTTTGTGAGATCGCGTAGGGGGCTTGCAAGGGAAGCAAGATCAGGCATGAACCTTGCTTGCGCAATATGTTTCCATGCCCGTAAACCTTCTGATGCTGGGGCCTTGGTGTTTTTGATGTCATTCACCTTTGCTGGGTCAGGTGACACCCTTTTGGAATTGAAAATTTAGCCGAAGAAGCAGAGTTCTTCCTTACAGAATTCACATTTCTCAGCGTTCAATTTGAGTCTAGCGTCCTCGAGCTGCTGTAAGACGACTGCCAGACACGTGTGATGCTCCTTGGTGTTGGTTCCGTATACAATGATGTCATCACTGATGTTTGTTGTCCCTTCCAGGCTATTCAGGACTTTCCGGATTTCACTCTGGAACACTTCGGCAGCTGACGATATTCCGAAGTTTAAGCGTTTGTATCTCCTCAAGCTGAGATGGGAAGAGAATGTGGTGATATATCTCGATTCCTTTGCTAGGTGTAGCTGGTGGTATGCCGACCTGAGGTCTAGCTTGCTGAATTGCATGGCACCCGTCATGTCGGCGATGAGCTCATCGATGGGTGGTGTGATGTGCCCTTCCCTCCCGATTGCTGGGTTTGGGAGCCTCATATCTATGCAGATCCTCACAGCATTTGGTTGTTTAGGTTTTTGTGCCACCACCATGGGGGACACCCAGGGAGTCGGTCCTGATGTCTTCTCTATGATGCCGGCCTTCTCGAGTTTTCTAGTTCTTTTTCGACGGCCTCCCTCATGTGGAAGTGTATCCGGCAATGCCGTACGGCTTTTGCGTCAATGGTGGGGTCAATGTGCAGCTTGATGGACCTGCCTCGCAGGCAACCGATGCCTTGGAACACTTGGTGGTGCTTTTTAAGAAGGTCGTCGATTTCAGTAGGTTGGAGGCTGAATGCGAAATGGATCAGCCGTAGTTTTTCTGCTGTTCTGCAGCTTAGGAGAGTCTCGCAGCCAGCATCCACTACATAGATTCTTGTTCGGCAAGCTGTGTGGTTGTGGGAGAGGTCAGACCGGAATGACCCTTGTACTGGAAGTGGTTTCTTACAGCCATAGGCAAAGAGCTGTACCCTCCTGTCTTGGAGTGTTGGTCTGGTGCTGAGTTTGTTGAAGGCATGGGTTGGCATCACATTGACATTTGCCCCTGTGTCGATGACCACCTTCTTTGGTTTCCATCTGAGATAACGGTGCAGGAGGGCCTCTTCCATTGTTTGTTTTTCTTCCTGAGTCTGGATCTTCGTGGTTCTACTGTGGATATGAGATGTACGCGGTGTACCTTCTTGCCTGACTTCCTTTGTCTTTCTTCGTCACGCCTGTCAGGTGAGACACTATCCTCACTTTCTTCGCTTTCGCTGCTGTCTGGTGATCTTTGCGAGCAGTCCATGGCTCTTGCTCTCCCTCTCCCTCTTGGCTGACAGGGAGTCTCCCGCTGGGTGAATTTTCTCCTGTGTTCCGTGGTTTTTGTGGTGTTTGCTCCTGGTCGCTTCAGCAGGGTGGTTGAGGCGGTTGCACTTTCGGCATGTCGAACCCCATGTGCGGCATTGTTCCCCTCAGTGCCATGGGCCCCCGCGCCATTTGCAGGTGTCGTCCCGCCTTGAGGTTAGTAGGGCCGGGAGGGTTTAGAGCTCTTACCCCCTTGTTCTCGGGTGTTCTGTCATCTCTTAAAAGCTGCAACTTCTTCATTTTTCTGGGGGCTGTCCAAAGGTAAGCGTTGGATCACAGCTTCGATCACGGCCACCTGATCGTCTGTGCGTTTGCGAAGGTGTCCCATCTCAAGGATGCATGAGAGTGCTAGGTTCTTTTCAGATAGTATAGCTCGCCTCAGCTTTTCAGATGACAGTCCGTTTATGATTTGGAGCGAATCGCGAATTCTTCGTTTGGAAATTCGCATCCCTCAGCCATCTCCAGTAGTCTTGCATGAAAGTTGTCTATGGTCTCACTTTTGCGTTGTCTAGCCATACAAAAGTGAAATCTCTCATAGTCCGGGTTGAGGTCTGGTTTAAATTTGTTTGTCAATACTGCTTTAGCTGTGGCATAGTCATCGGTGTTGCCGTTGTTGGGGAGCGTGTTTTAGAGGCGTAATGTGGCCGCCCCGAAGTTAAGCAGGAGAAATGTGCGCCTTCTTCTGTCTTCGATCTCCCTGGCCTCAAGATGCAACTCGAATTGATGTAGCCAAATGCCCCAGCGGATGGAAGCACCAACGGCAAATGGGTCGAATGGCACCAGGAGGGTGGTTTGAGCATGATCTGGGTGATCTTGATTGATGCTTCTTCTGTCTGAAGGGCTCACACAAGCCCTTGACGGGCTTGCATTATTGCTAGACACACTGCAGGTCTGGTGATGGTGTGCGCTGCCGGCTAATGGTCTGCCTGGAGTATGTGTGCGCACGTGTTCTCTGCGTGTCTTGTGGGCTGTGCGCATGTGCATGCATGTGATGGGAGATATTGACAGTTGGGGGCCTCTCTTGATATGAGAAGTCCAGTTCCTTGATGGTGAGAGGTAAAGCAGTGTAATACACCCAAACTTGCCTTACTCCATCATTTCTAAACAAATCCGGGAAGAACTTACAAATGAAAGGTTTAAATGAAAAAGGAAAGATGTTGCACATTAAAAACCCAGGTGGGTTTGAGATTTCACAAATAAATATTATCGGGATGCTCCAATCCCCCACTGAATCAAAAGACAGGATGACGCCAGCCAATGTGTATGTTTCGGAGAAGGGAGTGCTATGTTATTAGGATGAGGTAATCGCCTAGACCCAAGCCTGAAAGAACTAGTCCTATATATACATTCGAACACCAAAAACAGACGAGCAAGCGTTCCCGGAAGTGTCCAATAAGAAGATTGGGTGTCTGAGAGGATATGCCCAAAAATGGTGTTAAAACATAATGCCAGAGCTACAAGGCAGAAGGTGGGGAACACTCCGATAGCAAGAAGAGCTAAAGTCGGAAAAAGAGCTGGATCGATTAGTAAAGGAGAGAATCATCCGGGAATCATCAAAGACTACCAATAAGGCTGCTCCATTGTTAGTCAGCGTGCCACTTAAATACCGGCATTACTTTTTAAAATTGTGTGTTTTGTGTATTTTGTTACAGCAAACTGCTATTTTAGGAGTGCTTGGGGTGGTTACCTTTCTATTGGCTGAATACCGGGGTTTATTATAACTTTTAAAACATTACTGTTTTACTGATTGCTGCGCTGTACTCAGAAGTATTTCTTCTGTATCTACTAATTCTTCCGGCTTGCCTTCACGTGACTCACTGCACTTATGTGCAAGAGTGAGCGGCCATGCAGGGGCTGCGTGCAAGGGGCACGCCTACAGCATGCTGAAGGTGTGCTAAAGACAAGCCGATCGGTTCCGTGTGTTAATATCCCTGCAAAAATATCGCCATACAAGAATGGCGCCATATTTTTGCAGCGATATTAACCCATTA
Organism: Ambystoma mexicanum; assembly: GCF_040938575.1. Classification (NCBI taxonomy): domain Eukaryota; kingdom Metazoa; phylum Chordata; class Amphibia; order Caudata; family Ambystomatidae; genus Ambystoma; species Ambystoma mexicanum. The sequence goes on from NC_090938.1 coordinate 471,114,033, forward strand.
AACCTGCGGGGGACACCCCTGCAACCCCCATATTATTTTAAAAGGAGCAGAGGACACCCCTGCAACCCCCGTCCTATTTACCCCAAAAATTATCCCCACTAATAATATCGCCTATGGCCGTTTCCAACAACCATATATATGGCAATATTATTGGTGGGCATAATATTACCTGATACCGCCCATCTGGGTCCCAGCTGGGCCCTGGACTTGCCCCCCTGCTGTTGAATTTGTGGACAGAAAGAGTTACACAAGAGAGACTCTCTGTCAGCTGGACCCTACTCAGAATTGCTGGCCAACTAATTGTTCTAGCTGGGTGTTTGTAGCCCACAGTCACGAAAATACTGCTAGTTCGGCACTGATTGGGTTTCTTCGCAATGCCCGTTCCCTTGTAAGGCATGATATGTATGACCTTCTAGAGGTGCATACCCCTGATTTGCTGTGCATTACTGAGACATGGCTCTCAAATGCATCTGCCCCTGACCTTTGCCAGGCCCTTCCAGGACCTTACATCATTTTACATGTTGATCGTCAGTCTGAACACCCTGGAGGCGGTGTGGCTCTTATTTGTAAACAACAGTTGAAATGTTCCATTGTACGAGTTGCTCACGAAATAAAGATGGAATACATTTTTGTTCCGATATCCTTTTTACCTTCAATCACCTTTTATCTGTTAATCCTTTATCATACTCCTTCCTATGACTCTCTGTTTGTAGCTGACTTTATAGATTTTTTTGCAGGACTTCAGCTGAAATACCCTTGATTATTTTGGGGGATTTTAATCTTCGGCCTGATGACCATTCAGATTCTCACACTGATAATGTACTTTTTTTTCTTTCAGACTTGCAGCTTTCTCAACTGGTAGTGGGTCCTATCCATGTTCACAAGCACACGCTTGATTAGATTTTTTGCTGAAAGCAAGACTGTTATCACTCCTGCTGCCTATCCGGTAGTCTGGTCGGGACATCATATCATTCATTTTACGTTGTTTTCTACCGGCTCTAGAATTCCTGTAAGGCCTATGTGTTGTATATCCCGCTCCTGGAGCCGGGTGGAACCTACCACTCTTACTACCTGCATTATTAGCCATCTTGATGCTGCTGATGCTAATCCATGTTGGACCTTTATCAGCTTTAGCCTCGGCTTTTGGGCTAGCAGCTGAGGAGCTGGCCCCTTGAAAGCAACATAAGAGACCCCAGAGACTGTCTGCTCCTTGTATCATGCAGCATTTACGTTCTCTGAAATTCTTATATAAGCGTTCTGCCCATCTGACGTGGATGAACAACTCCTAATAACTCAGCGGCAGACTTACCATTCTGCCATTAGGGAAGCTAAAGTGACCTTCTTTTCTAAACGCATTGGGGATGCACAGAACCAACCTAGGGAACATTTCACAGTTATTCGGGAATTGGCCCAACTCTTTACCGCTTCAACTAAAGTGACTGGTTCCCAGGTCCTTTGCGATTCTCCGGCAAACATCTTCACTCAGAAGATTGCTAAGATTCTCTTGGGGATTGTGGATGCTCAGACTGCCCAGACTGCATCTTCTTTTTGTCCCGTAACACCCCTTGTCCCTACCCCTGAGGCAATTTTCTCTAGCTTTGGTTTGGTTTCTGAGAGTCAGGTGTTGAGGATTGTTAATTCACTTAGGTCCACCTCTCCTCTCGATCCGATTCTATTGCGAGTATTGAAAGCTATTCACCCTGGGCTGGCGTCACATCTTACGATTGCAGTGAATTACTCTGTGCATGCTGGTGCTATTCAGATATTTTTTAAGCACACAGTGGTCTCCCCCTGTTTAAAAAGGCTTTCCTGGATCCGGCTGTTACGGGTAATTCTTCGCCTATTTCGCTATTGGAGGGCCTGATGAAGATTCTTGCAGCCCTTGTGACCCCCTAACCCCAACTGAGAGCTTTCCTGGAAGCTCATGCTATTCTGGATTCCTTTTAGTCAGGGGTTCACCCCCTGCTGGGTATGAAATCAGTGTTAGTCTCAGTCATCGACAACCTTTCCCTGGTATTAGATCAAGGTGGTGTAGGTGTCCTTATCTTGCTAGACCTCTGCACAGTGTTCGACACCAATGACCATTGCATTCTCTGTCAATGCCTAAGGGAGGTCGGCATTGGTGGTCCAGTCTCATTTGATATTGTCAGCTAGGATGCAATCTCTTTCATTGCCTCTTTTTTCTTCTGCATCCTTTCCTCTTACCTGTGGGGTTCCGCAGGGGTCAGCAATTTGCCTTCTTCTGTTTAACATGTATCTGCTTCCTCTGGCCAAACCTATTCATGCACATGGCTGTAGATTCCTCTCTTACGCTGATGACACGCAACTGCTCTTGCATGTGGACCATGATCGGGAACAGGAGCTTAGGAGCTTCTTGTCTGGCATCGTGGAATGGATACAGAAGAACTGGCTTAAAGCAGAAAAAAACAGAGGTCATGGTCTTGGGTGCTGATAAAAGTGAGATTTCACCTTGGTCGGTTGCTTTTTGCCCCCCACCGCCACGCTTTGGGCCTTCTACCTGCCCCAGTTCACACTGTGAAAACTCTTGGCGTTAAAATGGTATCCTCCCTTTCCATTGAACCTCAGATTAGGGGCAGATGTAGTGAATCACACTTTAAACTCAAGATTTTGATGAACATCATCCCATTCATGCCAGCTAAATTGCGTGGGCTGGTGATGTCCACTGCAGTGATGGGCACCTTGCATTATAACAACGCCACTTTATTTGCATAGCCGAAAACAATTTATCAGCGTTTGCAAGCCGTACAGAATTCTGCTGCACGTTTAGCAGTGTGGTTACCTAAGTTTGCACAGACCTCGTCTGTCCTTCAGAAGCTGCACTGGCGCCATTACACAGTCGTATTAAGTTTAAGGTCTTATGTTTGGTCCACTGGTCTTTTCATGGAAGTAGACCAGCTAATCTCTGCCACAAAATTAAAAGATATCTTCCTTCTCAAAGCCTTCAGTCAGCTAATCTATACTTGCTTCAAGTTCCCTGGTTCAGAAAATCTACTATGGGTTCTGCTCAGTGGAACTCTCAAACTTTGCCCATTCAGGCTATTATTGATCATCTTTCTTTTCTAAAAGCATGAAAAACCTTTATGGGGTAGCTTTTTGCTTTCTTTCGGTCTTTGCTCATCTTGTTACTAGTGTGCGGACACTTGTTGCCAGGATACCTTTTTGGTTGCAGTCTTGCTATAAAAATGCCATAGCATAACATAACAACATCGAACCCTTTGATAAGATATGATAAGTCATTTATAACGTGCATGTACATAAGTGTTTCTAGGCGCAACAGGACAAGCCAACAATCTTACTAGACCTTGTGTCATTCAGATTGCGCAAGTGCGGGGAGCAGGGAGTGGGCAAAGTGCCATGGGGAGCGGAGAGGAAAGAGTGCATAGGTACGCATAAGTGCTGCCAGGAGGTGGCTCATAAGTGCAGGGAGTCAAGGGACTGTAGGGTTGCAGATACAGTTCCTAAGTGGTTGGGGCCCAGAGACAGTGCAAGGGCAACTGGTCGTGCAAGAGCGTGGTCCCATAAGTTCAGTGGGAGGGAGTGAGAAAGCGGAAGCGAAAAGGAAGGTCTTGAGTTTCTTCTGGAAACTTAGGTGATCCTGCTCAAGTTTGAGAGAGGTAGGGAGGCTAGTCCAGAGGGATGCCCCACCCAAGGACAGAGATCAACATCCCACTCTCTGCCTGGAATAGCGTCTGACCCTCAGAGAGTTGGAGGTGGATGAGCGGAGGGTTCGAGAAGGAAGATGCTTAGGAAGAGAACGTTGGATGTAGTGTGGTCCCCTGCCCCAGAAAGCCTTGTGGAGGATGCAGAGGGTCTTGAACTTGATCCATCCAGCCACAGGGAGCCAGTGGAGAGATTCCAGGGCTGGATAGATATGATCCCTTGGCTTGAGGCCAAAGACAGGTCTTGCAGTCCTGTTCTGGATAAGTTGTAAAGGGCAAAGAGTAGAGGCCGGCAGATTTAGAAAGAGACTGTTGCAGTAGTCCAGCCTAGTGAGAACCAGGGCTCTGTAGACAGTGAACTTCTGGCGGAAAGTGAGAAAAGGAAGAATACCTCTGAGGAGGTGCAGCTGATAGTGTGACTTCTTAGAGACGTCAGAGATGCGAGGAGCGAAGGAGAGGGTGGAATCGAAGATGACACCAAGGTTCTTAGCCTCACAGGAAGGTGCAGGTAGAGGGCCCAGGGTGGGCGGCCAGAGTGAGAAGGAGAAGATGAGAGCAGGTGTCCCAATGAGGAGGATCTCAGTCTTACTGGCATTAAGACTGAGATCGTTGAAGGCACACCATTCCTGAATTGCGGACAGTCAGGTATGAGAGAAGGATCAGATGAGGCTGAGGGGAGCATGAAGGAGAGCCGAGTGTCATCCGCATAACACTGAAAGTTAGAACAGAAGGTAGAGATGCAGTGGCCCAGAGGTGCCAGGTAGTGGTTAAAGAGCCAGGGAGAGAGGATAGACCCCTGGATAGACCACATGTAGAGAGAGAGATAGAAGATAGGAAGGACCCAGGTTGGGCCTGGGAGGGTCGATCTGTGAGAAAGGAGGTCAACCAGGCTATGACCAGAGATACCCAGGTTGTCACAGAGATGATTGAGCAGGATGGCGTGGTTGACTGTGTCGAAAGCAGAGGATAGATCAAGGAGAATGAGGACAGAAGGAAGGTTAGAGTCTAGATTAGAGAGCCAGTCTTCACAGGTGTTCAGGAGAGCAGTTACTGTGCTTCTGGCTGCTCTGAAGCCAGCCTGGTAGTGAAAGAGACAACCAACAGATTCGGTATATAGATGAAGCTGGTAGATGGCCAGTTTTTCCAGGAGTTTACCCAGGAAAGGAGTGATGGAGATCAGGCAGTAGTTTGCCGGAGAGGAAGGATCAGCAGAGGGCTTCTTAAGAGGGGGGGTCCTTTAGCGGAAGGGGAAGGTTCCAGTGGCAAAAGAGTGATTGCAGAATTGGCCAAAGCTAGAGCAAGAGTGTTTATGTGCTCCTTAATGGTTCTGGAATAGCAGGAGAGCACCTGCTTTGACAAGAATTTCATAGATCAGATTTGTCTAGAAACATTGTCGGTAGTGAACAGAGAGAAGGAGGAGAAAGGAAGAGGAGGTATGGCTGGTGGCGGGCCTGGAGTGGTAGAGATAGAGGAAGAATATGTAGAGGAAGAGAAGAGGTAGGACAGAATGTCCTGAGTTTTAGTGCTGAAATGAGATGCCAGAGCCGTGCAAAGGGCCTGGGAGGGAACAGGAGACATGGAGACTGCCGTAGGATTGGCCAGCTCCTTGCAGATTTTGAAAAGTTCGGCCGAGTTGTTAGAGGCCACAGAGACACGGGCTTGGATGTAGGCTCTCTTCTTAGAAAGGACAGAGATTCTGTATTGCCTTTGGAGCAGACGGTAGGCCAGTTTGTCAGAAGATGAGCCTGATGCCCTCCACTTCTTCTCAGCCACCCTACACTTGCACTTAAGGGTAGCGAGGTTGGAATTGCAGCAAGAGTTGCACTTGGATGCAGGCTTCAAACAAATCCTCATGACAGGGACAAGGACATCCAGAGTGTAGGAGATTGAGAGATGAAGATTGGAAAGGTCTGTGTCAGAGTGTGAGTCAGCCAAAGGTGTAGGTGGAGGAGAGAAAGTAGGAGTGAAAGCCTCCACTGACACACGCTGCATGGGCCGGATGACAGAGAAGGTGGGTGGCAGTGCTGGGGTCTGCGTAACCTGAGGGGCAGAGAGTGACAGGTGAGAGGAGAGAAGAAAGTGGTCAATGCAAGAGGGAGGAGTGGTGAGAGGGTTGGAGGGGGGAGGTCTGATGAGATCAGAACAACCAGGGTGTGCCCTGTAGAGTGTGTCAGGCCAGAGGAAAGAATAGAGAGAGAGAGAGAGAGAGAGAGAGAGAGTCGCTGAGGTTGCAAAAGAGCATAGAAGGGGGGCTAGAAGCATCCAAGTGGATGTTAAGGTTTCAGAGGTGGAGAAGTTGAGAGGTAGAGGCAAGGAGGGAGTAGGAGAGGTCATCCTACTCAGAGAGGAGAGGGTGACCTGGCCAAGCAGCCTGTAGATGGGGCCCACAGTGAGTGAGAGGCCAGGAGAGACAGAGAGCCTGCAAACCAGGCATTCAAAAGAGGAGTAGGCCTGCGTAGGAGTGACAGAAGCATACATCCACTCCCAGGAAGATCAGGGCTACTCCCCCTCCAGGATGGTTGGTTCTGCGTTCAGAGAGGATCTTGTAGCCATCAGGAAGGAGAGTATGGCAGAGCTGGCCATGAACAAAGTCTCAGTGTGACCGAGTGCATCCAGATCAAGCTCTTCAAGGAGATGGCAGATGCCTGATAAGTGTTTGAACAGCAGAGCAAGAGTTAAGAGTAGCGACGTGGAGCAGATTGCCACCTTTGCAAGACTTCTGTGGAGAGGTACAGGCATGAGATACTCCCTGCGGAAGTGTTTAAGGTGTCCGAGAATGGGGAGAGGAGGAAGGAGGAGATAGCAGAGTTCACAGAGATGAAGAAGAAAGTGCTGGAGAGGTGGCGGAGGAAGGAGAAGGCAGAGCGGCCAGAGAAGCAGCAGAGGGTGCAAGGGATGTGGCGGAAGAAGGAGGCGGCAGGCCAGCCAGAGAAGCAGATAAGGGTGCCGGAGAGGTGGCAGAGGAGGAAGGTGGTGGAGGAGCCAGAGAGGAGTAGGTAGGAATAGCAGGCAAAGGAAGGAAGTTGATAAGATGCAGGAAGCATCTATCGAAAAATAGGAGATTGGCCTGAGGGCCCTGGACCAAGATAGTGCCATTTAAATAGACATTAATGATGGTCTTGGAGGAGTGGAAGGGGGCCAGGAGGGCCTCACAGTGGGTTCCACCATTAATGGGAGAGGAGGGAAAAGGAGAGAGAACAGAGACCATATGGGGGATGCAGAGGCCTGGAGAGGGAACAACAAAGAGGATGTCAGTGAGTCTGGAGAAAGCACTGGTGTAGGTATCAGCGATAGGGAGGCCTGGGTTGGAGACCAGGAAATCCCTTTTGAGCTTCTTCCTACCAGATTTGTGAGTGGGATAGGATAGTCGATAGAATAGCAGTTAGAGAAGATAGGGGATACATAGAACACCATAGAGGGTGTGGGCGGAGAGTAAAGGGTGAGGAGGGAAGCCCAGGCAGGAAGAGAAGGGGGTCACATGCTAGGGGAAAACAGGAGGTTGGCACACGAGGGATCACGCACAATAGAGGGGGCAACAAGTAAGTACACCAAGATCAAGAACACTGTAACCTTGGGGGGCTTTAGAATAGTGAGTGGGGAAACAGTGCAAGCAACAAATGTACATTACAATAGTACCCATGTGTGTGAGAATGCAGGTATAATGCAGCAACACAAACTGCTAATCCTAGAGGGCCTAGAGAGAAAGAAGAGAAATGCACAAGATGAAGCACGTATACAATACAATTTTCACCCTAAAAAGCAAAATGCGCAAACACTAGTAATACAAGGAGACCTGGAAGCAAGAGAAAAATGCAAGCAATACAATAGATTGACAATACAGAAGTCGCAGTACGATAGGGCGTGGAATGGAATGCACAGACTCAAGCAGGGAAAATACACTAGTCATGGCTCAGGGGAGCTGAAGAGGAAGGAGAGGAGGGAAGTGGGACTGGGTTCTGTGGGGAGCAACGCTGAGAACGATGCACAAGGCCGGGAGAGCGGGACATGTTATGTGGGGAGCAACGCAGAGAGGGATGCGCTAGGCCAGTTGCATGAGCAAGTTGAGTGGGGAGAAATGCTCGAAGGATGCACTAGGCCAGGGGAGCGGATACAGGTTGCATGGGGATGCATGTGGCATGAAGGTGGGGGAGCTAGACCTATGTTGCGAAGGGGATGCACGTGACATGCAAGACACGGGGAGGGGCCTAAATTGCAAAAGAACACAAATGGGGAAAGGGAACAGGGACAAGCCACATGGGGAGCAATGCATAGAGGGATGCGCTAGGCCAGTTACAGGGGCAAGTTGCGTGGGGAGCAACACTAGAAGGATGCACTAGGCCAGGAGAGTAGGGACAGGTTGCATGGGGATGCAAGTGACGTGGAGACAGGGGAAGCAGGCTTAAGTTGCAAAGGAACGCAAGTGGGGAAAGGGAGAAGGGACGTAAGCAGAAGCGGGGGAAAGCAAGGCCTAAATTGCGAAGGGAGAGAAGGATGTGCTATGCCGGGAGAGCTTGGACAAGTTACACGTGGGACACACAAGGGGCAAGAGGGAGAATGGGACAGATGCGTAAGGTCAGGGAGTTGCGTGGAGTGCAGCAATGCTACTTGCCCTCCCAGCACCTTCTTACAATATGGATTCAGATTAAGGGAGAAATCGTCTGCGCTCTCCGCCTGCACCGCTACCCCATCGCCGCCAAACACCTGCGTCGCACAACACGATAGCCTTGTCCTGCGAGGTTTTTGCCACATAGGGTCTGATCCTCAGGTCTTAAAGGCACAGGAGCATGGAAAGTTTTGTTGCATGCCACGTGTCATCGAGCAGCGTCTCCTGCTTACCTGCATTGCACAACACCACATCCTTGTCCTGCGAGGGCTTTGCCGCAGAGGGTCTGATCCTCGGTTCTTAAAGGCTCAGGAGCTTGGAAACAGTGCAAGCAACAAATGTACATTACAATAGTACCCATGTGTGTGAGAATGCAGGTATAATGCAGCAACACAAACTGCTAATCCTAGAGGACCTAGAGAGAAAGAAGAGAAATGCACAAGATGAAGCACGTATACAATACAATTTTCACCCTAAAAAGCAAAATGCGCAAACACTAGTAATACAAGGAGACCTGGAAGCAAGAGAAAAATGCACAACACTATAGCCTTGTCCTGCGAGGGTTTTGCCACATAGGGTCTGATCCTCAGCTCTTAAAGGCACAGGAGCATGGAAAGTTTTGTTGCATGCCACGTGTCATCGAGCAGCGTCTCCTGCTTACCTGCATTGCACAACACCACATCCTTGTCCTGCGAGGGCTTTGCCGCAGAGGGTCTGATCCTCGGTTCTTAAAGGCTCAGGAGCTTGGAAAAATGCGTTGCATGCTACGTATTGTCAGGCAGCATCTCCTGCGTACCACAACACCACAGCCTTGTCCTGCAAGGGCTTTTCTGTCCTCCGAATGGGTTAACCCCATTGTGGTTGCAGCAACGAAAAAAGTTAGAGTGTGCGTAGGCATAAGGGAGCTCAATAAGAACATTGTCCTCTACAAGTATCCCATGCCTATCATAGCAGAGATACTCAATTGCATCCATGGGGCAGACATGTTCACTACGTTAGATCTGTCTGCTGCATACCATCAGATTGGACTCACGGAGGAAAGTAAACCTTATTCGGCATTCATCACACATTCATGTCTCTATCAATATCATAGAATGCAGTTCAGAATAGCATCAGCTGCTGCAGAATTTCAAAGGACAATGAATCATGTTCTCAGAGGGATTCTGGGAATCATGGTCTATCAAGACGATATATACATTTTTGGTAATGGATTAAAGGAACACATTGCTAGACTGTGCACAATACTAAATAAAAGAAGAGGCAAAGGGCTGACCATAGAATCCAAAATGCAAATTCAGAGCAACTTAGGTGGAATACCTGGTCCACGCACCAAACCCCACAAACAAAAACAAAGTTCAAGCTTTCCATGGGATGGAGGAATACTATAGCCAATTTATAAGAAACGTAGCAGAAATAAGCCATCATATTCTCAATCTATTCAAGAAAGGGAAATAATTCTTGTGGTGAAATCAGTGTGAAGAAGTGTCAAAACAATCAAACATGGTATTTGTGACGCAAAGAAGTTAGAAGTGCTCAATGGAAAGAAACCCGCCACCATCACAGCTGATGCTAGCCCAATTATCCCCAGCGTGTATCTCGTGGGACCCTAAATTGTTGCTTGCCAGTTTCTCTGGGCCATGTGCAGAGGAGTAGAAGGAGGTGCTGAAGGGATGAGACCTCACTAGTAGTATAGCAAGGACAGAGTCCTGGACTATGCGAGAAGGTTGGTAAATGAGTGTCTTGCGGTTCCAGTTGGCTTTTTTTGCAGTTGCAAGATTTGAGTTTGTTGCCACCATGCAAATTATTTTTCCTTACTTATTATAGCAGTGTCATTGTTAAAACCCTGCATCTTCTGATACGTTGCCCAACTGACAAATGCATTAATGAGTAAATGAATTGAATCATGGTCCCATGTTGTGTACTGGAGAAAGTGGTCATGTTTTGTTCCTCTGTACAGCTAGTAGGAGGATAATGGACAAGTACGTGGCAACGTGGCATGCATACTCAACTTTCCTTTACTAAATAATTTGCATGCACTGCTTTTTGTACAAGTGAGGTTTGTGTTTGATGCCATCATGCACTAAATCTGAAATATTACTTTTAGTGTCACCTATATTTATTATTACATAGTGGCCCAGTGGAAAAATGTTAATCGTTTCATACTCTGTCCATCTGGCATGTGGATAATAGGCAGATAAGGCAAATGCATACCACATTTTTCACAATTAAATTGCCATATATTCCAATCCAATTAAGTTACTATTACTACATTTCAATTAATAAGCCAATTAACTAATCCACATACCTAGTTATTACCACCACACCCCTCTAAGAACTAGTCATCAAATGCTCACATTTATGAGCAATGATTGTACAATTAATAATATAAAACATATCTTCCATGCATGTCCACGCCAATCACTGAAACTACAAATTAACAGAAATTGAACCAAATCTTCATTGACTCCCATTTTGCAAGCACACTTGGTGCTTCCTCATTCATACCTTCATCATTTATTGATGGTTGGGTAAATGTAAACGTACCATTAGCATCAGCTTCCTGCATTCTGGGTATCCTTTTTAACAGATTTCGCCTTGCTGTAATATATGTGTACATAAGTCTGCATACAAAGCTAAAGAGGGCAGTTTATGTATATTTTGGACATCTACCCCTCTCCCTATCAGACAAGCTCTTGCTTTAAGAGCTATTTTGAGTTGACGTAATGTGCCAAATTTAGATATAACCCACCCCCTATCCAAATGGACAGTGCCTTACAACCCCCATACCACATTTGTCTTTATCTGGGGAGGCTGTAATCGCATTTACATTTAAATTCACTTTATGATTTGCCAACAATCCTAGATGTGATTTTTAAAAATAAGTTGTAAATCTTAACTGGGCTGACACTTTCAAACTTAACTACCCTAATTAAGCTCATAAGGAGATACCAGGTGCACCTTGAGGGAGACCTGCTATTTGGCACAGGAATTTATTGTACAGCCCCTCCAAGACATAACAGTTCAAACCACCCCAGATTTCCCTGTCATTAAACATCATGGAACATACCCTTGCCATATATACCTCCAGGCACTTGTGCAATCTGAATGCCCTAGACTTGAAATAACAAAGCTGCTTAAACCTTAATGATGCCCTTTCAGATGTCTTCTTAAAATGATTGACCCACGCACTACTTGTTGAGAAGAGTAGGCTCAAATAAATTTGAGACTACCTCCTAATCACTGCATTCATTTAAAAACAGGCTAAAAGGTTTCACCCTTTTCTCGAACAACATCCTTTTGGTTTTTATCATATTTCATTTCAAATTATAGCTCCCAAAATAGTTACCTAAATCGAACCCTGACGTTAGATGGATTTTCACCACATTCTCTTAAGAAATTGTTTCTTGATACTTGTATTTTATCCTACTTTATTTATCTTTCAACTGCACCTAGATACACATCATTAAAAAAAACCTTAAGGGACTTTATGGGTAAGTTGCACTAATAAAAACCTATGAAATTCAGTGAAAAAAACATTGTTAAAGGGACATTATGGTTACACGTAAAACCGAAAAACCCTTTAACTTGGAAATTGTGTAATGGATGTAGGTTACCATGTCTTATGATCACGTTCATAACCATATATATACTTTTGTCAAGTATCAAATATCTATCAGATGTTCTGGTTTACAATATTACCATTAGTCACATATTGTTATTACCTACTTTGACCAATAATTGGTGTCATGAGCTACATTAGCTACATTGTAATTCAATGTTGAACTTAAAGAATAGCTACTCACAACTGTATTGGTTATATATGGCTTATTGGAGGTAAAATGCCAATTATATCTGTGTAACTTTGGCAACAATTGGATAATTCTTTTGCTGCTTCATTCTTCCTTTTATTCAGTAGTTGGTCTTTAATGTATAGATTTTCCTCATCTTACCCCTTCTCTCTGATATTCTTATTATTCTCAGAGTATCGGGCTCCCCGCAGTCCTCTTTCTTTGCTTAATTTCCATGCACAACCCATCTTCTGTGTTCACTCTCTGTTACCTGGCTACATTACAGACATCAGTAGCGATTGCGTCTTTCATTACGGCGGACGGCTCTCACTCCACTTTCCAGTATGCACACAGGTACTTACTGACGCTTTGCTAACTTGATGACTCACACTTTAGAATCGATGAGTGATGTCCATTTAAAGATACATGATCATTTATAATTATACGATTTGGTCTTCCTTGACAGCTTATTACTCATATGTTGCAAGAGAGGCATTTTACTGTGAGTCGGTTTTCGCTTTGAACCAGAGGTGACACAGCATTATATGGACACTGGTTCTCTAGGAACACATGTACTTTGGTAAGATGATTATTTTCCACTCATAGTGTATCTTCGGAGATATAACATTTGCGTTTCCCTCAAGGGCTATTCATTCTTTTTCTTTTTTCTTTTGGCAATCCCCATTAGATTTTGGAAGTATACACTTCGCCAAGGTAACTCTGACTTCACTTTATTCTGAGTCTTTCCCACATCAAATTTTTCATAATCCAGCAAACCCGCTTACTTAGTGATCTGCTTATTTTTCCTATGGTCCTCTGGCGGTGTTTCATAAGTGACGATATTCACCAACCTTACATTTACTGTGTTTGGCACAGTTAATTCTACATGTACCATTCTATATATTTTTCTATAAATTCTATTGCTGACACAAGCTTACAGGGTGTTTATTGTAGTGGTTATGTCTACACAGGACGTACATTCTTTCTGCATGTTCACACGCACACTTACCTGTTCTCTATGATTCACACTGTGGAACTTTCACTTACTTCTGATGATCTGTTCGACAATATGATTAGATTTACCGGTATTCTAAATTGTATTAGCTATATTTAGTAATTTGACTTATAATCACCTGGACTCAGCATACGGTTGCTAATAGCATGCTTGTCAATTAATTTATCTCATTATCATATAATGACTTTCTGTACATAGAATACAATGGCCTTGAATGATGTTGATTTGAAATGACGTTTATTATATTTTTCATATTATAGACTCTTTGAACTGCACCTGATGAAGGGAATTTTGAATCCCAAAATGTGTTGTGCTACCTACCTTTGAATATAAAGGTATATTTGGATAAACAAACCTTTCATTGAATAGTGTCATTTTTTGACTTTGAAAAACTTTTGACATATATCTCTACACATGATTTAACAATCACTCAACATTATATTGGCTGATCTTCAGCAATAAGGTGTGCAGGGGACGGGAGTGTCCGATATCTTTCGGACACATCTTCTTAGTTAAACCCTTGAAATGTGGCAGTTGTGGTAAGCGAAGCAACCATAACTCGCGCCACCACCGTGCACTGCTAAGACTAACACCCAGGACATCAAAGATGACATCACACATACCATTGAGGACATCACTGATGACATCACATATCTAGGCCACTTGTTTTTGTTCACTGACGTATCTAGGCCAGGTGGTTTTGTTCACTGACAGTCAGAATATGAACATTTAAAAGGTGGTATACATTTAGATGTTAACCTTGTCGTATGTTCCAAAAAACTTTCATTAGGGTTTGGTCTCATCTCACGGTGTACATACACAGGGCAATAAGCAGGCCTCAAACACACAATTCATTTGTATACATGAAGATTAACTTTAATGTTATTGACATTTTCTCGTGCTGTTGTTTCTTTCTTCCTTACTTTAGTTTCGGTGTATGTGCCTCTGATTTGTGTGCATTCTGGGTCTTCACTTGTATTCTTTGTACTAACACAGGTGTGTAGTAAGTCTTGAATTGTTAGCTATTTATTTCATGTTTAACATTAATCCAAACTGTGATAAGGTATCATTCATTATTTTACTATCCAAAGTTGGCAGATTAAAAATATTGTACTTCTATGGTGCATGCTACAGCCATTGCTTATGCGTATGACTGATAGGTTCCTGTATTAACAACAACACTCCAATACAATGTTTTCCTAATATCATACTTACCCCAATGTATCAGTATTTTCAGCAATCTAGAAAGTTTCAAGTAAAAATGGTGCCAATCCCCACCTCGTAGCAACATTTTTAACACTTCTATAAACTTTCTGCTACTTTTTAGCACCCTTTCCTGATCACCGACATTCGCGGACATCTAACGTCATTGCAGACTTTAGACAGTGAGACGTGACCATGCGTTCACGCGGCATGATGACGTGTCCACAAACGGGTCGGTGCTTCGTGAACTAGTCCGTGCTTCGCAAACAGTTCGAAACTGCATTTTCAGCTGATCTAGGATGTTTCAAGTTGAAAATGTACCCTTGCACAGCTCCTAGACATATTCTTACTGATATTCCATTTCCAATTCAGGAGAGAGCACATTCTTGGAACAATATTAGCACAACTGCTATTTAACTTTAAAAATGGCATCAGCCATGGCCATCCCTCCTCTCCATGAGCCACCACCAGCTGGAGGGCTTCCGGAACAGAAAAAACGCAATGATGCAGAAAACCATCAAGAGGACCAGGAAGATGAGATAGAGGAAATACCTACCTCCAGCACCCCGAGAGAATCATGGGTTTGGCAGCTCTTTACCACCGTTGGGTGTCTACCGAAGGCTAAGGCTACAAAGGTTAAAGGCACTGAGTGCAACATTGTACTCAGTTGCAGACAACCTGGGCAGTACTCCTACGGGAGCACCTCCATGTGATGCCACGCCAAATCCAAACACTGGATGCTCTGAGAAAGGGTGTTCCTTTTTCAGGAAGCCGTAGGCTGTCTTCCTCTACCTCATCTTCCTCATCAAATACTTCCACCACACAGGCTACTCCTGAGGTGCAGAAGATCCCACCATCTACCTTGTAAGCCATAAAACAGGCTATTAATCCATATCTTTCCAAGACAACAGTACTTTATATATACTGTAAGACACCACTCTGCAGGGGCGAGCAGTTTCAAAGTGCTTTCGAAGCTACAATCAAGGACCATGAGAAACATTGCTGCATACCTTACATTTAAGGCACACACAGCATCTTTCCCTGTCCACCTCCGCCGTTGTATCTTTCACTGGTGTCCCTTCACTCATTCACCCTCCCACCTTACTTCCTGGCCTCTGCTGCAAAGAAACAAAAAAAAAAATACACAATCAAAAAACACCAAAAAAAAAGGTTCCTTTAGGAACCACATTTCACAGTTAAAAAATAGAACGTAAACAAATAATCTTATAGACTGCATCTACTTTACATTTCTCAGTAAAGTAGTTAGACTCAATAAGATTCTCCAACATTTCCATTAGCATTTTATATTATGCTAATGTAAATAATATACAATTGTATACTACAGAAAAACATAAAAGGATAGAAACAATTTTCTGGCTCAGATACCTTTCTCTAGCATACAATAAGGACCATTATCCATACACCTTTATAACTACCCGTAGTCTCCGCAGTCCCCTTTCCAGGTCATGCGACATTAAAAGACCTGGATGGCACGTGCACACCATTGCACAGGACAGCCCTTCCATCCTTGTTATTTTTATATTTGTAACACTCCCTCATTGCCTGCTTTCGAATAGCCACACATCCATCCACCAATCACTTCCAAAAACTCTACATGTAACCCTATCAACATATTTAACTTCTACACACCATCTGCCACTTAAAAATGTTCTACAAAACTTTTGCATCTGCATTTCCCTTACTTATACAAAAAATGTACACAGTACTCCTATAAATGCACATATGCATTATGCTGTGAGAGAGGTGCATACATAGAAGGGGCAATATGGATGGGCAAGTGCTCATGGGAGCCCGGGAGGGAAGTGCCAAGGTAGGAGGCCACTGGCTAACTGCTGGGGCAGAAAAGTCCCAAGGGTGGGGTGCATCTTAACCATAACGTCCCTTTAACAAAGTATTTTCTGTCAATTTAATAGCTTTTTACAAGTGAAAATGTTTCATGATGTCACATCACTGTATATAAGTTATTAATAATTCCTCTTTTAGCATATATGAAAGAACTATAAACCTCCTTTAACAAACATAATATTTGCAAGACATACTTATGTGGGTCGTTATCTGCAGTGCATGCTGGGGATGCAAATCATCATTGAATTGCCTACGCCATGAGACTCGACCGTAACCCTAGCCCCACCAAACCACCCCCGTTATCCACTGCACCTACCCTGTATCAAAGTTCACTGTACACTATACTCTCATAAGGTGACCAATGTCCAGTACTCATGGCTTGCAGCCATGGCCGGTTTCCACAATCCATGGGGCATGGACTTCGGCCATGCCGCATTCCCCAATAAGCGAATCAGAATAGACATTTGTCCTTGCCGAGGGCCAGGCCCACTGCCAGGCAGCAAAGTCATATCACAATTTTTTGTACTTACTTTCTTACACTTTCAAAAAAGTAAAACACAGGACACATTTTCAAAAGCATGCTTTCAGGTCCTTGCTGATACTCCTCGCGCAAGTTTGCTGCAATCCCGTCCAGCACTTTGGGCTGCTGCTGCAAGCATAATTTCTTTTCCCATTTTAACCTAGGGTTTTGGCCATGCCGCATACCCCAATAAGTAAATCAGAGTAGGCATTCGTCCTTGCCAAGGACAGGCCCACAGTCCATGCACCAAGGTTATGTCACTATTTTTGTACTTACATTTGGAAACTTTGGAAAAATAAAACACAAGACAGATTTGCAAAAGCATGCTTTCAGGTTCTTGCTGATGCTCCTCACACAGGTTTGTTGTAATCCAGTACAGCACTTTAGGTTGTAGCCGCAAGCAGAATATTGTTTCCCATTCAAACCTAGAGCTTGAGCCATGCCGGATACCCCAATAAGCAAATCACAGTACACATCTGTCCTTGCTCAGGGCCCATTGCCCAGGTGCAAAAGTTATATCACAATTTATTGTACACTTTGGAAAAAATGAAACACAGGACAGATTTGCAAAGCCATGCTTTGAAGTCCTTGCTGATGCTCCTTGCAAATGGTTGCTGCAATCCTGTCCAGCACTTTGGGCTGTAGCCACGAGCAGAATTTATTTTCCCATTCAAACCTATCACCATTTTGAAAAACGTTACCACATAGCCAGTCCCTGGTAGCCATGCCCACTTTAACCCCATTGTGGTCATGGCCAGTAGCCAGATTGGCCAGGTCATGCCTTAGGCCCATGACCAGGACAATCTGGCCACTGCCAATGTCCACAGGCTATACCTCAGTCACCAAAGGAAAATTACTATTTTTTGTACCTACATTATGACACTACACGGACACATTTGCAAAAACATGCTTTCAGGACCTTGCCAATGCTCCTTGCACGTGTTTTCTGCAAATCCATCCATGAGTTATTTTTTTAAAGTGTCAAAATGTACATACATTATATAGTCATTTAACTTAGCCCCCACTTGACAAAATCCATTCAGACTTTGCACACACTTTCAATGTGGGGTTCTAAAATCTTACTGAAAACATTTGTGCAGATTCAACAAATGGCAACAAAGTTAAAAGCCATCTAAAAATGTTGAGACCCCCTCTATTTTTGGCCGCTCTTGACAAAATCCCACCAAACTTTGTGAAAACATACAAATCAGGGTCTAATATCTTTTTGCAAATGTTTGTGCAGATTAGTCAAACGGCACCACATTTCTAAGACTTTCAAATATTTTGGGATCCCACCTCTACGTCTCCTCCCTCTTGGCAAAACAGCACCATACTTTGCAGAACCATTCAGAGTCCAGTCTACAATGACATTGCAAAATTTCATGCAGTTTCTTTGTGTGGCGCCAAAATTATAAGCCATCCAGAAACTGCTTTTCACCAACCCTGTAATTCATCGATGAAAAAACACCAATTTTGAGCCGTTTTATAGCCACATCCTCATCACCCCTCATCTCCCCAGAGATTGTTTCAATAGTTTGACAAGTGCAATGTTGTGGATTTTAATATGTTTTTACCATGATGTCCACGGTCTATGGGTGCTGTCAGCAAATCCAACATGGGGACCGTTTCTAAATATCTGACGCAGCTCACGTTTTTCACCATCCAATCAGCGGGCACGACAATGTCCGCGGACATCACGCCGCCCCCCCTGATTGGCCAGGGGGTGTCCATGGACCGAACCAGGAAGTGAGTCCCAGATATCACTCATTTTTTTTCTACCTACATTTTGCCAATGTTTTTTAAAAAAAACTACTCAATGGATTTACACCAAATTTACAAAAGCATGCTTTTGGGACCAAGCCGCCATCCCTAGTGCAAATTTGGTGAAAATCCGTCCATCGGTTTGGGCTGTATGCACAAGCACATTTTTACAGTTATAAGCCGCCCAAAAGGTGTTCTTCCTATGAGCTGAGCAACTTAACCAACACTACAGGATGTGGGGTAAAAAGACAACCCCAGAGCGACAGAGAGGGAGAGACCATGCTAAACCCAATTGTGAGAGTGAAGCTGGCTCAGTGTGGCATTCCATTGAAATATAAAAGCCAGTACAAAACAGTGATTTCAACATGAGGCCTAGTGAATGAGCGAGAATGGGCCTCCCTCCATTTTGTTAGAATGTACAGGCACTCAGCGGAAGAAAGTGCAACATAGAACTGGAATATTGTTAACTGTGTCAAATGGGTTCCAAAAGACATGGGGCACTTCAGATGCTGGCTTTGTGTAAATGCCCCCTTTGAGAGATTCAAAACTGTAACAGTGCACATGCTAAAAAGGAGGAATGGTGCCTTACGTTGGGAAAGTAAAGTCAACTGACAGACCGCGACTTAATTCAGCACATAAAAAGGACATTTATGAGGAAAGGCCTATTTCGTTTTTGCATAAATGAACCCTGGTTTCTTATGTAACTGGAATATTTGTGAAGAATAACAAGAGTGAACTTATTTATGTCTAAACAGTGTATATAAAGAAAGATTATATTTTGAACAACAGGCCCTGGTGCAGTATTAAAAGTTACATGTACATGGTGGGTAAATGCAATATGCTAGCCTTTCTGAATTATGAATTTCAACTCATTTTTCTCTCTGAGCTGAAACTTTGACCCCAAGACCTTTGGGGCTGGGCCCATCAAGGAATCAGGGCTGGTTGTGAATTTAAATGCTAAGATATACAAAGAAGTAGATGGAAATTCTGGGATTTACAGATAACATGACAAGCAGAAATGACCATTGTGGTCAAGTTTCACATAAAATGTACATTAGCTCTGAACAAAGACTCTTTGAAGCTCAGGGGAAAAGGGTAAGATAAACATTGGCCAAGCAGATGGCTGGTCACATGCTTCAGGAGAAATGGAAACTTGGAGGAGAAACAAAACTACCTCTCACATCATGCAGTGCCATTGATTAAACATTGAACACATTTTCCTAAATAAAAAAGCACTTTGTATCCTATTGAGTACACACCGGGTTCATTGTAAAGGGGATAGAATGTCAGTTGGGAGCATGCAAAAACGAAATTTGTGTGATGTACATAACTTAGGTTATGTGCAAAAGTATAATTCTGGCATTTTCATAAATCTGAGGAATTGGAAATATTGATAGACTAATAGACAGTGAAATTACTGGTGGAAGTATCCAGTGTCTGAGTTGTAACTATTTCAGCGCAGCAGCAAGCTGTGAAAAATCATAGCTCTGCCCAGGAACGGCGGGCCGAAAGAAAATTAGTATTGTCCGACTCGCCATACAATATAGAACTCAACAATATATATATTCATGTGGTTATCTGAAAGATTAAGGTAGTTGCCACATTGTGAGATTTGTCAGAATACAAAATGTAAAACCCAAGTGTCACTTTAGGATGATGAATCTTTCTCCTCCCCCAGACTACATCATACATATCTCCCAACTTCTGGTCCTATCAGCAGCCAGTGGGCTTCTTAGTGGGAGGTGAAGGGAGAGTGCTAGCCAATCCTTACCATGGTAATTATGAGAATGTTGGAATGTCATCAGGCCTATAAGAGGACATATTTGCACCAGAACCGGGCTTTTTCACTTTATTCCAGGAGATAGTCTGCTCATGGACTCTTACGAGAAACAACTAGCAGAAAGGCCTCAATCCTTGCACTGGACACTGTGACAGGGAAATCTAGAAGCTAGCTGGGGCCCCATCAGAGGAGCAGAAGGAGTCTGGGTGCAGAAGAAAACCATTGACTGAAAGCCCTTGACCAGATCTGTGCTGTCCTCAGAGGAGCCCTTCTGCTTTACCTGACCAAAGTCTCACATGTAAGTAGACCTGTCCAAAAGCCATCAATTGTGTGGGGTGCTACCTGACCTATCCCTTTCGATTAGTGGGTAGATGGGGGGTGGAACTGGATAGGCCCTTGACACATTGTATTAAATCCAATTCAAATTAATTCCACTATAGAATATCACCCTATCCATTTAAATTGCATTGTGTTGGGAACAGCCCGCCTTAAATCTTTCCATTAAATTGTGGGGAGGGGGCAAGCTGTGTAGATCCTTAGCGCATCAAATTGAAGTTAAATCAATTAATTCTCATATAGAAAATCACAGGATGAGTGTTGTTAGAATTCGATACTAACAAAGTTCATGCCCAGTGTGTTAGAGCTGGTATAGACCATAAAGGCTTGGGTGACTGTCCTTCTGAAACCCCTGACTCCTGTCCTGAAGGGGGGTATCCATAATCCCAAAATAAGTAATCCTAAACGCTACCTTTCAAGTGAATGTAGTGGGTACAAAACAAAATTTCCCTTTCATTCCCATTCATTTTAAATCAGAATGACAAAGCATTGCATCTCATCTGTATGTGTGTTGCAAAAAGAAATTTCCTCTTTGTTCCCATTTTTCTCTGACCCAAATCACAAAGCCTTGCCTTTCATTTTCATATGTGTTGCAAAAACGATGTGTCCCACTGTATTCCTTTCCCTAATATTACATTTCTAGTAACAAGCCCAAAACAATTTTTCCCATTGAATTCCCTTCCCAAACAGTGCTGTTTTAAACGATTTCTCCATTGTGCCCTCACTCCCTGCAGCTTTCCTTTCAAAGGGGTCATATTGTTTTGATTTATTTTATTGTGATTTCGTTTTTCAAAATTTGAAACACATTTATGTACTCCAGTTCATTAAAACTGTTTTACTTATCTTTCTTTTCAGTTTAAACTTCCGTCCTTTGTAAAACTGCAGATTAGTGTTCTTTTTCCGAAGTCTCGATGATGTTTGCGCACTCTTGTGTATTGTCAATTTTTTTCATCACTTCCTCTAAGAAGTTGATTCCAGCACAGGTGAGACCTATTTTCTCCCCTGTTAGAAACTTGAGCCATCATTCTTCTGCAGATTCCGTACTTTCACTATTGACATATTTCCCAAGAAACATTGTTCTTATTTCTGTCAAGACTTTACAGTCTGTCATTAGGTGATTGACTGTTTCTGTTTGGTCTTTGACACTGCACATTCTGCAATCCCTGTTGTTTGTACCCCTTTTTGCTGTTTGCCACAGTTATTCGTTTGTTTTATAGACATTTAGTTTGATTCGTAAGAGTTGGTCTCTGTGGTATTTGCTGGGGAACTGCTGTAAGTATTTTGGAGTTTCGTTCACTTTTCTGTGCTCGTTTGCTGCGTTAGTCAAGCTTTTATATTTTGATTTTTCTTCATGTGTGTTAATCCAATCAGGACGTTTTTCGTTTTTTCCTTGATACCATCTGGATTTGTCGTTAATGATTCTAATGATGAATTTAGCCACTCCACCTGTCTCATACATGTTTTTTCAATTCACTTAACAATGCTGTCCCTTTTCCCTTCCTTTCTGGTTTTATGAAAGTGTAAGGAACTGCCGCACTGTCTTCCATTATTTTCCATAATAGGTTTAGTGATTTCAATACGATCACTGACTGTGAGGATTGTAGACCCAGTTCTGTTCTTATTGCTGCTATAGATAAGTTGTTTGGCAAGTTCATAACTCTTTTCCAGAACTTGCTTTCCAGTTTGGACCAAGTTCTCAAATCCACATTAAGCATTCCTTCCCCACCATATGTGAGACAGGGTACCACTTTTTGTGGATAGAAGGTTCTTAGTGGAACCATAATAAATGTTCCATAACGAGAATGCATGATCGCCCCTTGGGGTGCTAATGCTGTTACTTTGTTCTCTAATTCGGATTGCCAGATGTTTTCCTTTTCTGCAGTGTCGTACAGGATTCCTAGGTATCTTATAGAATCTACTATTTCTAGTTCCTTTTCGTGTCAATTTCTATTGACATTTTTGCTTTCTCAATCTCTTATTCCCAATTGCTAGAATTCTTGTTTTTTCACTGTTTATTTTCAGGTCATTCTCTTCCATATATTTTGTATATTGTTCAGGCTCCTCTGTAGACCGTTCTCGGTTTGATCTGTTACTACGAGATTGTCTGCATAGACATGGGCCTTTATTTTGGTGTTTTTAAGGATTTGTTATGTCCATTTATCGTCTTTTGTCATCTCTGGTAGATCGGCCAGATATCATTTAAAGAGTGTTGCTGCCAAGGGGCAACCCTGCTTGACGCCCTTTTTGATTTTGATTTCCTTTGAAAGGTTGCCCTCCTTGTTCAGCAAGACTCTCGTTGTGGTATTTTTGTGGCAGGCCTTGATCATTTCTAACGCTTCCTATGGGCATTTCCATTTATGCAGCTTATCCCACAATTTCTCTCTATTCACACTGTCAAAAGCTTCTTTTAGATCGATGAAGGCGATGAACAGTTTGGTTTTAAATGTTATTGTTTACAGGTTTAATAATGATAATGTGAATAGGTTCAATTTGGTTCCAGTGTGTTTGGTGAAACCTGTCTGTCTTGGATCTGAGATCTTCACTTTATCTGCCCAGTTTGATAGTTTTTCTTGCAGGCCTGTTGCTAACATTTTTCCAGGGACATCTAATGAGACGATTGGCCTATAGTTAGCTGGGTTTTCTCTAGGCCCCTTTTTATATATTGGAACTATAATTCCAGATGTCCATGTTGATGGCAATTTTTTGGCGGTAATGATGTGATCATAAACTTTTTCCAGGAATCCTGCCCATTCTTCGGAATTGTGCTTTAGGATGGTGTTAGATATTCCGTCTGGCCCAGCTGCTGCCGAATCTTTTCGTTTTTTAATTTTGGTGTTTATCGCATCTGCTGTCAGATCATGCTTCCAGGTTATTTCTTTCATCGGATCTTCTTTTCCATGGTCTGTTTTGTTAGTTCCGAATACTTTTGAGAAATGTTCCATCCAACTTTTCTCTGGGAATGCGTTGTTCAACCTACTTTGTTGGTTTGAATTTATGCTATTAATAATAGCCCAGGTTTCTTTCGTTGTCTTGTCTTTCATGGCGTTAAGCATGCGTTCCCCCTGCTCTTGCTCTCTTTTTTTTAAAATCCAATTAGCCAGTCCTTATATTGTTTTTTTATGTGCCTTTTTCCTTTATTTCTTTCACTTTCTGGTAAGTCTGTAGAGCCCCTTTCCCACTTCTTTAGGTCTCTTCAAAATGTCTTTATTTTTTCTACTTCTAACTTACTGTATAAGTGTTTGGGAAGTAGTAGAGGGTGTTTCATTCCAGTCCTAATTACTCGGTACTCTGCCATTAAGGGCTCATAATCGTTGTTATTTGGGGTCTTTTCTACTTTGGTCAATATAGTTCTTTTTAAGTTGTTTGACATCCCGCTTTCTAATTCGGAGACGGTTACATCCTTGGTTGATTTCTAACCCAAGAGCAGTTGTCGTTTGTGTTCTCTTGACATTTGCTTCCCATAGTAGTTTCAAGGGTTTATGGTAAATGCTTTGGGTTTCTTGTACTTCTAACCATTGAACTTTATGCAGATGATGCCTCGACACGTATATGTAGTCTATTGTTGACACATGTATGCCGTTCGTCCAAGTCTGCCTCCCCGGCGTGTCTCCTGGAGTCTGTCCATTTAATAAATGAAGATTTCACGATTGCATTAGATTTGACCATTGTACCTCATTCAAAGAAGCCTGTTGTTGTTTTTTTCATCAGTATTAGACTTTGGTATACCGAATTGAGTCAGGCACTTGATGTTTAGATCTCCGCAAATCATTATTAATGGATTGGTCAAGCTGTTTTGTGCACTGTCTATTAGGTCTCCTATGCAATCCAAAAGAGCTGACGTTTTAATTTCGGTTGAGTTCCAGTAGATATTTATGATTAATACATCCGGCGACTCGTCCCTTGTCTGGACCACTGATTTTATACTCAACCATTTTGTGTAATGATACGGGTTCCTGCTGTTAACTATTGACAGGTTACTGTTGTTTTTAACCATCATCAGTAGGCCTGCAAAAGGTCTACTATTTGGACCTTTACCTGCTGGGTTTATTCCGATGTCGAACCCTTTGTATAATGGACACGTCTGTAACCAGGTTTCCTGGAGACAAATAATTTCCGCCTCCTTTAAGTCGTCCAGCGATTGGCTAAACAGATGTTTAAATCCTTTTGTATTCCATGTTATCAGTGCGAGGGTCCGCAGTTCGTTCCTCTTTGTGAACTATTGTTTTGTTTCCCCTGCTAGTGTTCTAGCTAGCCATGACCGGTTGTTTTCTTGTTCTTCAATTTTCCTTTCTTCCTTTTCGGTTCCTTGCTTTTGTAGGGATTTTCTTTGGTTAGTGATTGTCACTTTGATCGACGTTATACTCGTCCTTTGTTTCTCTCTTTTCTTTGTCAATACTTTTCTCTGTTTTGTCTTTAAGAGACCTTGAGTTTGCTTCCATTGTTTATTTATTTATTTTTAATGTGATACAGTTTTTTAAAAACAAAAACTTTACACATAAGTCTAAAAAGAAATTTTTTGAATTATTAAACAGCAATTTTTAAACAGCAATTCATCATTAAAATGAAGAAAAGAAAAAAACGTTTAAAATCATGTTCATATTCATTCTTATTAAAAATGTCACAGGTTATAGCCAGAAGTTAACTTTCGTGCAGTTTCATGTGATAGCATGTAAAGGCTCATTTATTATTATTATTATTTATTGATGCAAAGAGAGTAAGCTAGCCTTCAAATTTCTAGTATTCCCTTAACTGTATACCATACTCTATATAAGGCCAAATGTAGGCTAGGATTCAAAGTGTTAATACATGCTATCCAGGAGTCTTTGGACTTAATATGGTCGAGATTGTGTACGTATCTGCTATAATGTTTTATGTAAGTTATCCCAATCTAGGGCATAGTGTGAGAACGTGTCTTGCAGTTTCAGGTAAGTCTTTATTCTTACATACCCTGCAAAAACGCTCTGTTTTAGAAATGGCCCGTTCAGGGCCCAACACCGCTAGGACTGGTAGATGGTTGATGCGTAGGAGTAATAGGAAGCGTCTTCAATTAGCTGAGGGGCAAAGGTTGAGATATCCTTGTGCTCTCCTGAAGGTATATAAAACATGAGTTATAAATCCGTAACTGGGAAGACTCGCAAGATGGCTAAAATTGTCTTGCCAGTCCCAAATTTTAAGTCGTTCTGCCATTTGGGACTTTAGATTTATAAAATTGTCCTCCCAGTTAGGGATCCATTCTATCGCCTTAAATAGAGCATTCATTTCTCTCACAAAACGGGCCTGCTTATTCCTGTCGATTTCTTCTTTCACGGTTATCAAAAGGGGATTAATCGGGTTAGTATGCATCTTAATATAGACCTCGGCTCTTTTCTTCAAGACCAGAGCTTTTAGAGAGGGTAAACCTAGCTCTAATCTTAGTATCGCCATAGGTATTCCCGGTGGCAATCCCAACAGCTTTCGCCAAAAACGTCCTTCCAGTTTCTGCAGCCAGTCCAAATTAAGGGTAACTAGGGCTTCCAGTCCATAGAATACCGTGGGTATCAGGCACTGGATATAAAGTTGGCGGGCTGCCCACATGGAATATCCACTCTTCTTACGAGTGAACTGATATATCATAGAGGTAAGTTGCGCTGCTTTTGTTTTGCGGGCTTGTACACATGATTGGGAATTACCCTTAGAGTCGAATTCAACTCCCAGGTATTTATAGCTATGGGTATATTGAATTTCCTGACCTCTTATAGTCATTCTGGGGCGGCTCACTTTGCCATGACTATATAGGATCAACTCTGTTTTCGTGTGATTAATTGTGAGTTCATTCTCCTCCGCATACTCCCAAAGTCGCTCGGCCGAGCGAAGGATGCCACTAAATGTGTGGTCAAAAATAACCACATCATCTGCGTACGCCAGAATTAAGCAGTGTTGGGAGCCAACTTTGGGAGGGCAGTTACTAACCTCTCTGATACATTTTGGAATATCGGAGACAAACAAATTGTATAGCATGGGTGCGGTGACACAGCCTTGTTTCACCCCTCTTGTTTGCTCTATCACCCTAGTTGTAGATCCACTTCCGTCAAGCCTCAACTGGACTGTGGTGTTATGGTGTAAGAGTTGCAGATAATGGAGCAAGCCTTCAGGGCACGCCAGGCCCCTAAGCTTCCTCCATAGCTTCTCTCTATTAACCAAACGCTGCCTTAAATCTATATATAAGGCATACAGTGGCGGATTATTGGGGAGTAGAGCTTTATCTCTAAGGCTGTTCATGATGAAAAGATTGTGAGTGGTAGAGTAACCAAATCTGAATCCGCTTTGAAAGTGGTCCAGAATCCCTTCCGTTTCAGTCCAAGATTGTAATTTCTGTAACAGTAAGGAGGCAAATAATTTACAAGAGCAATCTAACATAGATAGCAAACGGTAATTGGCAGGATCAGATCTATTGCCTTTCTTAAAAATAGGCACTAAAATTGCTCTTTGCCAGGTCTCAGGTATTACTCCCTCTTTTAAGACTTTTTCAAAGAGGATTTTCAAAAGGTTAGCCCAGAAAACTGGGTTACTCTTCATAAGTAAATTAGAGAGACCGTTAGGCCCCGGGGCTCGGGAGGATTTAAGTTTAGTAATCTTACCTATCAGGTCTTCTAAGGAAATAGGAAACGGCTTTGGAACTAAAGAGATGGTTGGAAGAGTTCCGGGGTTAGCTGCTGTCATACCATTACGCGTTTCCAAAAAATTAACCCATTCCTCCGCATCAATCGGGTTTATTTGGGGAGTTACCCTGCTTCCCCTAGCTTCTCCTAGAAGTGCCCAGATGTTCCGGGGATTTCTCGAGCAAATAGTCTTCACAGTTTTTTGCCAGTTTACCAATTTTTTCGATCTGTTCCAGTGTTTTAACCATGTCCTATACCTATTTTTTATCTTTCTGATCTTAGTATGTGTATCCATAATTAGATGGGAGTGGGCTCTGATTCTACGTATCTCCCCTCTCAGAGTACGCTTAGCATCACAAATTGTTTTGTCATAAACCTCAATCGAGCCCTGTTCTCTAATAACAAGTAATGATTTTTTTGTAGCATACTTACCCGTAAAATTATAAATCCACCCTTCGAGTTGTTCTATTGAGAGGTTAACAAACATAGTGTGATAATCAGCATCCCATTCACCACAATCTTGACATGCTTTAGCTATATTTTTCTCAGACCATATTAATCGTGAACCAGCATGATTAACCAACACACTTCCTATAGCTATTGTTGAAGGAGATACCGGATCACATTTCAGACTTAAACTCAGGCCTCTATGATCACTCCAGTCATTGTCTATTATTTCTATGTCATTAACCAGGGAAGCCACCTCCGGGCTAATGAAACAGTAATCAAGAGTGCGGCGAGCAGTACCTGCTTTCCAAGTATAATGTCCCGGGCGGTCGCTCATAGTTCGACCGTTTAGACATTCCAAGTCCCAGCTCTTCATAAAACACAACCACTTCTCCCCTTCTTTATCGCTATAATTCTGAAGCATGAGGGGATACGGGTATAAATATTTGTTATTAGATGTACCACCATCCCCTTTGATGGCGCAATTGAAATCTCCAGCAATAACAAAAAAATTATTTTGGTGTTCATTCGTCCACTTAGTGAGTAAATCGTGTAGTCTATCTTGTATTTGATCACTCATTGAGGCATCGTATGGATTATAAACATTGACCAGCAAGAGTTTCGTCTGACTATTTTTGATCGGTATAATCACCTCCACCGCGTTAATATTATCCTCATGATCGTTAGTAATTTCACTAGATGCTATAGTTTTACTTACACCGATCAACAACCCCCCAAAAGGTCTTCCCTTTTGGCCTTTTTTGGCAAAAGTGTGGTACAATTTATACCCATCTATTATAATTGGGGCGGTTAGCCAAGTTTCCTGCAGCAGAAAAAAGGTATAGTTCATAATGAAAGGTAACGAGCCATTAGTTGCGGTAATATGTTTGAAACCCCTGGTATTCCAGGATAGTAATGAGCAAGTTCAGGGTTGATTTATAACTGTGGGCAAAGCCTCTGCGAGCCATTTTAGAGTGTTCTGGATGTCACTCATTTGGACTTTGGTCCCAGCAAGAGGAGGTGGTTTAGTTTTATTGTCAGTTTTAGTAGACTCGGGAGCTTCTTTGATCAGAGGGTCTACATCGTCAGGATTCACATCCATCCCCAATCCTACTTGCGCTAAGTTGACTTTATGCTTACGATCAGTTGAGCTGAGGCCAGGACCGTACAATGCAGAGCTGTAACATTAGGGTTAGTGGTACATAAAGGCTCAACAAATGAGAAATCCTCAGATCTAATAACTCTTAATTGAGGTATTAGGTGAAGTTTCTCGAGCATGCCTGTCCGAGGAAGCCATTTGCCACGGCATTGCTGATTCAGATTCTTCACAATGCAGATCCTATTTCCTTCTCTATTCTCTTCCTTTGCTAGAGCCGGTGTATCCCTGTCAGTTTCCATGCTTTCAAATGTACTATTAGGATTATTCCTTTGAGGGGTGGAGAACTGATTGTCAATTGAATGATTTTCTGTAAGAATAGAGTCTTGGCTAGCATTGCTCACTGCAGAAATTTCTTTGGATTTTTCCGTCAATATCCAGCTGGTGAGTGTACCCGGACCTTTATTTCGGTTTTTCTTTCTTTTAAGAGCCCTTTTTCTAGCCTTTTTAGATTTCTGTTGTGGAATTGCTGTATTTGGTAGTGGAGAGGCCACCTCTACCGGAACATTTCTTAAGGCTGCTCTTTTCGCCATTCTACGCTGTTTCTTAGTCAGGCGAGCATTTCCTTCATTTGTCGGGTGTTCGTTCCCCTCGACGTTAATTGGGCTAGATGGAATCTGAGGCTCCTTTACCTCTACATGACCTACTTCATGATCTAAATCTGTAACGGGGAGATTCAACTGTAGAATTGTATTCACGTGTATTCTACCGCATAGTTTTAGGAGAATTTTTAGGGCAAATTGGAGAGAGGATAAGGACGCCTGTATCTCAGTAATAGCTGCAGAGTTTAACTGTGAAAGTTCACTGGGTTGGTCGGCCTTACTTTGCTCTAGCTCCTCTAAGTCGATCAGTAGATTTGGTGATTCAGACAGTCGCCCAGAACATAAAGTTCTCTGAGGGGAATCGGCAGGTTGTAGCACTTGAGCCTCCACTGTTATACTTGCAGCTTTCTTGGCAGTCCCCATCTCGATAATCCCTAATTCTCCTGAATTAGGAGGAGGGGCCATAGATTTTTGTATGGACAGGCATAAATCCAATAACGAATTATTGTCAATATCGTCAAAGGATGTAGCATCCAGTGGTCGGCTTGCGTTCTGTTCAGCTGGAAGTATCACCTCCGTATGTTCCATTGTCTTTGCAGGCTTGTGTTTAATTTTTTCATATTCTCACAGATCGTAACCTTTCTGCAGCAAGTCCCTCGTTTTTTGTTCTAAGTGTCCACTATTTTTGCTGATTTCATGGGGTCATATTTAAGTGAGGCCTGGAGGGTGGGGGTTCCTGGGAGAAAAGTATTGCTTCAAACTAAGT
Organism: Ambystoma mexicanum; assembly: GCF_040938575.1. NCBI lineage: Eukaryota > Metazoa > Chordata > Amphibia > Caudata > Ambystomatidae > Ambystoma > Ambystoma mexicanum. The sequence goes on from NC_090938.1 coordinate 471,144,134, forward strand.
CATCCCTGTGTATCTTGTATTATATTGTGAATGTTTTATCTTGTTTCCTGCACAACAAAACCTGAATTTAATTCTGACTGCAAATCTCGAAATTCTATCTGTGTGTTGCAGTAACAAAAAGCTTAGTAGAAATATATGCTAGTCAATTGGTGGAAACTAGTGATATTGTGTCGGGCCACAGCGTTTGGTGGCTGAGTTGAGGTTGTATTTTTATTCTTGGTCCAAACGTAAATAAATATATGTTCTGACTATACACTGGCCACTGGTTCCTAGCTCATTGGTAGGCTGCTTGTCCGGGGTGGGGTGGTGCGAGGTGGGTAGAAGGCCTCACCAAACTGAATCTTAAATAAATAGCTCTTTGGCTGCGCACCACTCTGCTTTGGGGGGAAAGGAACTCCCTGAGTTGAGTGTGACCGCCCAATAAACTGTTCCAATGGCGGCTACCACAGGCCCTGTAATATATACAGATAGCCTTTTTAAACCCACCATAACTATATTGGTGTTTTTAAAACATGACCCAATGCTCCAACCACACTTCTGTCAAGACTATACTGCACTGATTATCCTTAATTACAGTGAATCTGGGTATGTGCTTGTCTGGTTGTCTTGAGAAATGTCTGTCTTGGGTTGATAAACATGCATAAAGTAGTACTGCTATCAAAGACAATTTTCAGCCTGGTGCTTAAGGCTTGCATTTGGGCTAGTTTGCATATGCACAGTCTATTTCTATTTCTATTTTGTGTTGCGAGGGGCACTACAACCAAACGGTTTCTCATTGCTTGACTCAGACAGCAATCAGAAATCATATACCAGCCTGTCTCTTAGCAATTACTTGCTGATATGGTTCTGAACTGGTGGTGAACTTCCAGCGATGGCTACTAGCTGGCGTGGCATGTGTGACTTGGCTCAAATGGATTATCCTACTATCACATTGAAGGTGAAAGGATTTTTTTTCAAGCCTTTTTAAACCCACCATAACATAATTAGATGGCTTATAACTTGGTTGACATTTGACGAATGTGGACAAAGGTTTTCAGAAAGACCCTACCTTGAATGTTTGTGCAAAGTCTGAATGGATTTTTTCAAGTGGGGACCAAGTTATATGACTATTGTATGTATGTACATTTTGATACTTTTGAAAAAATAAAACATTAGTGGATTTACAGCAAACTCGTGTTAGGAGCATTGGCAAGGACCCCAAAGCATGGTTTTGCAAATGTGACTGTGTTTTATTTTTTGAAAAGTGTCATAATGTAGGTACAAAAAATAGTGATTTACCTTTGGTGACTGAATGTGCAGTGGTCCGATTTTCTGGGTCATTGGCCATTCTGGCTACTGGCTACGATGACTAGGGACAACCAATGGGGTTAAAGTTGCCATGTCCACCAGGAACTGACTATGTGACAAATTTCTTTCGAAATTGGGATAGGTTTAAAAGGGAAAAAATGTGCTTGTGGGTACAGGTTGAAGTGCTGGATAGGTTTGCAGCAAATATGCATGAGGAGGGTCAGCAAGAACTGAAGAGCATGGTTTTGCAAATATGTCCTATATTTTTTTTAAAGTGTCAAATGTAAGTATACAACACAGTGATATAACATTGGTGTCTGGGCGATGGGATGTGGCCATCAGTGAGGAGAAATGTGTACTGTAATTTGCTTATGGGGGCATGCACCATGGCCAAAGCGCTAGGTTTGAATGGGAAAAAATATTCTGCTTGCGGTTACCACCTGAAGTGGTGGACCAGACTACAACAAACTTGCACGACAAGCATTTTTTGGGAAATATGTCTTGTGTTTTATTTTTCCAAAGTGTAAGAATGTAAATAGAAAAAGTAGTGATATACATTTGGTGCCTGGGTAGTGGGGCTGACCCTTGGCAAATGCAAATGGGTACTCTAATTTGCTTATTGGGGAATGCGGCATGGCCGAAGCCTATTCACCATGGATTTGGAGACTGCCAATGGATGCAAGCCATGAGCGCTGGCCATTGGTTACATTATTAGGGTGTAGTGGACACTGAACTAGATTGCAGAGTAGGTGCAGTGAATAATAAGGGTAGTTTGGTTCGGCTGGGGTGATAGTGGAGCCTTATGCCGTAGACAATTGAACGATGATTTCCATCCCCAGCATGCAAAGCTGATAACAACAGACATAAGTATGTGTTGCAAAAAATATGTTTCTTAAGGAGGTTTATAGTTCTTTTATATACGTGAAAAGAGGAATTATTAATAATTTATATACAGTGATGTAACACCATGAAACATTTTCACTTATAAATACTGATAAAATTGACAGAAAAAACCTTGGTAAAGGGATTTTATGGTTAAGATGCACCCCACCCTTGAGATTCCTCTGCTCCAGTAGTTACCCTGTGGTGTTCCACCTTAGCATATCTTGGCATTTCCCTCTTAGGTCCTCATGAGCACTTGCGCATCCGTGCTGCCCCTTCTATTTATGCACTTATCTCACTGCCCAATGCATATGTGCATTTATAGGAGCATTGTGTACATTATTTTTGGATAAGTAAGGGAAATGGGCTGCAAGAGATTTGTAACAGATTGTTAAGTGGCAGTTGGTATGTGGAAGCTTAATATTGTCATAGGGTTCTCTCTTCGTCTTTCCGCAGACCGCGGTGGGAATCTTGGAAAAGGATTTTCCTTCCGACAGCGGAATGCCATGTGCGTCCCGCTGTTGAAAGGAAAATTCTTTTGTTCTTAGAACCCTGGGTTACCGCTTTGGCAACCCGGGGTGATAATGGCCTTTATCCCCCGTTGCAGGGGCTGGAACTGGGGATAACGGTTCAGAGCCCTCATTATCCACCCTCACTTCGCTTGGGCCGAAAACTTTGGCTACCGGGCTGTTATCCGCTGTTTCAGACCCTGGAACGGGGGATGAACGCCACAATATTCCCATTAGCATAACACAAAATTCTAATGGAAATGTTGGAAAATCTTATTGAGTCTATCTACTTTACTGAGAAATGTAAAGTATTTGGAGCCTATAAGATTATTTTTTTAGTTCTATTTTTTAACTGTGAAAGGTAGTTACTGAAGGAACCTTTTTTGTTATTTTTTCTTTCTTTTTTTGCAAGAGAGGTAAGAATGTAGGGTGGGGAGGGAAATGAGGGAAGAGCCACCTACCACTAATATGTAGGGGCGGGCGGACAGGGGAAGATGTTGCGCATGTGTTACTTCTAAGGTATGGGGCAGTGTTTCTCATGCTCCTTGATTACAGCTTAAAAAGCACTTTGAAATTGCTCCACCCTGCAGAGTCGTGTGTTGCAGTATATACAGAGTACTGTTGTCTTCGAAAGATATGGATTAACAGCCTCTTTTATTGCTTGCAAGGTAGCTGGTGGGATTTTGTGTCCCACAGAAGCAGGCTCTCTGGTTATAGTATTGGTTGAGGAAGATGAGTTACTTGCTACGAAAGGAACAACCTTTCTGAGAGCATTGCAGTGGTTCGATTTGGTGTGGTGGCGCATGGAGGTGGTCCCATAAGAGTACTGTCCAGTGTGAGGAAAGCATGGTAACAAAGTAAGACAGACATAAGTGTGTTTATTGTTCAAGGGTGTTTATTGAACTTTATCAGGGGTGTTAAAAACGCCTATCTAAACCTAAATCTAAGATGGGAGCAAGCTATGACCAACAAATAATAATAATACAGTCCTAGTGGAGTCTAGTCAAATAAAAAGGGCCTATACTAAAAATATTCTATTGCCAAACCTTATCACTATTCTACAAAATAGTGTGGGATAATGTTCACAAAAAGAAAGAGGTGTTCACAAAATGATAAGGTAGGAAGTTCAGGCCATTCGCAACCCTTCCCCATGTTTTTAGCATGGGACAAGGTGGTTCACTCCAGCATAACACAATCCTGGGCTTCTCTGGAACAAGGTCACAGTTCCTTTCAACAGCATCAGGGCCTTCTGTGCCCAAGTCTCCTTTGTGCAAAGTCACTTGCCTCAGAGGGCCTAATGTACTATAAACAGCAAAGTTCCTTTCTCAATATTCCTGTCGGGCGATTTACTCTTCAACCTGGATCCCCCTCAGCTGGACTCCGATCCTTTTTTCACCATTAGCCTCCCTCAGTCGGGTTCAGACCAACTTCAATTTTTGGCCACAACAATCTTCTCGGTGTGTTACTGTTCAACCTACTTTTTAGGCATCCTTCAGTCGGGTTCACATTTGCCACAACAATCTTCTCGGGTGTGTTAGTGTTCACCCCTGGATCACCCTCTTCCAGGCTCAGACCTCTTTTCTACAATTAGTCCCCACCAGCCGGGCTCAGACCAATTTCATTTTGCAGACAATGGAAGACTTTCGATTGTGCACAGGATTCAAAGTAACCTGCTGCAGGACCACTTCGATTTCACAGTTCATTATTTCTTCCCCACTCATGGGGGGACACCAAACAGAGACCTTTGAGTGAGCAGCCCTGTGGCGCCGGACCACTCTGTATCTGGTACCTAATTCTGTCTTACAAAGTTCAATTGTATACAAATTCTCTTCTCTTCATACAATGTTGCCGCTTACAACCTTGAGCACAACACAGTCCAGTTGGCTATCAGTTTCTGCAACTCACCAGCTGCACTGAACTCATTGGCATTGCTTTTTTGTCAGAGTCAAGGACAGCACCATAGTGGCAATTGCTTCTTCCCGCCTTGGCTATCAATGAAGGAGGGCCCTGTGTACCTTTGACACACGCTACACTGTTCGTCAGCTGCAAACCCTGGTCTTATGTTTCTTTTCCTTGAGGCTTCTTGAAAGTTGCGGTCCTTTGTTGAAAAGGGCAAGGGTATTTCCCTCCTTTTTGTCCTCTCCGATCTTTCTTCCTTTTTCCTCGATTTAAACTGTCATTCCCGAATGGCTGCTTCCTCGTGCCTTGCTCAGAGTTTGCTTTTATGCTCCACCTTTTATCCGTGTAGGGAAGTGTGATGAAGTCAGGTGTGTTGTAGGAATGTAGGCTCCTCATTTCAACATCCAGGCTCCGCATTTCATCACCCACATTTTCGCAAAGGTTTGAATTTTAACCAGGGTATGAGACTAGGCTGAATCCAAATAGATGCCAATGCACACAACCTATGCTAGCAAATAATCACTTTGCTCCACAATGCTATTTTAATGGGGTGAGTTGCACAAATAAATGTAACTATCATAAAACTAACATACTAATTAACCCAAACCCATTTAACATATAATTCCCATAATAACGTGTAGTGCAAATCAGTCCATTATATAAACTGGATGCAGGTTGATGGAAATGCTTGATGCTCTGGAAATGTAAAATAAAAATAAACTTTAAACGTGCAGGCTCAAAACTCCACTGTGTTGTAAGATGTGGAATGTGAGATACGTTCTGCTAAAGACATGGCATTGTCTCGGGGCACGAAGCGCCAGAGAATTTTAGCATTTTCTCTTCATCAATGCAGTTTGCACAATGAGAATGGCACAAAGGAAATCACATACCATTTTAATTAGATGAGTTGTCATAGCTAAGTGCTTTTTGAGTGACAGAGGGGTTTGTGAAAGAGGTTTGAGGCAGAGAGGTCTGGGTTATTCAAACACTCACCAGCAAAGGGAGCAGAAGGCTGGTTCCTAAGAGACTGGGTCTTCCATGCTGCAGGCTGTTTGTCTCTCTCCTGGGATGGCATTCCTTAGATGAGCTGCAATTTCGAGCAACCTTATCTGTGATTGACCCTGAGCATGTCAAGCAGAAAGGCTAGGGAAGGACTGTGTGAGTTGACTGCCAAGCTGAGTCAGGAATATCGCCAACAGATTTAGGTAATTATAGCAGTAATTGAGGAGCGTGTAATATACGTGGGAAATGCTTACAGGTTGTGTGATAGAAATTGATTTGTGTTTCAAGTAATTCACAATCTATATTTTACATGGAATCCCATTTATAAAGTGAGATTTTGTTAAAATAACAGACGCATAACTGCAGAGGATTGGGAGAGAAATATTCAAGGTTTCCCTATCAGACTGTTTGTTGGTCAGCCAGCAACAAATGTGTAACTGAAGCTTATTATTAGAAAAGCTATTTAATAAGCTCCTCAACGAAATGCATTTTATCCATGTTCACGTAGAAATTATTGTAAAGGAGTACAACAGAATGCAACTGTTTGGTCATTTTCTGAATTTTAACATTTTATAAAGTCAAAAAACAGAAAAACAAATTGGACTAGCATTCTGATTATGTGTCTGAATTATTGTTAACACACAGACTGAGGGCCAACAAGGGGAGGCCTATTTTACTGCAGGCAGTAATTCACATTGTCACAGGTGGTCAAATATAAAATAAATTGTTTTCCTTGTAAGTCAAGTTTTCAGAAGTGCCGGGCATGCGTGTGAATACAACTCTTTGACTATTTGGTTGTGAAATGATCTTAACCAATCTATTTTGAAAAACTGTCAAAATGGCATTAGAGTGATATTGTAGAAAAAATATCACAGGAGAACATGAACTCATTATCTAGAGTATACCAAGTCCAGTATTTGTTTATCGTTGGTGACCCTGGTGAAATAATGATTAGGAAGTGTCCTGAAATGAGTCTCACCACTATGGAAATACCCCAACAAGTCTACCACAATATATTGCCAAGACCTAAGAAAATACCACCATACCAAAATACTACAAAATACCACAAGATGCTAAATATAACCCAAAAAGATCTCTTACAGTGTGTAATTATCAGTAATAGCCTAACTCTGCCTGACCCTTGTGTTGGGACATGTCAGGTATACGGCTCTGGTGTTAGTCCGATGTTGCTAACGATGACCTGTCCGTGAGAAAGGGTGTGTGCCGGAAAAGGGGGGGTGATGGGGTAGGATGGGGAAAAGGTGTTATGAGGACGGGGATACCGTGTCTGACCCTTTGGTGTCTCACTCCTCGAATACCCCCTATCCAGGTGATCCTGCCGCACTGGTCCTCTCCCAGGAACTGGATCCAATAGTGATGGCCATGTCCTGGCCACTTGGTTGACAGATCCCTGGGGACTAGCAGGTGAGACACCTTCAGGTTTCTCACACCAGGTAGGCCATGACTCAGTACAACGCTGCACTGCACTCAATGCTTTTCACTTTGGTAGCTTTAGCCTTTGGTATATTCCCAGTGGTAAAGAACTGCCACACTCATGATTATCTATGGGTGCTAGAGGTAGGCACTTCCACTACCTCATATTTTTGGTCCTCTTCATTGTCTTTGGAAGTACTTTGCTTTTTTTTTTTTTGAAGGTCCTGCAGCTGCTGGTGGTGGTGGCTCTTAGGGAGGAGGGATGGCAATAGCTGATGCCATTTTTAAGATAAATAGCAGTTTTGCTATTATTTTCCTAGTATGTGCTCTGTGTTAGATTGTTAATGGATAATGAGTATGAATAGTTGTAGCAACTGTGCAAGGGTACATTTTGATGATGTCAGACGTTCGCGGTTGTCGACGAATGCAAAAACAGTGGAAAAAGTTGCAAAAAGTCTATATAAGTGTTTAAACTGATGCTAGAAGGTGGCAAAGGGCAGGGTTTTAAGGTGAAACTTTGTAAAGTGGACATAAATGTTGCTATATTGGGGTATGTATCATATTGCTAAGTTGTAGGAAATTAGCATGCACTGGTAAAAAGCAATAAAATGCACTGGAAAAACATTGGTAAAGGGACGTTATGGTTAAGTTGCACTAATAAAAACCTATGAAATTCAATGAAAAAATGTTGTTAAAGGGACGTTATGTTACAAGTAAATCAGAAAAACCTCAGAAATTCACCAGTTATGGTAAGCTAAGCAACCATGACTCGCGCCACCATCGTGCACAGCTAAGACTAACACGCAGGACATCAAAGATGACATCATAAATGTCATTGATGACATCACTGATGGCATCACATATAAAATACATTTTGATAAAAAGTCCCTACAAGGGGTTGTGTTTATAATATTTGTAGCCAGATGTCATGATTGTTCAGAGGAACTTTCCTGAAGTGCATGATATATTAAAGAATGTACTCATCTAAACAAAATATTATATTGGAGTGTTCTTATTAATACAGGAACATAAACATACACACACATAGGTAATGGCTGCAGCATGCACCATAGAAGTACAATATTTATAATCTGGTAATTTTGAGTACTATAACAATGAATGCTACCTTATCAGAGTTTTGAGTAATGTTAAACATAGAATAAAGCTAATAATTCAAGAATGACTATATACTTGTGTTAGTACAAACAATTCATATGAAGACCCACAATGCATACAAATCAGAGACACATACAGGGAAAGTAAAGTAAGGAAGAAAGAAAGACCATTGCCAGAAAATTTCAATAACATTAAAGTTCATCATCATGTATACAAATTAATTGTGTGTTCGAGGCCGGCTTATTGCCCCATATATGTGCACCATGAACTGAGACCAAACCCCATGGAAAGTATTTTAAGAACATTCAAGATGGTTACCGCCTAACTATATAACTATTTTCAATTTTCATATTCTCACTGTCATTGAAAAAACCCACCTGACGTAGATATGTCGGTGAACAAAAACAAGTGGCCCAGATCTGTGATGTCATCAAAGACATTTGTGATGTCATCTTTGATGTCCTGGGAGTTAGTTTTAGCAGTGCACGGTGGTGGCGCAAGTTATGGTTACTAAGCTTACCATAACTGGCGAATTTCTGAGGTTTTTCAGTTTTACTTGCAACCATAACGTCCCTTTAACAATGTTCTTTCATTGAAGTTCATAGGTTTTTATTTGTCCAACTTAACCATAATGTCCCTTTAACAAAGTGTTTTCAGTGACGTATATATATATATTTATTTATTTATTTATTTATTTTATTTGTACAACGCAAAACATGAGCCCAAAGGCATAAAGACACTGAACAAAACAGACTACAATTTACATTAAAAAAAAGATCTGGACACCTGGCAGTAGCAAGTTAGTGGAAGTTAGCAGAATAGGATGGTTTTCAGTCCACGTTTAAAGCTGGTGAATGAAGAACATGCTCTCAGATCTAGGGGGAGAGTATTCCACAGTTTGCAAGTTTGGTCTGTGGTGTGGCTAGAAGAATGGTGTTATTAGAACATAGTGTTCTATGAACTGGTAACTACAAGATGCTATTGGACAAATACTTGGGCCTTTGACCAAACAGGCATTGATGTGTGATGCAGTGGAGACGAAATAGAACCCTGCTGCTCACTAGGAGCCAATGCATGGCTCTTCTGGCTGTTGAAATGGGGTCTCTTCTTTGCAGCCCTTCTACAAAGCGTATAGCATTAGTTTGGACGGCTTGAAGCCAGGAGAGCTCTCCTTTAGCAATGCCGAGCAGGAGACTAGCACAATAGTTCAACTTGGCCCCTATAACAGCACAGCCAATAGTATCACAGTTGGAACTATTAAGAAAGGGACAAAGCTGGCCCAGCAATTTCAGGTGGTAGGATGTGCTGGAATCCAGGCTGTTAACCTGTTAACCTGTGCTTTCATGGAGAGCTCCTGATCCAGCGTTACTCCGAGAGCTTTAACCTTGGACTTGGTCTTGATGCTGCAACCTGCAATATTAAATTACAGATATTTTGGACTTATCTTGTGCAATTGTGGTGTTGTCCCCACAACCATTAATCTATTTTGGAATCATTGAGCGCAAGCTTTTTTACTTGCATCCACATTTGAAACATTTGTGCGATTAACGTTATCAATGTCCGAAGCATAGTCCCCAGTAAGCGGGACAAGGAATTGTGTGTCATCAGCGTAATTTGCATAGATTATGCCAGCTGCATCCAACTGATTGAATAATGGGAGCGTATAGATGTTATAAAGTGTCGGTAACACACAAGAGCCCTTGGGAACACTGCAAGTAACCAGGAATTCCTCTGCCCTAGCCTCCTGGAAGAAGACTCTGGACTTCTGATCGGACAGAAATGACTTGCAGCTGCAGTAGAGAAGTATTCTGTGTCATATAACCTTTCTACAAGGTTTGCCCTGCTTCTACGTGGAGCGGCAAGGGCAGCCACATCCATTAGTATAAAGAGAAAGTAAATCAAGCCGAGATGCCGCAATTCTGGAGTAAATAAGAAGTTGCTAAGCAACTTGGGTAATGTAGCCTGTGCTGACTACAGAAACACAGTAACGCAGCAATACTAGAGAACTTGCTTTGCCTACGGCAGATCAAAAAGTGTATGCAGTCGTTACTGCTTGGAGGAAGTGCACAGAAGTAAAGCCACTTTAGCCTATGAATTTCTTTAGTAAAAAATCTTTCAAATTTCAAACAAGCAATCTGATCGATGAGTGGGACGCACACCTTATTTACATTCAAACAAATTTACAATTTCCTGGAGAAAAAGGTTTGCATTTGAGCTAATTTGCATACCCACAATGTCTTGCTGTTGTGGCTCAGAACTGGAGGTGAACTTCCAGCGATGGCTACAAGGTGGCGTTCTGGAATGTGTGACTTGGCTCAAATGGACTTTCCTATTTTCCCATTTCAGGTAAAAGTATATATATATATATATATATATATATATATATATATATATATATATATATATATATATATATATATATATACACTTTTTTTTAAAGGGACGTTATGGTTAAGTTGCACTAATAAAAACCTATGAAATTCAATGTTAAGATGTTATTAAAGGGACGTTTTGGTTACAAGTAAAACTGAAAAACCTCACCAGTTATGGTAAACTAAGCAACCATAACGCATGCCACCACCGTGCACTGCTAAAACTAACACCCAGGACATCAAAGATGACATCACAAATGTCACTTAACCATAATGTCCCTTTAACAATGTTTTTTCAGTGAATTTCATGGGTTTTTACCAGTGCATACTATTTTCCTACAACTTACTAATATCATACTTACCCCGATATAGCAACATTTGTGTCCAATTTACAAAGTTTCACCTTAAAACTCTGTCATTTCCCACCACCTACCATTTTTTTTCAACACTTCTGTACAATTCCTCCAACTTTTTCCACTGTTTTTGCATCCGTCGACGTCCGCAAATGTCTAACGTCACCACGGACCTTCCAGACAGTGCCACGTGAACATGAGCTTACATGCAGCATGATGATGTGTCCGCAAATGTGTTGGCACTTTGCGATCGGGTCCGTGCTTTGAGGTCAGTTCAGAACTGCATTTTCTACTGATCTAGGACCTTTCAAGCTCAAAATGTATCTTTGCACAGCTCCTACACCTATTCTTACTCACTATCCATTAACAATCTAGTACAAAGCACATACTTAGAAAAATATTAGCAAAACTGCTATTTATATTAAAAATGCCATCAGCTATTGCCATCCCTCCTCCCCAAGAGCCAAGAGCACCACCAGCTGGAGGACCTACACAACAAAGAAAGCACAGTACTTCTAAAGACAATGAAGAGGACCAAGAAGATGAGGTAGAGGAAGAGCCTACATCTAGCACCCAGAGGCAATCACGGGTGTGGCAGTTCTTTACCACTGTTGGGAATGTACCAGAGGCTAAAGCTACCAAAGTGAAATGCACTGAGTGCAACTTTGTAATCAGTCGCAGACTACCTGGACAGTACTCCTATCAGACCACCTCCATGCGCCGCCACACCAAATCCAACCACCGCAATGTTCACACAAAGGTTGTTCCTTTCTTAGCAAGTAGTAAACTGTCTTCCCCCACCTCATCTTCCTCACCCAATACTGTAACCACACAGCCTACTTCTGTGCGACACAAAATCCCACCAGCTACCTTGCAAGCAATAAAAGGGGCTGTTGATCCATATCTTTCAAAGACAACAGTCCTCTGCATATACTGCACACACAACTCCGCAGGGCGAAGCAATTTCGAAGTGCTTTTGAAGCTGTAATCAAGGAGCATGAGAAACACTGTCCCCTAACTTAGAAGTAACACTCGTGCAACATTTTCCCCTGTCCACCTACCCCTACATATTAGTGCTTGGTGCCTCTTCCCTCATTTCCCTCCCAACCTTACCTTCTAACGTCTCCTGCAAAAACAAAAGACATAAAAAAAACAACAAAAGAAAGGTTCCTTTAGGAATCACCTTTCACAGTTAAAAAAAGAGAACTTAAAAAAAAATGTATAGACTCTATTTACTTTACATTTCTCACTAAAGTACATAGACTCAATAAGATTAGCATTTTGTGTAATGCTAATGGGAATAATGTGGCGTTCATCCCCCGTTCCAGGTACTGGAATGGGGGATAATGGCCCGGCAGCCCAAGTTATCGGCCCAAGCGAAGCGAGGGCGGATAATGAGGGCTCCGGACTGTTATCCCCCATTCCAGCCCCTGCAATGGGGGATGAAAGCCATTAGCACCACTGGTTCCCGAGACGGGAACCTGGGGTGCTAAAAAAGGATTTTTCTTCCTACAACGGGACGCCTGCAGAGTCCTGCTGTAGGAAGGAAAGTCCTTTTCCAAGATGTCCACCATGGAAAGGGAAGAGGGGCTCTGTACCTTTCCATGGCAGCCTGCAGAAGGCAAAGAGAGAACCCTATGACCATATTACCATGAGCACATGTTTTCCGCTTTCAAACCTATCCCACTTTCGAATAACTTTACCACATAGCCAGTCCCAGGTGGACATGGCTACTTTAACCCCATTTGTCGTCCCTCATGGTCATGGCTGGTAGTCAGATTGTCCGGGTCATGACCTTAAGCCATGAACCAGACAATCTGGCTACTGCACATGGCCACAGGCGATACCGCAGTCACCAAAGTTATACCGCTATTTTTGTACCTACATTATGACACTTGTCAAAAAATAAAACACAGGCACATTTGCAAAACCATGCTTTAAGGTCCTTCACAATGCTCCCTACACAAGTTTGCTGGAAATCCGTCCATGTTTTATTTTTTCAAAAGTGTCAAAATGTATGTGCATACAATAGTCATATAACTTAGCCACCAGTTAACAAAATCCATTCAGATTTTACACAAACATTCAAGGTGGGGTCCATAATCTTTCTGAAAACTTTTGTCCACATTCGTCAAATGGCAACAAATATATAAGCCATCTAAAATTATGAGACCCTCCTCTAATTTAGCTCGCTCTTGTCAACATCCCACCAAACTTTACAAATAGATGTATATCTAGATATAAAATCTTTTTGTAAACTTTTGTGTGAATTCTTCAAATGGCACCGCATTTATAAGCCTTTACAATATTTTGGGATCCCCCCTCTAATTTTGTTCCCTCTTGACAAAAGAGATCCACACTTTCCAGTACCATTCGGAATCAGGTCTAGAATAAAATCCCAAATACAGTTAACAGGAGCGGTGGTAGAAATCCTGAAAAGTTGAACCTCCTTACCTAGAGTCGAAGGTAAGAGGCCACTGGATGGGAAATCCTCTGCAGGGAAACTGAAGTAATGTCACACCCCCAGGAAATCAGGGGAGTTTGGGACAACCACTGTATGAAGAGATCAAATGAAGCGAATGGGGACACTATCCTACAGTACTAAGTGAGACTTGAAAAGTTAGTATCGTCCCAGGCCAGGCACGGTTGTAATTCTCCTTGTATGCTCTCATGAACTTGGGTTATTGTTTTAATTGAAGGTCTTATGTGGAAAGATGTTATTAACTTTGTTCAGCTTTCTTTTTTCTTTTATTCATAACTTTTTCGTGAGATTATGAAAGCTGGACTGTCAAAAAAAATGTGTAAAGGTTCAAAGGCTATGTTTTGTTCTGAACCATATACAATAAAAAAATATATATTTTTTCTTAACAAACATTGATGAATAACTGTGGCTACGGAATCAGACAATCAGAAAGCGTTGTTTGAGACGTGGCTAATATCACCAATGACTTCAGTGCATATCCGTGACTACATCAGCACCTATCACTGCACAGCGCAAGTACCATCGGCTATATATGGCACCCTATGTTAACGCAGCTAAATGCAGGAAAATAGTGCGTTATGTATTTGCCAATTTATCATAGCTGCGGCTACCTGACATTTTGAGCGAAACTGCATCACAGAAACACCAACTGTCATTGGGAGAATGGCAGAGGGCAGGGGAGGTATTAGGGTAGTGAGGGGAGCTGGTAAAGATTTTGGGGGCACTTGGTGAGGGTTTGGGAGTGCGGAAAAACATTTATTTTCACAGTTTTTCTAAATAGCCAAGGGTACAAGCAAAGCAATATAATCCAACGTTTTCTATATACGCGTGTATACAACACAAGAGTAAGCGCATTTGTGTATTTTGTTAGTTCGTTGGCTGTTGTCCTACATGCTGCTATAGATATAGCCACATGTATTGAACCATAAATTTTCTGTGCAATAATCATATTATTATGTGGTTGTTAGAGCACACAATTTTACTTGTGTTTGTTAATTTATGTGTTTAGGATTAGCGATGTCTTATTTGAACTCTAAAAGATTGGCAAGGTTTGTTTTTGAGTTAGTAAAAAATTTACATGTATCTACCGCTACAAGGTATGGTTTAAAGGCGGGTTTAAATACCCCTGGCTATCAAAGATGGTGGGTAAAAAAAAAAGATTTCTGTGTGTTTCATTGTTTGTAATTGGTTGTTGTTACTGTTGTACTTGTGTACTTGTCTGTGATAGATTGCAGTGAAAAGGTGTCGGCCATGTTTGCTTATTATGCAGTCCGCATTTTGTGGTATTGATTTTGGATACTATTAAAGCCACCATGTTGTGCACTTTTCTCATTTTGATTGCCGAACTCACACTGTACAAAAGCTGAGAATGTGGATGATGTGACAGTGTTAGTAAATATTTATATATTTAAAGGTTTATTTGCAGTGTTGTGTGTGTCATCTATATTAACCACTGCTATCAGATGGCATATATTGTCACTATTTTCCACCCACTCAGATTAAGTGGCAGTTAATTCCTGATGTATTTTGTAAACATTCACTAACATGCTGTTAAAAATGTGTCAGCTAAATGTACCACTGTTATCAAATGTCATACATTGCCACTACGTTCTACCTACTTAGATTACATGCCAGTTAATTGTTGATGTATTTTTTAAGTTTCACTTACATGCAGCTTAAAATATAAATTTTTAAATCAACCGAATTTATATGCAGCAATTTCCCTTTTTGTATGCAGGTTTCTGAGGGTGAAGGTTTATTTGCTTGTATATGTCCTAAACATTCATACACCTCCACTATGAAGTACTCTCCAGCTGTCTCCAGTTTTCTGTGAGGTGTGACAATTGATGGTCCCCGGCATAGTGTCTTGCAAGTCCATCCAAGTAACTTTTTTTGTACTTCCTTGTGGCTGCTTCCCTTCAGCATCTGTTGAAAGAAGGTGAGATTCTCTGCATTTACTTTCTGATTGGGTCTTTATTATTTCTATGGTCGGATGCTGCCAATGGGATGTCAAGTACCTAACATGCTCTTTAGCTACTGAACCTGTAAGACTGTGTCATCTTTTGAGTGAAGTTTATATGTACCAATTACACTGGAGAATATATTGCCTCATTATCATAGATACCTAATTTAAAGCTAATTTGCATATTTAAATATTAACTCAAAGCCCTTTTAATAGTTGCATTAAGCATTGTTTCTAACCTCATGCTTGTTTTAACTCACCTAAGAATAGATGTCATTAAGACTGGATAGTTGGAACTGTTTGCAGAAAAACATGTCATTGTGTTTGGAGATGTTCTACCGTTAACTCCAGTGAAAGGCCAACCCATATTCAAAACATAAGAATTCTGAACCATGCATCGTTTCTTCATCCTCTGTACCGCTGTGCAACAAACTGTCAGTCTTTACATCCAACCCATTCTATCCCCTCTTTTTGAACCTCAGCTACACTTCCCTAGCGTTAAAACCCCCATCCACTGTATTTCCAGCCTGTGTCCTCTCACCCATCCTACTGCATCCTATGCACCTGTACCTATTCAATATACCCCCCACTATACTCCCACCCATTTACCTTATTGATGTATTAGTGTATGTTTTTTTCAATCCACGTTGGATATTTTTCCCATGCCCCAACTACTATGTTTGAAGAGAACGACAGTGTATTTGAATATATGTGCATCGAATATAGAGCATATGATGCACTACATATGAGGGTCCAAAAAATGTAATGTGTGTACAACTTTAACTAATTGTATTTATGAAGTATGTTCTCTAACTTATTATGTTTGTTTCTCTTTTTTTACATATGACTGTGGCTATGGCCATGGCTGGGACAATCCGATCGTGGCAAAAGGTGGATTTGAGGTCCCAGTACGAGAAGTTGTGGTTTTGATGTTGGTTGGAGGCAGTTTGATGGTGGATGGAGGTGTTGATGGAGGAGTTGCAGATACTTGCTGACGTAATGAAAGAGATTCATACCTGGGACACTTCACTGCACTGCAAATTCAGTCATAATCTCTGTGTAATTATTACTGTGGCCATGGGTAGTGTGTCTACCTTTGTGAATGTTTTGTATCCCACCTTCTGTACGTTTACTCAACATACCCTATACTCTCTAATCTAACCACCTAACATACTCCCCCCTGTTTATCGTCAATGTACCCGAGTTTCAGTTCTCCCACCCACCGTATTTACAGCCTCTGTACTTTCACCCACTCTACTACATCCTGTGTTCCCGTACCCATTCAGTGTATTCCCATCCGCTGTATTCCCTCTCATTTACCTTGTTAATAGTATAGTGTATATTTTATTTTAATGCACATTGGATTTTATCCCAATGACACAATAATTATTATATGTGAAGACAACAACAGTATACTACACACAAATGTTGTATACAAGATAGTGATACAATTTACTACTTAGGAGGGTAAAAAAAAATCTGTGTGTGTACAACTTTAACTAATTTTAATTCATAAAGTATGTTCTGTAACTAATAATATATATTATTTTTTAATAGAGAAGTGCAAATTATTACTTAATCACTGTGGACATATTATTGTAGCCATTGTTAGTGTCTCCACCTATATGCACGTATTGTATCCCACTTTTCCTACATTCACTGAACCTACCCCACATCTCTACCGCAACCACTCACCATACTCAATAGTCAACACTGTTTATTTTCACCAAGCTTATCTAACTTTGATTACCCACATCCACTCATCCTACTGACACTTTTTTTATCCTCATTGTAGCGGTACATCTCTTCCCTTATTGGTATACCATATTCACACTCTCTATTCATGCTTCTGTACCCTATTCCCACTTTCTGTTACACTGAATATATTGTAAAATAGAAATTACAAGTACTACAGAATACACACATATATACAGATATATCATTTTTTTAAAATATATAATTTTATAGCCGTGGCTACCGTATCAGCCAATTAAGTGCTAAGCTTTGGAGGTGTGTATAATAGCAGCAATGCCTGAAAGTCATATACGTAGTTATATGATCGCCATTCACGCACAGTATAGCCATGGCTACAAAGGAACATTTTAGAAAATACATTTTGGGAACTCAAACTGCATTAAATAGATTACATAGGGCGTTGTAATGTATTTTTTCACTCTGTGTTTCATTTCATCCATCTTTATGACTTAGTGGGTGGCCCTTAAAAGGGCCGTTTTGGGCGATGGAAAGAGGTGGCTGGAACAGGGAAGGAAAAAACATTCCGGAAAAAATGTAACAAAGGGAATTAAAACAAAAAGGAACATATGGTTGGGGGGTTATGGTTTTGTTTTTTGTATAAAAAAGGGGCAGAGAAATTGCCACTCAAAAGGTTGGCAATGAATCTGATGTTGAGAGATGCTTTTTTGCTAATCCTGGTCTGTGGCACCTCCCATGGCAACCCATTTGTGGCCTATAGTGCACATCATTTTCATAACAGATACATTTGGTGATTAGTAGAATGGCAGCAGGTGCATGTGAGTTCTCAGGAGGTGAAGATGTAGTTTGAATATTGGTTGGAGGTGTTCCGATACTGGATGCAGGTGCAGATGGAGGAGGTGCAGTAACTCGCCAAAGTAATGAACAGAATCCATGCTTCTGGATCTTGTAATGCTGATGGACCTTCCTGTATGCACCGTCCACATCATCAAAGTGGACCTGTACTAGATGATTGGTAAGGAGTGATGAGCCTAAGCTTTGTGATGGCACATTCAACAGGCCCCATTGTAGGTTCTTGTGTTACAAAATGCATTGCACATCCTCAGCGTCTTTTCTTGATCAGTGATCCTTTACAAGAAAGTACCTCCAACTGTCTGATGTAGTCTTCATTACTGTAACCCTTTTACGTGGTCGGTTTCAGAACCCACACTACATCATCATCAGTGCTGCCAGTTGGGTCAAACATGCTGTTAAAAGTTTGGCAGGGAGTACTGAGTGACTGGCTGGTTTAACGGGTCCAGAACTGTAAGACAATGAGACAGTCAACAGCGTTGGTGTGGGAGTAGGGACAGAGCAACCCAAGCAGGCATCCCCCAACATTAGATACCATCTCCTACAGTTGAGGAGAGGCTCAGTCAGTAGTAAGAGGGCTGACAGATGCTTCTAATTTGGGAGAAGTTTGGGATGGGGTGGTTTGGGACGGTTCGGGGTGAGGGAGAGTTTCAAGTTCGGAGCACAATGCCAAACACACTGGTGTACCCAGTTACCCCCAGGGGCCGCACGTTACGCAGGATGGGGATGGAACATAGAATACCCAGATGCCTGACACAGAACATCAACAGCATGCTCAATGATTTCAAGAGAGGTTTGGTAATGCGCATGTTAGGGAACAGAAAGCAGACATAGTCCTGTTTCAGGAAACGTTACCAATCTTGGTACACAATGATGTGCACCGGCAGGTCAACAAGGTGGTCAGTGATGGGGGACGGTATGTGGGTATCACAGATGCCCTTTGGAGGGAATCAGTTCTTATTATTAGGAAAAACGTGGCGCCGCCACTGTAGGTAGTTCTTTTAACAGAACTCCAAACACTATTAGTGACTCACGGGGCAGATCTCACATTGGTGGGGCGTGATTTCAATGATGTCTTGGACAGGGGGATGGACCATTGGTCCATGGGAGCGATGTGTCCCAGGGTAGAGAGGCGCACTAAACTCGCATCCTTCCTGGCAACAACCAGATGTTGGTGCCAGGAAGGATGCGGGATGTATCAAGGGACCTCCACTCAGACCAGATGAATTTCTCCTATATTATGGGGCCCATGACTCCCGATCTAGGCTGGACTACATGTTGGTACCATGCACAGCACTGGGCAGGTTGACGGAGGCATGGTACCTGCCCAGGGGGCTTTTTGGACCATTACTCTCTCCTGATTTTTTGGGTAGGAAAAGAGAGAACCGGGGAGAGAGGGGAATGGAGGCTAAACACCTACCTCTTGGGGAACTAAACGATTAGGGAAGCTGTTCAGGGGGAATCAGTACTTCACCCTAAACACAGGGACGTTGGAAAGATGGGGCACATTATCGGAAACCTACAAGGTGGTGATAAGGGGGAAAGCTAGATGTGCAAATGGAACATGCGAAAGGGAGGGATGGGCCAATCTTCGGGAAAAAGAGAGGGAGGTGATAGAGGCAGAGACACAAGATGCCCAGGCATCATCAGTGGAAACCAAGAGGGCACTGCCCAAGGCTGAGAGGGAATATAAGAAGGTCACGACAGATGAAGCTTGCCAAGCCCACCTGGCTCAGCTGGCCACAAATATATCACTTGGGGACAAGGGGGGTGTATGCTCGCTTGGTTGGAAAGGAGGGAGGAAGGGGCGAGATGGGTTCAGGCTTTAGCAAACTGAGACGGGGGTATACACCGAAGGGGAGGCTATCAGCCAGGCTTTTTCAGATTACTGCCAGACTCTGTATGCCGAAATCCCATGTTCCCCGACCTCGGAGATAGACAACTATCTGGACAACGTAACCCT
The DNA here is from genome assembly GCF_040938575.1 of Ambystoma mexicanum. Taxonomy (NCBI): domain Eukaryota; kingdom Metazoa; phylum Chordata; class Amphibia; order Caudata; family Ambystomatidae; genus Ambystoma; species Ambystoma mexicanum. The sequence continues at coordinate 471,163,961 of NC_090938.1, forward strand.
TTCATACTTGGGGGAACAAGAACGCTTATGGTTAGAGGCGGACATAACTAATGAGGTGTCATAAATTCATTAGCAATATGAATAAAATGGCCGACCTTAGAAATATGGCAGTGGGTTGCAATGAGCAGTTCCCCCTGTCCTCCCTGCCACTCAGTTCTCCCAAATAAACCCAGAAATCAGAGAAGCACCGGATCTGGAGAAACCCTCAGGGGAAGAAATACCCTGTAGTCCTCATACGTGGTATAAAACGGGAATCTGCAGCGTTCGTCTCGGCAGACTTCTGTAGGGCAAGTTGTCATCAAACAGCTTTCATGATCCTTCGTGTTCGTAACAGGAGCTCAATCTCAGGGGGCTGTCTACCTCACTTGAGCGTGCCGATGAAAACAAGAGAAAGAGTGTAAATATAGTAATAGACTACGCAGTGGCTTCTATGTTAAAATGTGGCTCTTGTATAGACGTACCGGTGAGATGTTACCAGTAGGGCTGATGCACGAGTGAAATGATGAATGCTAGATGCTGCAAGAGTGGTTGTTTGATTCTATAGGGAATAGAGATGAAATTAGAAAAAGATCATAAACAGAGGTAGATGCAGAATAGATGTGCGGAACAAGAGAACGAACCTACGGAGCGTCTTGCCTGAAATGTAGCGATGCACTGTTGTCTTGGCAACCCCTGCTCATGACACCTTTCGGGGTGCATTAACGTGCAAAACGAGCAATGAACAGGCCGCTGCATGTCACACTCAGCACCATTTGGGGGACCTGCAGAACAATGCACTTGCACGCTTCCAACGATGCAAATGCAAAAGCTGACGGAAACAGCTTATGACAGGAGGAGCTCCTGGGGACAGTTCAGGGGTTACAAGCTGGGAAAGGACCAGGCCCCAATGGGCTCCCGGCCGAGTTCTGGAGGTGCGTCTGGGATAAAGCTGGTGACCCCATGCTAGAAATGCTGCAGGGGAGGAGGGGCAGGGACCAGCTATTGGAGGATCTTAGATTGGCCAATATTGTAGTCATTCATAAGAAGGGTAAATCCCTGAATGAGTGCCTCTTTTACACACCGATATCAGTATTAAACATGGAGACAAAAATCCCAGCCAAAGTTTTGGCCAATAGACTACTGATAAGTAGTTTAATACACCCGGAACAGTGCAGGGTTGTACCAGGTCAGCCACCAGAATTAACCTATGAGGGCTCCACAATGCCATGGTGATGTCTGATTTACTGGACGGGCCCCAAGTGGTCATAGGGCTGGACTCGGAGAAAGCCTTTGACTTCATCAGGTGGGCTTTTATCTGGGCGGTGATGGGCAGAATGGGGATAGGACCCCAATTTATCAGGTGGTTGACACTGCTCTATGCGCAACCAATGGTCTGGGTCCAGGTCAAAGGTCATGGGTCTAGCTTGATCCTGTTGCAAAGGGGCACCCGACAGGGATGCCCACTATCGCCCCTATTGTTCCTCATGGCAATAGAGCCCTTGGCACAGGTGATCTGAAAAGACCAATTCTTTTCTGGGACTTGTGTGGCCCGCTGTGGGGGAGATAAAATATCCTTATATGCGGATGACCTACTAGTGTATTTGGGGGATTCGGTAAGATCGTGCCCAAGGATTATAAAGCTACTGGAAATATTCTAATGTTACTGTAGCCTAAAAATCAACTGGGAGAAATCAGTTATCATGCCAGTTAAGGGGGGTGCAGAGGCCATACCGAGGGGCTGCCCCTTAAAGATGGCAACAGAGGGCTTCAAATATCTATGAATATGCGTGCCATGGGACTAAAGGAATTTTGTGGAACATAATCTCGATCCAATCATTAATAGACTAAGAGAGGATGCCAGGCACTGGGCCACCCTCCCAGTGACACTGCTGGGGAAGGTAAACTTATGCTAGCACTCCCCGTCTATTGTATGTTTTGTAGAATACCCCAGTGCGGCTTTCAAACAAAAAATTTGATGTCATTAAAGCACTGATCAGGGGGATGGTGTGGGGGAATAGACACCCCCGCATCACGTTATGTACTCTGACCAGGTCAGTGTGGGGGTGGGGCTACCTCACATAAAACAATTCTACTTGACAGCCCACCTTATAGTAGCGAATGAATGGCTATATGGGGCGGGCCAACTCCCGCACACGAAGCTGGAACTCGATCTGGTGAAGGGAGTAGACCCATTACAAGTGTTATATGGGAGCTTGGATTGAAGACGGCTGCCCACGGCTGGTCAAAGGCTAGTACACATCAGGGAAGAGGCCACAAAGGCAATGGGATGGGATGGGAGGATAATAAGATTCCAGCCTTTGTGGGATAATCCGGCACTGGGGGAGATCAAGAAGTTGGGCGGCCAACCACAGTGGATCAGGCTGGGGATAACTAAAGTAGGGGATGTGATTGAACAGATTTCAATGGGGTCTGTCCAGGAGTTAAAGGACAAGCACGGCCTGGGGCGGGGTGAGGACTACACATATTTACCCATGGCACATTCAGTGGCAGCACAGTTTGGGGATAACCTTGACCTCCCGGATCACACACCCCTGGAGTTTAACCTGTTTATGGAGGCACTAACAAAAAGGGAATAACTGTACTATACCAGTCTATCAACAACTTCTCAACAGGCCCCTGACGCAGCTGTAAGAGAAGTGGGAGAGGGATTTGGGTACCCTTTAGAGTGAAGAATGGGGGGAGACCAGGGTGGCGGCAAGGGAAGTAAATGTGTCATCCCGGATGCGGCTGATCCAGTATAAAATCCTGCAAAGAGTGTATTACTCGAGAGATCCACTACACAAGATGGGCAGATCTGAGAGGGACATATGCCTCAAGTGTGAGGAATTGGAAGGTACATTTTGTCATACGTTATGGAACTGCCGATGGATCTCAGCCCTGTGTGAGGTGGTTGTTAGCAAACTGGCGAGAGTGCTGAGTAGAGCATTCCCTATGGATCTCAAAATGTTATCATTACATGTCAGCGGTGTCCTTTAAGGGAATAGATGGGAAAGCAAACTGATAGCAATCATGGCCTGGTGGTCAAAAGGTATCTGGCAGTTAGATGGGGCTCGGGTGAAATTCCAAACGTAGTGACCTGGGAGATGGGAATGGAGAACTGCCAGCGTATGGAGAAGATAACTTATCGGAGTAGGGGGATGCAGGGGAAATATGTTAAAATATGTGGTTTGGGGGGCAATTATCATGCAGTCACCATGGGCCAGGGAGGGAAAAGTAAGACTAGTGGGGGCTGGGGGTGGGGTGAAGCGGAGTGGGGAGGGAAGGACGAGGCAGGAAGGAAAATGTAAAACAAAAAAAATGACAACTGTGAGAAACCAAAGGGTGTTTCACTATATAGACCTCGGGAACCTTTGGATCCAGGCCCTGGGGGTGGACAAGTGCAGGAGGATCACATGGGTGAGGACTCCTCTGGGAGTGGCGGTGAGAAATCGGATGGCAAGACGTGGTATCCCCCTCTTCACCACACACCCCGAGTCAACACTTGCTCCACCTTTATAGGTTGTTGTAAGTCTTTTCCGTTGCCCCCTCCCCAATTCCAACAGGTACCCACATCAAAGGGAGGCGGAGGAGAACAAATACAACACCCTATATCTCACAACAACAAAATCGTTCCCCTTCTTCTGATGATATTTTTACCACCTCTCGAAAAAACTACAACTCTCACCATTCCTACCTCCACTCTAGAAATCCCTTTTACCAAACCACTTGGACGAAGAAGAGGCCAAAGGGAGCTATAAAGATTACCTATAGAAACCAATGCACCAGGGATTTCTATGGGCAGTCGCCATTTTGTCCCGGTAGTGAGGCCAGGCCTACCTCTTGGGGAACTAAACGATTAGGGAAGCTGTTCAGGGGGAATCAGTACTTCACCCTAAACACAGGGACGTTGGAAAGATGGGCACATTATCGGAAACCTACAAGGTGGTGATAAGGGGGAAAGCTAGATGTGCAAATGGAACATGCGAAAGGGAGGGATGGGCCAATCTTCGGGAAAAAGAGAGGGAGGTGATAGAGGCAGAGACACAAGATGCCCAGGCATCATCAGTGGAAACCAAGAGGGCACGGCCCAAGGCTGAGAGGGAATATAAGAAGGTCACGACAGATGAAGCTTGCCAAGCCCACCTGGCTCAGCTGGCCACAAATATATCACTTGGGGACAAGGGGGGTGTATGCTCGCTTGGTTGGAAAGGAGGGAGGAAGGGGCGAGATGGGTTCAGGCTTTAGCAAACTGAGACGGGGGTTTACACCGAAGGGGAGGCTATCAGCCAGGCTTTTTCAGATTACTGCCAGACTCTGTATGCCGAAATGCCATGTTCCCCGACTTCGGAGATAGACAACTATCTGGACAACGTAACCCTTTCATACTTGGGGGAACAAGAACGCTTATGGTTAGAGGCGGACATAACTAATGAGGTGTCATAAATTCATTAGCAATATGAATAAAATGGCCGACCTTAGAAATATGGCAGTGGGTTGCAATGAGCAGTTCCCCCTGTCCTCCCTACCACTCAGTTCTCCCAAATAAACCCAGAAATCAGAGAAGCACCGGATCTGGAGAAACCCTCAGGAGAAGAAATACCCTGTAGTCCTCATACGTAGTATAAAACGGGAATCTGCAGCGTTCGTCTCGGCAGACTTCTGTAGGGCAAGTTGTCATCAAACAGCTTTCATGATCCTTCGTGTTCGTAACAGGAGCTCAATCTCAGGGGGCTGTCTACCTCACTTGAGCGTGCCGATGAAAACAAGAGAAAGAGTGTAAATATAGTAATAGACAGTGGCTTCTATGTTAAAATGTGGCTCTTGTATAGACGTACCGGTGAGATGTTACCAGTAGGGCTGACGCACAAGTGAAATGATGAATGCTAGATGCTGCAAGAGTGGTTGTTTGATTCTATAGGGAATAGAGATGAAATTAGAAAAAGATCAGAAACAGAGGTAGATGCAGAATAGATGTGCGGAACAAGAGAACGAACCTACGGAGCGCCTTGCCTGAAATGTAGCGATGCACTGTTGTCTTGGTGTAACGCTCACCTGATTCTCGCAGAGGCGCCCGTCTTGACTGGGCGACTACCGTATCTTCAAAGGTGATGTGTAGCACCCGGTTGGCTCTTTGGGCTGGACCTCTGTGCACTGTATGCCTGACGTGTAGAGTAAGATGTCTGCAGATAGAAAATAAGGGGTTAATGAACTGGGGTTATTGGGGTGTCCCTATCTCTTTCCTCTTCTCCTCTCCTGTAGACCCCCAAAGGTTAACGCTCTCACCTTAGGTAAGTGAATGCCGAGCTCTCCATCTGCCTCGGGGCAGGGTGCTGTAACCAGTTTCTTCACTGGATAGGTAGCGCAGGCCTCTTGACTTCAGAGGACTGCTGTCCGTCGTTTACTGCACGAACGGTAAGTTTCGAGTCATTCAAATGTCTGTAAAGTCTTTAGTAATGATGTCTCTTGTTTTGCAGGGTTCCGGCGATGGCGGATGACGGGCTGAAGTGAGTTGAAGATGGAGCCCGTGTGATGAATAGAAGCGCCTGGAAGCACGTAAGTAAGCGCTTGTTGCCTGCTTCACGATGCGCTCTAACTGTCTTTTTATTTTGCAGGTACGAGTTCGGAGCGGCTGCAGGGTGCCGGAATACCCACTGGATTAGATGTGGAAAGGAGTAATGGCACGTGAGTATTAAAGTTCCCCAATGTCTTAAACGCACCTTGTTTTGTCTTTCAGATGCGGGAGGCAGCGCCGAAGGCCTCCAGAGCGTGCAAAGAGTTGGTAAGCTTTTGTCTTTCAGATGCCGGAATGCAGTGTGAAGACCTCCGGAGCGCACAAAGAGTAGGTAAGCCTTTGCCTTTCAGATGCCGGAATGCTAACCTGTTCTTCCTTGTCTTTATAGGTGTTGCTGAAGACTGGATTCAGGATGGTAAGCCTTTGCCTTTCAGATGCCGGAATGCTAACCTGTTCTTTCTTGTCTTTATAGGTGTTGCTGAAGACTGGATTCAGGATGGTAAGCCTTTTTCCTTAGGCCCAGGACCGGATGCAGAAGACACGATGAGCGTTCTGCTGCAGAGGTTGCAGAATAACGCAAAGCAAGATTCATCCACCGGGTGTGGTTTAAATAGCCTCCTGTAGTGCTTCGGTGTCTCCTTCCACAGCCACGCCTAGGTAAGAAAAGAGTTCCTGCTTTCCAGAAGAGTTCCAGTGTTCTGAATCTAGGGAGTGGCTCCAACCCCACCCAACAGGAAAAGTAGTTCCAAACAGAAGGGGATCAGAGGCTCAACTGGCAGGCAAGTAAGCAGCATGGTCTGCTGCAGGTAAGTCCACCCAAGCATTATGAGCCCGGCGCTTCCAGCGCTGGGACTGGGCATATTTATGAGCCTGGTGCCACTGGCGCCAGGACTGGGTCCAAAAGGTCCCAATTGGGACTGGTTGGCACTCGGAACCTCGGTTATGGATCTGCTTCCAAGGCAGTTGGGAAAACCCTGACCTTTTGGAAGCAGAGATCATGACAGTACCCCCCCTCAAGGCCCCTCCCAAACCGGGCTTCTCCGGGGGTTTTGGCTTGTCAGGAAATGTTCGGTGAAATCTTTTGATTAGGCGAGGAGCGTGGACATATTCAGCAGGTTCCCAGGATCTCTCTTGGGGGCCGTAGCCTTTCCAGTCAATTAGGTAGAATAGTTTAGATTTGGAGATCTTGGAGTCCAGAATGCTTTTGACTTCAAACTCGAGTTCTCCATCAACTAGGATAGGTTTTGGAGATTTGGTTAGTCGGGTTTGAGGTTGCACGGGTTTTAATAGAGAGACGTGGAAGACCGGATGTATCTTCATGTGCGGGGGCAAGTCCAACTTGACCGCTACTGGGTTTACTATGGTAGTGATGGAATAGGGACCAAGGTATCTTGGGTTGAATGTGCGTGGCCCTTTTAGAGATAGATATTTGGTGGATAACCAGACTTGATCCCCTACTTGATAGTGAGGGGCTTCCTTCCGATGTTGATCTGCTCCTTTCTTATATTGTTCTTTAGCCCTTTGAAGGTGAGAAACAGCTTCCTTAAAGGCTTGGGTGATTGTAGAATGCAGGTAGTCTACTGCTGGTGTTTCAAGATCTTGGAGGGGATCCAACTCCGAGGTTCGAGGGTGACTGCCGTACAAAAGAAAAAACGGGGTTTTCCCAGTTCCCGAATGGACAGAGTTATTGTAGGCATATTCGGCTATCCAAAGGATATCTTTCCAAGTTTTTTCAGTTTGTTGCAGCATGCAGCGTAAATACTGTTCCAGAGTTTGATTGGTCCTCTCGGTTTGTCCGTCGGTCTGAGGGTGGTGACTGGTCGATAGTCTCACATCAATTTGAGCCGACCGACAGCAACTTCGCCAAAAATGAGAAATAAATTGACTACCTCGATCCGAAATTAGAACCGAAGGAAAACCGTGCAGTCGGACGATGTTTTCGAGAAATTCTCGGGCCAGAGTTGCTGCTGTTGGCAAGCCTTTGAGCGGAATGAAATGCGCCATCTTGGAGAATAAGTCCACGATTACTAGAATCGTATTGTATCCAGAGCATGGAGGTAGATCGGTGATGAAGTCCATAGAAAGCGTATGCCAAGGGCGAGGTGGGATGTCAATAGGGCGTAAGAGGCCTGCTGGTCTTTCCTTTTGACTCTTGTTTTGGGCGCATACCCCACAGGACATTATAAAGTCTCTGATATCTTTCTTCCAAGACGGCCACCAGAAGTAGCGCTTGATCTTTTCTGAGGTCTTGGCCATACCGGGATGACCTTCCATTAAAGAGTCGTGATAACAAGAGATTACTTTTTTCTGTAAATCTGTGCTGGGTAGGTATAATCGTTCTTGGAAATACAATAAGTTGTCCTTTACTGCAAAGTCCTTTCCCTGCAGATGCCAATTCTGTATGTCTGCTGGAGTTACAAGTTGCCTGGCTTTATCCTTAACTTCCTCTATGGATTCGGTGGCGATTACACCCAGAATTCTTTGTTCGGGAATGATTGGTACAGGTTTAGGGTTGATCAAGTGTTCTTCCACTCCCATCCGAGAAAGTGCATCAGCTTTACCGTTCTTTGTACCAGGTCGATAGGTAATTATGAAGTCAAACTCGGCAAAGAATAATGCCCAACGGAGTTGTCTAGAGGATTGGGCTTTTGCGGTTTTCAAATATTGCAGGTTTCGGTGATCCGTAATCACAGTAACGGTGTGTCGGGCCCCCAGCAGATAATGCCGCCAAGCCTTAAAGGCAGACTTGATAGCCAGAAGTTCCTTGTCAGTAATCGTGTAATTGATTTCAGGAGGCGAGAATTTGCGGGACCAAAATGCCACGGGATGCAACTGATTGGTTACCGGGTCCTTTTGTGATAGAACTGCCCCCATGGCAAGGCTTGAAGCATCAGTTTCCACGATGTAGGGGAGTTCGGGGCGAGGGTGTTTTAAGATTGGTGCAGAGATAAATTTAGTCTTCAAATCCTGGAAAGCTTGTTCCGCCTCGGTAGACCATTCAAAACGTTTGTTTTTCTTTAACAAGGCAGTGATGGGCTGGACTATTCGAGAGAATTCGGGGATAAACCTGCGGTAAAAGTTAGCGAAGCCTAACATGCTTTGCACACCTTTTACGGAGGATGGTGATGGCCATTTGAGAACTGCATCGACCTTCTTTGAATCCATACGCACTCCGCCAGGTGATAATATGAATCCCAAGAATTCAACTTCAGTCACGTTGAAAACACATTTTTCCAACTTAGCGAAAAGTTTGTGTTGACGCAATCTTTCGAGGACCATTTTCACGTGTTTCCGATGTTCAGATTCCGATGAAGAATAAACGAGGATGTCGTCAATGTAAACAACAACACATACATCTATGAGCTCTCTGAGGACATCGTTCATAAAATATTGAAAGGCGGCCGGGGCATTGCAAAGTCCGAAGGGCATGACCTGATATTCAAATAGCCCATACTTGGTGCGGAAGGCCGTTTTCCATTCATCGCCCTCTTTTACTCGTACCAAGTGGTAAGCTCCTCTAAGATCCAGCTTTGTATATATGCATGCTTTTCTGACTTGGTCCAGGAGTTCAGGGATCAAAGGTAACGGATATCTATTCTTAACGGTGATCTGGTTCAGGGAGCGATAATCGATACAAGTTCTAAGGTCTCCTTCCTTTTTTGGAACGAAGAACAAAGCTGAAGAAGCAGGGGACTTGGAAGGACGAATAAACCCATTTGCCAGGTATTGATCCAGGTATTGTCAAAGGTGAAGGTTCTCAGGCTCGGTGAGGGCATAAATTCTACTACAAGGATGAGTAGATCCAGGTATCAGGTCTATCTGGCAGTCATAAGACCTATGAGGAGGTAGAGAGTTAGCCTGATCCTTCCGGAAAACATCTTGGTATTCTAGGTATTCGGGAGGTAACTGGGGAGTCTCTGAAGAAATTGCGGCCAGTGCAACACCAGGTGGAGGGTGACAAGTAGAGACACATTCTGGAAACTGGACCGTTCTTGCTCGCCAATCGATCAGAGGATTGTGTTTCTCTAACCAAGGTATTCCTAGAATAATCTGAAACTGAGGGGCCTTGATCACATCGAACACGATCTTCTCATGGTGTCCATCTTGACTTACTAGCGTCACCTCTTGAGTGGTATGCGTTACTGGCCCAGAGGCTATCTCCGTACCATCCACCGTAGTAATGACGTCCTTTACAGCCTTGGGACAAAGAGTTAGATTCATCCTCAAAACCATTTCATGATCCACATAATTGCCGATGGCACCGCTGTCGACGTAAGCTTCAATTGCATGTAATCGATCCGGATTATCAGGGCTAATGAGGACCATCGGTATCACGAAATGCGAGGTCACGGAACTGGTTTTCACGCTCGGCAAGAGGACCTCTATTCTTGTCGGGCGAGGTCGTTTCCCTGCTCAGAGTTTGTAACTTTGGTAACTGCAGCTCCTACTGCCTTCTTGGCAGGTTTCACCGGACAGTCTCGAAGAAAGTGTCCTGAGTTTCCGCAATATAGGCATAATTGCAACTGTTTCCTCCTTTCCCGCTCCCTTTGTGTTAGAGGACCTTTCAGACCCCCTATTTGCATGGGTTCCCCGGAGTCTACTCCTTTGGAAGGAGTTGGCGGTTTGGAAAATACTCGAGCATCAAACTTGGAACGATCGGCCTTCCTGTTCTGCAGCTTGTGATCTATTTGAACGACCAAGTCTATATAATCCGAACAGTCTTGTGGGGGATTGACTACTTGGGCTAAAACGTCTTTGAGCTCTCCCCGTAGACCTCTATAAAACAGCGTAATCCTTTTGTCCTCAGGCCATTGAGTTTCCACTATTAGTCTATTGAAAGATGCAATATAAGCCAAAAGGTCTTGATTACCCTGTCGCAACGAAAGAAGCTCATTGTCCAAGGCCTGCCACTGTGAATGTCTTGCGAACAGTTTTTCCATACTAAGCTGAAAGGCTTGAAAATCATGGAGAACCGGATCATCTTGATTAACTAGAGGGATCGACCAGTCTGCCGCATTGCCACTAAGGTACGAAAGTACAAAAGCTACTTTTGCTTGATCAGTTGGAAAGGCTGCTGGCCGGCATAAGAAGTGCAACCGGCACTGATTGATAAATACTGCAAACCTCTTTGGGTCACCGGAAAATCGTTCGGGCGGAGCCAGAGGTACATTCCCAGGTAGGTTGATCTGCACTGGATTCATAGAGGAGGTTGAAGGAAGATTTGCCCCTGATGCGGGTAACGGGGTCTGTCCGGCTTGTGACTGTAGCACTTGTCTAGCAAGATTGTCTGTTCTCTCCTTGGAAATAATTAGTTCCCTTCTTAGAGCATTCGTTTCCTGACGAGCTGCATGCACTTCTGCCCTTAGTTCCCCAAGTAACCGGGCTAGGGGGTCAGTATCCGAGGTTTCCATAGCGCCTGGGCGAGAGTTTTGCGGTAGGCTTTGCGTTCTGTAACGCTCACCTGATTCTCGCAGAGGCGCCGGTCTTGACTGGGCGACTACCGTATCTTCAAAGGTGATGTGTAACACCCGGTTGGCTCTTTGGGCTGGACCTCTGTGCACTGTATGCCTGACGTGTAGAGTAAGATGTCTGCAGATAGAAAATAAGGGGTTAATGAACTGGGGTTATTGGGGTGTCCCTATCTCTTTCCTCTTCTCCTCTCCTGTAGACCCCCAAAGGTTAACGCTCTCACCTTAGGTAAGTGAATGCCGAGCTCTCCATCTGCCTCGGGGCAGGGTGCTGTAACCAGTTTCTTCACTGGATAGGTAGAGCAGGCCCCTTGACTTCAGAGGACTGCTGTCCGTCGTTTACTGCACGAACGGTAAGTTTCGAGTCATTCAAATGTCTGTAAAGTCTTTAGTAATGATGTCTCTTGTTTTGCAGGGTTCCGGCGATGGCGGATGACGGGCTGAAGTGAGTTGAAGATGGAGCCCGTGTGATGAATAGAAGCGCCTGGAAGCACGTAAGTAAGCGCTTGTTGCCTGCTTCACGATGCGCTCTAACTGTCTTTTTATTTTGCAGGTACGAGTTCGGAGCGGCTGCAGGGTGCCGGAATACCCACTGGATTAGATGTGGAAAGGAGTAATGGCACGTGAGTATTAAAGTTCCCCAATGTCTTAAACGCACCTTGTTTTGTCTTTCAGATGCGGGATGCAGCGCCGAAGGCCTCCGGAGCGTGCAAAGAGTTGGTAAGCTTTTGTCTTTCAGATGCCGGAATGCAGTGTGAAGACCTCCGGAGCGCACAAAGAGTAGGTAAGCCTTTGCCTTTCAGATGCCGGAATGCTAACCTGTTCTTCCTTGTCTTTATAGGTGTTGCTGAAGACTGGATTCAGGATGGTAAGCCTTTGCCTTTCAGATGCCGGAATGCTAACCTGTTCTTTCTTGTCTTTATAGGTGTTGCTGAAGACTGGATTCAGGATGGTAAGCCTTTTTCCTTAGGCCCAGGACCGGATGCAGAAGACACGATGAGCGTTCTGCTGCAGAGGTTGCAGAATAACGCAAAGCAAGATTCATCCACCGGGTGTGGTTTAAATAGCCTCCTGTAGTGCTTCGGTGTCTCCTTCCACAGCCACGCCTAGGTAAGAAAAGAGTTCCTGCTTTCCAGAAGAGTTCCAGTGTTCTGAATCTAGGGAGTGGCTCCAGCCCCACCCAACAGGAAAAGTAGTTCCTAACAGAAGGGGATCAGAGGCTCAACTGGCAGGCAAGTAAGCAGCATGGTCTGCTGCAGGTAAGTCCACCCAAGCATTATGAGCCCGGCGCTTCCAGCGCTGGGACTGGGCATATTTATGAGCCTGGTGCCACTGGCGCCAGGACTGGGTCCAAAAGGTCCCAATTGGGACTGGTTGGCACTCGGAACCTCGGTTATGGATCTGCTTCCAAGGGAGTTGGGAAAACCCTGACCTTTTGGAAGCAGAGATCATGACACTTGGCAACCCCTGCTCATGACACCTTTCGGGGTGCATTAACGTGCAAAACGAGCAATGAACAGGCCGCTGCATGCCACACTCAGCACCATTTGGGGGACCTGCAGAACAATGCACTTGCACGCTTCCAACGATGCAAATGCAAAAGCTGACGGAAACAGCTTATGGCAGGAGGAGCTCCTGGGGACAGTTCAGGGGTTACAAGCTGGGAAAGGACCAGGCCCCAATGGGCTCCCGGCCGAGTTCTGGAGGTGCGTCTGGGATAAAGCTGGTGACCCCATGCTAGAAATTGTGCAGGGGAGGAGGGGCAGGGACCAGCTATTGGAGGATCTTAGATTGGCCAATATTGTAGTCATTCATAAGAAGGGTAAATCCCTGAATGAGTGCCTCTTTTACACACCGATATCAGTATTAAACATGGAGACAAAAATCCCTGCCAAAGTTTTGGCCAATAGACTACTGATAAGTAGTTTAATACACCCGGAACAGTGCAGGGTTGTACCAGGTCAGCCACCGGAATTAACCTATGAGGGCTCCACAATGCCATGGTGATGTCTGATTTACTGGACGGGCCCCAAGTGGTCATGGGGCTGGACTCGGAGAAAGCCTTTGACTTCATCAGGTGGGCTTTTATCTGGGCGGTGATGGGCAGAATGGGGATAGGACCCCAATTTATCAGGTGGGTGACACTGCTCTATGCGCAACCAATGGTCTGGGTCCAGGTCAAAGGTCATGGGTCTAGCTTGATCCTGTTGCAAAGGGGCACCCGACAGGGATGCCCACTATCGCCCCTATTGTTCCTCATGGCAATAAAGCCCTTGGCACAGGTGATCTGAAAAGACCAATTCTTTTCTGGGACTTGTGTGGCCCGCTTTGGGGGAGATAAAATGTCCTTATATGCGGATGACCTACTGGTGTATTTGGGGGATTCGGTAAGATCGTGCCCAAGGATTATAAAGCTACTGGAAAAATTCTAATGTTACTGTAGCCTAAAAATCAACTGGGAGAAATCAGTTATCATGCCAGTTAAGGGGGGTGCAGAAGCCATACCGAGGGGCTGCCCCTTAAAGATGGCAACAGAGGGCTTCAACTATCTATGAATACGCGTGCCATGGGACTAAAGGAATTTTGTGGAACATAATCTCGATCCAATCATTAATAGACTAAGAGAGGATGCCAGGCACTGGGCCACCCTCCCAGTGACACTGCTGGGGAAGGTAAACTTATGCTAGCACTCCCCGTCTATTGTATGTTTTGTAGAATACCTCAGTGCGGCTTTCAAACAAACAATTTGATGTCATTAAAGCACTGATCAGGGGGATGGTGTGGGGGAATAGACACCCCTGCATCATGTTATGTACTCTGACCAGGTCAGTGTGGGAGTGGGGCTACCTCACATAAAACAATTCTACTTGACAGCCACCTTATAGTAGCGAATGAATGGCTATATGGGGGGGCCAACTCCCGCACACGAAGCTGGAACTCGATCTGGTGAAGGGAGTAGACCCATTACAAGTGTTATATGGGAGCTTGGATTGAAGACGGCTGCCCACGGCTGGTCAAAGGCTAGTACACATCAGGGAAGAGGCCACAAAGGCAATGGGATGGGATGGGAGGATAATAAGATTCCAGCCTTTATGGGATAATCCGGCACTGGGGGAGATCAAGAAGTTGGGCGGCCAACCACAGTGGATCAGGCTGGGGATAACTAAAGTAGGGGATGTGATTGAACAGATTTCAATGGGGTCTGTCCAGGAGTTAAAGGACAAGCACGGCCTGGGGCGGGGTGAGGACTACACGTATTTACCCATGGCACATTCAGTGGCAGCACAGTTTGGGGATAACCTTGACCTCCCGGATCACACACCCCTGGAGTTTAACCTGTTTATGGAGGCACTAACAAAAAGGGAATAACTGTACTATACCAGGCTATCAACAACTTCTCAACAGGCCCCTGACGCAGCTGAAAGAGAAGTGGGAGAGGGATTTGGGTACCCTTTAGAGTGAAGAATGGGGGGAGACCAGGGTGGCGGCAAGGGAAGTAAATGTGTCATCCCGATGCGGCTGATCCAGTATAAAATCCTGCAAAGAGTGTATTACTCGAGAGATCCACTACACAAGATGGGCAGATCTGAGAGGGACATATGCCTCAAGTGTGAGGAATTGGAAGGTACATTTTGTCATACGTTATGGAACTGCCGATGGATCTCAGCCCTGTGTGAGGTGGTTGTTAGCAAACTGGCGAGAGTGCTGAGTAGAGCATTCCCTATGGATCTCAAAATGTTATCATTACATGTCAGCGGTGTCCTTTAAGGGAATAGATGGGAAAGCAAACTGATAGCAATCATGGCCTGGTGGTCAAAAGGTATCTGGCAGTTAGATGGGGCTCGGGTGAAATTCCAAACGTAGTGACCTGGGAGATGGGAATGGAGAACTGCCAGCGTATGGAGAAGATAACTTATCGGAGTAGGGGGATGCAGGGGAAATATGTTAAAATATGTGGTTTGGGGGGCAATTATCATGCAGTCACCATGGGCCAGGGAGGGAAAAGTAAGACTAGTGGGGGCTGGGGGTGGGGTGAAGCGGAGTGGGGAGGGAAGGACGAGGCAGGAAGGAAAATGTAAAACAAAAAAAATGACAACTGTGAGAAACCAAAGGGTGTTTCACTATATAGACCTCGGGAACCTTTGGATCCAGGCCCTGGGGGTGGACAAGTGCAGGAGGATCACATGGGTGAGGACTCCTCTGGGAGTGGAGGTGAGAAATCGGATGGCAAGATGTGGTATCCCCCTCTTCACCACACACCCCGAGTCAATACTTGCTCCACCTTTATAGGTTGTTGTAAGTCTTTTCCGTTGCCCCCTCCCCAATTCCAACAGGTACCCATATCAAAGGGAGGCGGAGGAGAACAAATACAACACCCTATATCTCACAACAACAAAATCGTTCCCCTTCTTCTGATGATATTTTTACCACCTCTCGAAAAAACTACAACTCTCACCATTTCTACCTCCACTCTAGAAATCCCTTTTACCAAACCACTTGGACGAAGAAGAGGCCAAAGGGAGCTATAAAGATTACCTATAGAAACCAATGCACCAGGGATTTCTATGGGCAGTCGCCATTTTGTCCCGGTAATGAGGCCAGGCAAGCTCAGACCTCCCTTTTCAATCATTCCCACCTGAAACCTGTTATGCCTCCCAGTCAATACAAAAGGTGGAGCACACAGACACACTGTGAGTGAGCTAGGGAAGCTGCATGCAGTACAGAGGCTGAGAGGAGAGAATTTGAGCTGGAGAGACCCTGGAAGGACTGGAGGATGAAAGACTGCCTAATTGCTGGACCTGTGAGTACAGGGGAGGCTGCAGTGTGGTAAGGGAGTACTAACACCAGGGAGCCAAACCAGGGGCAGCTGGGGGTTACCAGACAGTGCCCACACCAGAGCTCTTCCCCTGGGCAAAACAGGAAATCCTGAGCCTTTGAGGGACAGGTGGCGAGACCCTGACCTCAGCAAGTTATCCCCTTTACCTCCTGCAGCTCCCAAAACCCTGGAATGCTGCATAGGAGAGCTGACAAAGTGGGAGTGAAATAAGAAAAATGCATTCTAGGACATCAAGTCCATAGACTTTAAAACTTTGCAAATCAAGTGGGGTCCGAGCCCGACTGAGGGAGACCCGTGTGAGAAACTTTAAGGAGGGGTCTGAGACTGGCTGAGGGAGACCCTTGAGAGGACAGAGCGAAAGAGAACAGTGCCCTAAAAAATGCGTTAGAAAGATACCAGCAGCCCTCCCGGGTGATCGGCCAAGTTGTGGAGATGAAGCCGCAGATGTGGTATCGTCCTTAACTCCCAAATAAAAGATACGAACAAAGAAACAAAACACAGCTGGTGAGTTGATACAGTATAACAGAATGGTCTGGCATAGCAACAGTGCCCAGTCGAAAGTCGCTGTTGAGCGAGAACTGATGTGAGCCTTAAGGATATGAACTGTGCTTGAGAAGCCTAAGGAAAGTGAATCACGTTGAGTTGCAAAGTGAGAGGTCTGGCCCTAACTGAGGGAGACCTGTGATGAACTGTGAGTGATTGAGCGGTCCGAGCCCGGCAGAGGGAGACCTGTAATGAACTTTGAGAAAGTCAAAGTGGCTCTGCGGAGGTCTATAGTAAAAGCCTTGCACATTCAAAAGTCTTCGACATCAGTAAAACGTCTGAGCCCAACTGAGGGAGACCAGAAGTGTGATAAGTTAGGGGAAGGGAACCCCTAACGAATTTTAATTAGGCTTGATGAAGGGAACCCCTGCAAGCACTGTGATTACGAGGTCTGAGCCCGGTTGAGGAAGATCTGCATTGATTCAGTTACTTGTTGATTGAGAGGTCCGAGCCTGGCTGATGGAGACTTATGTGAACTGTTAAAGCTTTGATTGAGCAGTCCGGCTTGACAGAGGAAGACCTACGTGAACTTTTGTTGAAATGTGAAAGAACATTTGGAATGCTGGAATAAGTTACTTTAACGTGGAGGCCAGGTGGGCTTCGATCCACGTTTTGGATTGCCTTTGTTTTGAGAACCTGAGTCAGAGTGTGTCATCCTGTATACGGGGTCGCCTTACTCTGTGCTGTCACACGTGGGGAGGAGTGCTGACTCAGCCATCTTGATCCATTATGTTATAACACTGATTTTTACATATGCCTTTTTCCATGCACCCGTTTATTTTAATAGTGTAAGGGCAGGCAATAGGTTTATTTAGTATAGGCCACTTTATTTTGACAGACATGACTGGGACTGTGTTATTTATTATTTGATGGTAGAGCATGCTCCCATCTTTAGATATAGGGCCAGATAGGAGTTTTTCCAACCCTTGTTGTTCAATAAACACCCTTGAACCTTGCACCTCTTGTGTCTGTCTTCCCCTGTGATACCATGACTCCCTTTCACAACACAAAAAGGACAATGCCACAAAAAAACCTAAAACAAAGAATAGTCAATCAGAACAAATAACAATAATAATAATATCTTTAATGTGATTTAGTTTAGAAAATAAACTTTACACATGTAGATCAGCATATAAAAAAGACATAAAATCAAACAAAATTCATTCATTGGTAAAATACACTTATTACAAACAAATCCAACCATTAATCATCCTACATTACTAAAATACAGTTCTATCGATTCCTGGCATTAATCATTGTATGACAATATCTTAACCGAATGATCCTATTATATCAAGTTGCGTATTAGACCTCATTCTTCATACTCATGCCAGCCATTCATACCAATATAATACAATTTACTCTGGCCTCGGCTAATACATCATGTCTGACCTCACAAGAAAATGCCCAGTTTGGTTTCCACTTTCAACCAAATATTGTAAATTGCAGTTAACAGACGCATGCTTTCAGTGTTGACACAATGGTTCCAAAAGGACCTCTCCTTGATCGTATCATTCTTATGTACATACATTCCCAAATGATATTCTATTACATCTCTCATTTCATAGCATTCGGTCAGGACATGTTTGGCAGTCTCTGGGATATCCCTATTCTTACAAAAGCGACAAAATTCCAGTTCTTTAGAAGTCTTATCTAACACCCATGTGATCACCTTAGTGGGGAGATGTTCTAGTCTTAATAAAAGAATAAAACGTCTTAATCTATTTGAGGGACATAGCATCAAGTATTGTTGTGGCTTCTTAAACGTATATAATCTGGATTGCACAAAATGATATGATTTAAGTTTGCGGAGGTGCTCATAATTCTCCAACCAATCCCATAATTCTACTCGTCTTCCTAATGCGACCTGCTTTTTCTCTGTGAAGGGACCTACCCGATGTGTCCAACAAACATCCCTCAGGAATTGTTCCGTTTGATTTACCCATTGGCATGTGGAGCTTTCTTTATTAAATTCTTGATCAACTGCCCTCAATAAGGCATTACCTGCTCCATTCACCATTTTTAGATACAATCCTGATCTCTTTTTCAAAACCAATGCTTTCAACGATATCAACCCAAGCTCAAGTCTTAAGAGAGCCATTGGGATAAATGTCGGGAGACCCAATACCCTGCGCCAACTTTTTCCCTCAATTAGCTGCAATCAGTTTAGCTCCATCTGTATAAGTACTTCCAATCCATACACCATCATAGGGGACAAAACTTGGATGTATAAATGTTGTGATCCCCATAGCGTATAGCCCCCCTGACTTATTGTAAAACTTTTAAAGAGGGCTGTGATTTGGGCTGAACAAATAACAAGACAAGGGAAAAGATAATTGGGTAAAATGAGAAGTAAGGTATGAGAAGCCAAAGTTCTTGTAGTTACTGAGGAAACCTGTTCACTAGCAGGGACTGAAAGCAATGACAAATAAGTGATTTTCTTTGGGTGTGGTGAATATCCACAGTTATGGAATCTCACGTGTTGTGATTGGTCAATTTTGCATGTGCAGATTTTGTCGTAGAGCTTGTGCGTAGCCACGTCTACGCTTCCCGCGCTGTCATTGATTCAATTGTTGACGCCGAGATTTGTCACATGTGTCTGCGTACCCGCAGCGCGCATTCTGATTGGTCAATTTTGCATGTGTGGATTTCTTCATCCGGCGTGGTCTTAGACCCATTTATGCTTCCCGCACAGTCATTGGTTGACTTGTTGGCATAGATATGACATAGATATATCTCATTTGTATCCGTGTACCTGCAGCGCGTGTTCTGATTGGTCATTTTCACACACACACAGATTTTGTCATACAGCTTGGGCATAGCTGCATCTATGCTCCCCATGCTGTCATTGGTTGAATTGTTGATGCAGATATATGTCCCGTGTATCCACGTACCTGCAATGTGCGTTCTGATTGGTCAATTTCACACACACGGATTTACGCCATATGGCATGGTTGTAGATGCTTCTACACTTCCAGCGCTGTCATTGCTTGAGTTGCTGACGCGGATATATGTCACGTGTATCTGCGTACCTGCAGCACACATTATGATTGGTCCATTTTGCACGCACAGGTTTCATCATACGGCATTGCAGTAGATTTGTTTACGCTTCCCGCACTGTCATTGGTTGAATTGTTAATGCGCATATATGTAATGTATAGCCACAACTATAAAAAAAGTTTTAAAAATGTACATATATAGATATGTCACAGGTAGTCCTGTAAAGTTGTATTTTCAGATATACTGAGTGTAGTCTTTCTGCAAAGTACTGTAAAACTTTAATGACTTCCTCTTTATCAAACTAGAATAATCTGTTCTTTTATATATATTCAAAGAAAAAAACGTCAGTTGCAGGGATGTTAAGGTGAGAAATTAACGCAGCAAACCCCCTGAAATTCAGCTAAAACCACCTTAACTTCGTGCCCCCTGTCGCGCAGCCTATGACCACAATGATGACATCACTGGTGACAACATGTATGACATATAAACAAGTAAATGTATTGACTGCAGAACTGGGAATCCTCAAATTCCAGCTGCTCCACTTGACCAGATGTTATGATCCTGGGCATACCATTTCACTTAACTGTAGCTATTTTTCCTTATCTACTACAAGGTTATGTGAAATGTAAACTATACAAAAAGCTTTATTTATGTGTTGTTTAATCGACTACATGTTGCTACCTACATAATACTGACCATTTAAACAGAGTAAAAAACAGGCTGAATTCTATGGCAAGGCACAAGGCTCGTATTAAGCTCTCTATTCCTTTATTAACTCAGAAAAGCATTTTTCAAATTCCAAAAAAACAACTACACTTCCCAAACAATGTCTGGTAAATAGCAGTTCAACAAAATGTATCTGAAGATCCTTATCAGATTTAACACATGTCCCGCTTATCCAGTAAAAGCCCATGTCACTCTTGAAAGGGTCTGCATAATTCTACTATCTGTGGAAGGGCCTCTCCTCAGACTTTAGTTCCTTTAACACCAGAGCAGCAGAACTTTGTCATTATACATGTCCCTAGTGTTAGATTTGAGTGTTTGATATCCGGCGCAGCGCTGCAGGGCGAGGGGCCCGCAAGCTAAATGTGTTTGGCCCTCTGCAGTTTCATTTTTCTTCCTATTGATTGGGCAGCGGCTCTTGTTCTAGTGCCCTGGGGCCAGATTACAGAAACATTGCACCGGTGCAAGTGCAAAGCTTGCACGGTATTAGCACTAAGGCAAAGTTTTCCATATTTTTAAAAACACTGGGACACATTAAAAAACCATTGCACCTCGACAAGTGCAGTTTGACATATTAAAAGCATCGGGGGTAAATTGGTTAGCACATAGAGCATTTATTTTGTCTGAGTTCTATATTTTCTAGGGGTGTACCGAAATTCAGCTTTGAGTGAGTATTAGATCAAATTGCGGCTGAAAAACAGCTGTGATGCAGGCTGCTGTCACTTTTTTTGATTGAATGCAGACAGCACAGAAATCATGATAATACACGAAATTCAATGCCTTTAATGTTTGGGGCAACAAAGCATTTCATCTGGTGGAGTGGGGAGTTGAGGCAGAACACTCCATATTTTTAATGTCCAAAGAGTGTTCTCTGGTGTAACATGTATTTTGCAATTCATAATCAGTTAGATGAAGCAATAGGAAGTCGCTAGAAACAGAAAAATGCTGTTCCTTTCAGGGTCCTATTGAGTTGCTGAAGAAGTGCGTGTGTAATCTGCAAATTACACGTTTCAGTCCCAGTCAGGTCCCTGTTCAGGTAACATAATTAAGGAGATTTATGTAATTGCTGTACAGAACTCTGACAGTTCTGATGCCAGTAAGCTCAGGAGGTAGTGTGCCTGACCAAAGAATTGTATTCAGCCTGCAGGCCAAAGGATCTAAAGCAAGTGTGATGGCAAGGCGGAAAGTGTGCCTGCGGTAGAGATCTGTTTGTAACATTAAAACAAAGATTACAATTCTTGCGTGGCCAACTTTCACCCTTCTTATGTTGCCAAAATGTGTGCCTTTGAAGTGTGTACCACTCACAGATGTTACTAAAGGACTTGGCTACCCAATAGTTTGAGAGCTTTACCAGAAAATGTATATTACATTTAGACCAAAATGTCTCAGTCCGTAACATCAAAAAACAACCCTCCCAACATGAGACAGTTAAAAAAGACAGTCAAAAAAGAGAGGTATTTGGTTAATAAAGACAAAAAAGGACTAATTTAGATTTTAAAAACATTTGACCAAATGAATGTAAAAGGGAAACAAATAAGTAAAATATAGATTGCCATGCCAATTGTGGATCTGAAAATTAGCACTATCTCTCCAGAATAGACTGGCTCCTCTGAGAACAACTGTGTTTAGTATTCGCTACATGTTATTTCCTGGTGCTATTTTCTATGCCTCCAAACACCTCAAGAGCTACCCCACCGAAAGAAACACAGTAAAATACCAGCTTTTATTAAACAAAAAGTATGCAAATCCAACTCTTCTCATTAAAACAAGGAAACACCTAGATTTAGCATCCAAGAGGTTTTTATTCCGAAGCACTTCAGCAGTCAGCAGGGTGCTAAATGACATAATCTTTCCTTTTGTGTTACAGTGGCTTGCTGGAACCAGAAGGCAAAAAATGGGTAGGACCAAAAGAAACATTTGAAAGTATGAATAATCACACCTCGGTCAATCCTCTCACAGTGATTGCATATAGGCATACTGCAGGGCAGGCATGGTATCACAAGTATGACACTGACATAAGAGGTACAATTTGTACAACCTTTATTGAGATTCTGGGGTTGGGAAAACTCCTAATTTATCCTATAACTAAGATGGGAGTAATCTTAACCATCAAACGATAAGCAAAACAGTCGTACTGGAGTCCGTAAAAACAAAATGGCTTATGCTAATAAAACCTAATGCCTGCCTTATCTCTTGTACAAAAAGTGTATAAAGATGAAGTGTATGCAAAGGAAAAATCAGTGTTCAAAAGAATAAATGTGGTTGAAACAGCTCTCCTCCACGTTAGACCACAGAGAGTAAGGCGGTCCATGCAGGCAGGATGACACACTCTGGCTCAGTTTTCAACACAATAAATTGTTCCAAAACGTGGATCAAGGCCCGCCTGGCCTTCCATGTTAAAGTCTCTCTTTCCTGACTTCCAAATAATGTTTCAATGAAAAGTTCATGTATGTCCCACTCTGTCGGGCTCAGACCTATTCACAAACAAAGCTCAACAAAACTTGCAAGGGGGGCTCCCTTCCCCAAACTTATTACACTTTGGGTCTCCCTCAGTCGGGCTCAGACCGCTTTCGGATGTCAAAGACTTTCAAATGTGCATGGCTTTCTTACTGTCCACCGCCAAACCTCTTCACCTAAAAGTTCAAGGTTTAACTTTCACTTTCCCCTTCTCTAGGAATTAATTTTGCTTACTTTGCTTTTGCGGTTCTTTGGCTTTATCGTTTCAAACAATGTACATTTCAATGAAACCTTCGAGTGGGCTACTTCCTTTTGCCAGACCACTCTGTTACTTAGTATCACTGATTTCACAGCTGTCTTTACTCAAAACGTCATTCACAGGTCTGCCTTTATTCGTGTCACATCCACGCGCATGCAACCTTCACTTGTGACATAATGTTCCTACTTCAAACTTTAACACCATTCTCTCAGGTCGCTTGCCAACTCACCGGCTGTGTGTGCTTCTTTCTTGGTTTTACGATTTCCAATTCACGAGTCAAGGTTTGGCCTCTCCTCCCCAACTCTGCCGTTCACCCGGGAGGGTTGCTGGCATCCTTGAAACACAATGCAGCCATCTGATGTTGGATCTGGCCTTCTTTACGTGTCTTTCACTGCCTGTCCGAGGCAACGACCTCCAGTATGGAACTCTTGCGGTTTTCGACCCACTGCTCTCATCGTTTGGTCTGTAGCTCTGCTCCAGTAGGTTTGCCTTTGCCACCGGAAGTTCTGATCGTACTCGTGTTCCGCCTTGCTCAAAGTGTGTCTCTAGGTTCTGCCTTTTATCCGTGTGAGGAGAGCTAATTGGTATCAGGTGTATCCACTTAAAGTCAAGTGACTTTGTCTGACCCAATTAGCAGGACATGTCCAGTACCCTGTGTGAAAGTTAGTGTTGTTACTCTCAGTCCCCCTCATCCTCGGCCCAGTGTTTGTGTAAAAGGGCAAGAGTTGGGACCTCAGAGTTTTCTAAAAAATAGGATGGGTTAGATAAACAAAAGAGGGGGAATACCATGTACCACCGTCGGCTGAATGCCTCACCCCCACTCCCTGAAGACCCCTCACCCAGGTGATCCTCCCTCACTAGTCCACCCCCAGGGTCTGGATCCAAAGGCGATGATCGTGCCCTGACCACCTGAAAGAGAGATCCTCGGGGACTAGCGGCTGAGACACCCGCTGGTTTCTCACAATACCGTAATTCTGTGCTAGTCTGTTGCTTGGGCCTTGCCCAACAAGCGACAGCTATGAATGCACATAAATATAAAGCGCACTGCTACTGAACCTTTGTATTATTTTCATATTTGAAACAAACATGTTCTCTAGATAACAAAAAGTGAAATTAAAAAAAGAATGGATATAAATATTTCAAAGTGTGTTTTAAACTCACAAGATGTGTTGTGTGTGTGTGCAACTGTATTGACCAGAAAGCAGTTTGTTCAGTGCTTTAAGTGGGGTGAGAAATCAAGGGGGGCTGCAACAAGAGGGTGTGGGCTAAATTATTAGTGTGGCTTGAAGTGTCCACAGCACACAACAATAAAAAAGAAAAGTTGTCAGGTTACTTGTTTTTTAATTGTCTCACGCTGGGGATTCACCAGAGCCCTGCCGGTGACAAGCCAGTGTCGAATTGCACTGTGCTGTTTCATTGGTGGTCAATTAATTTTGTTTAATTCAACAGACTGTGTCCAGGGATGTCATTTAGGGGTCACCAGAGGTCGCAAGAGTGACCTCTGCTGATTGGCCAGCACCCGCTGTGAATCTCTTGCGACCTCTGGCATTTCCTCCAATCGGAGGAGGGGGCGTGGCAGTAGCACGTGTGGTTTCTCCGGCTCCTGTCCTCTCTGTGGCATAAAAAGCTGAAAGCATGAAAAACACGGTAAGAGTGAGGTCTGGTGTGTGCGCTGCTGGGGTGGGTCAGGGTCATTGTGTGGTGTGTGCTGCTCATATGGCCTGGCAGGCTATTTTCTGAGAGGAAAAGAAAGGGCCTCCAACATCATACTGAGTAGGATGGCGGCAGCGCCACGCCTTGATTTCTAATCAGCTAAGCTGAATGTGGAATGCGGATAGTTTAATACAGTGCTTTAAGTGGGGAAAGAAATTGACTGGGGGGCCCTCATTTGGGGGCGTGGCTTACCTGATGGGCGTGGCCTGAAACGTAAAGGCATCGCCTAAAGAAGAGCAGGTAAAAATGAATAGGGATGGTCTCATCTACATAACTAAGCACATACTGCAACACTGCTGGTACAACCAAAACGTGTGGTCCTGGGCAAATCATTGAATTGTACTTTTGAGGGTGAGGCTTTTTAAAAAGAGAGAAAGTTGACTGCTTTTAATATAAGATACAAGCAGTCCTTGCATATGGGGATGGGGGCCTACCAACAACTTTTTTACTCCGGGGGCTCTACATAAAAAAGTTTGTATACCACGTCCCTTGCCCAATGCGGCCAGGGCATGGTTGCAGAGCCCAGCACCTGCACGTTTCCCTATCATGAGGGCATGATTGTTTTAATGCAATCTGTATTGGTGCATACTTGCTTCATTGTGTATTGCACAATCAATACAGCTGATGCAAAATGCGTCTTTTAGCACCTGTGCAAACGTTCATTAATTGGCCGCAGATGGTGAGGGATTCCAGGAATGAGCGGTCTGAGGTGATTTTTCGAAAAAGGTAGCAGGCACCCCTCTCCAGAAAGAACACGGCATGATAACCCGTTCTGTGGTTTTTTCCCACTTTGAGATGAGGGTTTGCTGCCATCACTTTTTGCTCCCTGTACCTTTCACAGATGGGAAATATCCATTTGCGCATCAGTCTTTGTCCCGCCCAAATGGGCAGTCCAGCAGCAAAATGCTATGGCAATGAAGATTTCCCCATCTAATAGCGCAAGGAGCTCTTGATTCTATTAAAGACAAGGAGGCGAGCATTAAGCTTCATTTTTTCTTTTATTCTACTCTCCAGGAGTTTCAACAAATAACTTACATTTTAAATTGCTTCCTTTAAAAATAACACTTTTTTTAACAAAAACTTCAAGTCCCATCATTCCTTGTAGTCCCAGTCTCTTAACAATGTGACCTAGTCCTTCCTCTTCCTCTGTTCCTCCTCTTCTTTGACTGCTTCGAACTGCAATCTTCTCCAAACTGAATTGCCAACCGGGCTAACTTAGACTCTGAACTTCCTGCTTTATGCCGGATCGGTCTCTCCCATTTCAACTTGCGGACTCGTTCCGAGTGACTTGTTCTTCTCTCGAACGATTTCAGCCGTTCTTTTGCTCATCTCCTAGTGTCAGAAATAACAATAGCAATATGTTAGGGTGGGGAATACACACCCTATTCTGGAAAAAATTATCATGTCAGTCATTTGCAATACATCACTTTATTCAACTTATTATTGCTGCCAATCTCCTGTGTATCTGGGTCGGGAATGTAATGCTCGCCTCCTTGTCTTTAATAGAATCAAGAGCTCCCTGCGCTATTAGAAGGGGGAATCTTCATTCTATGTCAAGACGAAGGCGAGCATTAAGCTTGTTCAAAGCTTCTTACTACCGCTTCCGCTATCGCGTTAATTGGTCGAAAATAAAACGTTCTAAACATTGTATCGCTAGCCCAATCTGCTGCTTTCATAATATCTTGCAAAGCTGCACCTTGCCCTAGCGCTTTCGAGGCCATTGCCCCTCTAACAGAATGCGCTACAAATGTTGTCATGTCTATGCCCGCTAGACTCG
The DNA here is from genome assembly GCF_040938575.1 of Ambystoma mexicanum. Taxonomy (NCBI): domain Eukaryota; kingdom Metazoa; phylum Chordata; class Amphibia; order Caudata; family Ambystomatidae; genus Ambystoma; species Ambystoma mexicanum. Next base: position 471,190,229 of record NC_090938.1, read on the forward strand.
TGATATCTCCGACCCATCGCGCTATAGTGGCTGTTGCTACTCCTTTGTGTGGTTTCCTGCGCACTATTAACAATTGGGTTGTCCCTACCGGTCTTAGCTCTGCTGTTCTACTCTCGTACTCTTGTATGCACATGGCTACGCACCACTTCGGATGATCTTGCATGTAGGGGTACGTGATCATGGAAGAATCTGTTTTTGTTCTTCTGGCCAGATTGAGCGTTACGCCTTCTGGCCCATATGTCTTTCTATTTACTTCTAGTGCTTGACGTCCGCCACTCACCTGCATGACACCATGCATAGTAGCATAGCTAGTTTCCCTGAAAGCTTTCCTAGTGACAGATATCTGTTACTGGGCCAATCTGCCAGTAGTTTCAACACTACTGATACGTCCCATAATGCCTTGTACCTCGGCTGTGGTGGCTTCCTAAATCTTATTCCTTTTAGAAGTCGTATCACTGCTACGTTCTCTCCTACTGGCACTCCTTCCACAGGCTGGTGGCCTGCTGAAATTGCAGATCTATACACTCCTATTGTTCTATATGCTTAACCATCTTGTAGGAGTTCCGCTAAAAAATTCAGTATTTCGACTAGAGGGGTAGAAACGGGATGAATACTTCTCCTTTTGCATTTGTACAAAAAGGAGAACAGGTACGCAACATTTAATCTAATACATCGCTCATCTGTGTAGCAGGGGATGTTTAGTGATGACCTATAACCATTGGTCCTGAAAAAATGGACTTTGTGTACAGCAAACTCTTATAAATTTGACCATTTTAATTATCATATTCAAAAACAATAAAACACTACTAAAAAAACTTGTTTTAAAACACACAACATGACCCAAGATTAGAGCCACATGGTGGGTATAACATCAACTTGATGGGATAAATTACACCACAATTAACAACATATACAATTCAAAAGACACATGACAATTACAATACACTATGCATTTAAAAAAAGGACAACACTACTATACCTCTAAATGTAACTTAAGTAGTGCTAATGTCAAGGTCCAAACATTAGCTTTAAACTTCTTGACTCAAGTTTCTTTTAATATATGGGTTCTTAAAGTAGCCCTGCTAGTTCCAGGATCTGTACAGTTTTACACTCACCTGGACCCCACAGGGTTGTCGATCGGATCCGGACAGCTGCGGTCTCCTTCAACGTGATGCGTAGTGCAGAGATGACTGTCTGGACTGGCCCGCCTAGTCTTGTCTGCTGGACCCGAAGAAGTATTTTCCTGCAAGTGGAGACTGGGATTAACCACCTGTGGGTTTTAGTGATGGCCACCCAACTATTCTCGCTCTCCCCCACTAAGCACTTGCAATATCCCCTTAGTAACCTCACCTTATGTTCGTAAAAGATGAGTTCTCCATCCTGCGTGTCTTGCAGGGGCGCGTAGATACCAGTTACTTCACTGGTTTGAAGGCGTTGGGAGAGTTCCGGTAAGTATTGACTCTGAAGTCCGTGGCGGGATTGGTAAGTATCAAGTTCAAAGAGTTCAATGTGCCCGATGTTCACCCCTTCCTTCCTTAAATTGCAACTGAGTTCGCAAGAAGAAGGTCTCGTAGCTGCTGCTGGCGTTCAGGTAAGAGTCTCTGTTACCCAACGCTGTCCGGTAACTATTGCATGCGTTAACGTGTTGTTTTTCTCCCTCTTTACAGATGCGGCATATGAAAATGTGGAGAGTTATGGAATAATACCGCCGGTGGTAAATCAGGTAAGTCTGTGGTGGTAAGAGGTTGTATTTGTTGATTCCCTTGGCTCACCTTGTTTTTTCTTGTGTCCCCTAGGTGCCGGATTATGGCGAAGAAATGATGGAGACAGTGCCGGATCGAAAGATGCTGTGAGAACTGGTGAGTATGGTGCCGTGCTGGAGCTGGCGAAGCGACGCGTGCAGGACTGATGTACTTTCTAGGTCCGGAGATGAAATGGTTCTGGAATTAGGTGAGGAATTTGAAATACGTTTGTTTTCTAACCTTGTCCTTTTCTTCTTCTTTATTCTAGGAGCTCCGGATTCGAGGCGGGCGTGGCAGAAGACTGGATGCTGGCTGCAGGCACGCGGGCTTGGCAGAAGACTGGATGCTGGCTGCAGGCACGGTGAGCGTCACGCTGCTGGATGCAGAATAACGCGAAGCATGTGCTGCTGTTCGGATGTGGTTTAAATAGCCTCCAAAGCAGTTCCAGGTAAGAAATTCCCTAGAGCCACGCCCGAGTAAAAAATAGACCCTGTAAAAAAATAGTCCCATCCAGGCCTCATGTAGGCTTCAACTCTTTTGCAGTATGGTCTGCATCAGGTAAGTAAAGTCTATGAGCCTGGCGCCTATGGCGCCAGGACTGATTTCTGTGATGAGCCTGGCGCCTAAGGCATCAGGACTGAACCCAGACAGCCCCTAGCCGGGGCTGCTGAGGTTTAAACAAATGTCTGGATGCCTGCTCCCGGAGCTGAAGGCCTTGGTCCTGATGCTCGCTGGGGGTAGGCATCATGACATACAGATAGAAAATAATAAACAGGAGAACAAATCAAACAAAGTACCCCGTTACTATTATATAACGCCGGAAGAAATGCACCTCCACCTTATAACCCAAAGGGTTACATCACCTTAAGTTCACCTGTACCCATGAATAAAAAAAACACAAATCAAAACACCATGTGGTGTCCCGAAACACCAATGGCATCACCTTTACATATAGACATCATTACCTCCACTACGGGGTTGCAGTGAGAACCAATATTCACTGTTTAAAGGGCTTCAGTGCTTCAACTGAAGCTCGTACATCAATAGAATCTTGCACGCTCTCTAATATGTATGGAAGCAGGTAACCCACATATTACATCGTGCTGCCAACAAAGTGGAGTGTTCCAAAATACAGAGTAGACCTGATGAATGAGGCCAATATTACAACCATCTGGTTACCTTATCGTGTAGGGGACACTGCTCTACTGTTGCCAATCACCGTGAGCATGTAAAGGCACCGCCATTCAAACACATGCGCTGAGAGTATAACGTGTGTAGACGTAGAAAACGGACTCTCGCATCTGGCATCTAAAACAGTAATAGAGCTCAAAGATGGACTGAGCCACCTACTCACGCGCTGAAAGTATAGCGTGAGTAGACATAGAAAACAGACTCCTGCATCTGGCTTTAAAAAAAGGTAATAGAACTAAAAGAAGGGCTGTGCATCAACTCGCCTCATGAACTACATAATAAAGGCAAATGTACACAACGGTAAAACACAACAAAAACAACAGCAATAGATGTAAATCAAGCCGCAGCTGCTCAATTATCACATCATATGTCCATCAATCACACGTCCTACAACGGGCGTCCTATTGGATCTGAACCACCTCAGTAGGACAGAGAGAGGTAAAGAAAGTAAAAAGAAGGTAAACAGATTACACGGTGGTAAAAAACTGAATAAAGATATAAGTACAGCAAACAATATACCTAGTAGCCATAATGGTGGCAAAGCTGTTACAACCATTTTAACATATGTGTAAAAACACTCCAAGCTAACACATCCAAAACTTAATATGTTGGCCTCCTAAACCTCAAGCAAACTGATTATATGTCTGCAAAAATACATTGTTGTCACGTTAGCAAAAAGACTGTGTTAAACAGGTTGAGCATATCTATACACACACTCCAAACTGATAAAAGTATGCATAAATACATAGTTGTCACACTGGCAGAAAGATCGTATTGAACAATTTAAGCATATTTATCAACACACTCAACCGTGGAGTTAGGTTTACAGTAGGGTTGTTGTTTACCTTATGTATAGTATACTTCTCCTTTTGCACCCTGTCGACCACCTGTTCCAAGCTGCGTCGTAGCTCCTTCTAGTCGAAGGAGCCCATGACTCGGCGATGAGTCTTGCAGCCTGTGACGAAATCGCTGGGAGACTCCAGCGTCACCTGCTATCCTGCACACCATCAATGGCCCCTTTACTCTCAGAGGGTGATATGACCCAACTGGGTCCGTGAGAAGGTTCTCTCCTTGAGGTAGCACTCTCGGGTAGTCCGCTATTAGCTCCATGAGTGCTGGAAACCATACTTGGGATTTCCATATTGGAACTAGTACTATCAAATTCGCTGCGTCCCTGCGTACTTTTGCCAGTACCCTGCTCATCATTATGAACGGAGAGAAGGCGTAGAGTATCTGCTCCCTTCCATCCTGCGGGAAGGCATCCTCTCTGGCTGCTACTCGGTCCAATCTCCAGCTGAAGAACCTCTCCTTCTGTGCGTTCAGTCTGGACGCGAACAGATATGTGTGTACTGGGCCCCAACGTTCTTCCAGCTGCCGAAATATCTCTCGGTCCAGCATCCAGTCGCTGGAGTCTGAGAGGTGCCTGGAGTTCCAGTCCGCTATTACATTCAACGAACCTGGCAGGTATTCAGCCACTACTGAGATCCCTGATTCTAGGCAGGAATGCCAAAAATCCTTGGCTATTTACGCTAATAACTTGGATCTCGTCCCTCCTAAGTGATTGATGCACTTGACTGCTGGAATGTTGTCCATTTTCAACAGAATACAAGAATTCACTTTTCCTTTCGTAAAAGCCTTGGTCACAAAGGATCCGGCTAACAGTTCCAGACAGTTGATGTGTAACTGGAGTTCTTCCGCGCTCCACCTTCCTCCTGTCTGGAGGTCTCCGCATCGGGCTCCACAGCCTGCTCTGCTGGCGTCCAATTCTATTATTAAGTCTCGACAGTCGGCAAAGATGGCTCTCCCGTTCCATACTTCCATGTTTGCCAACCACCACTCCAGCTCTGTTCTGGATTCCTGATCTATGTGTACTAGCTGGTGATAATGTAGACCTTGTTGAAGGTGTCTTATCTTCAGCCTTTGCAGGGCTTGTTGGTGTAGGGGCCCTGGAAATATCGCTTGTATCGATGCTCCTACTACTCGCGCTATTGTGCGAAGCGAGATAACTGTTTTGCTGGGGCATGTTCTTATTTCCCTTTTTATGTCTCTTATCTTTCTGCTTGGGAGTTCTAAGGATGCCGTCCTGGTGTCTATAATAAACCCTAGGAATTCTATCCTCCTTGTTGGTTTCATCTCTGACTTCTCCCGATTCACTAGAAAGCCAAGGGAGGTCAAGAGTTTCACTGCCCACTCGGTCTGGTAGAGGAGTGTCTCTCTGCTGTTGGCCATCAGCAGGAGGTTGTCCAGATATATAATTATTTGTATCCCTTTCTCCCTGATCGCTGCTGCCACTGGCTTCATGATCTTTGTGAATGCCCATGGCGCTGATGTTAGTCCAAATGGCATTGGTGCAAATTGCCATAATTGCCCATCCTAGTCGAATGCTAGAAAGGGACGGAAATCTTTTTGCACCGGTATCGTCAGGTAGGCATCTTTCAGATCTATCCTTGCTAGCCAGTCGCTCTGTCTGAGTGTGTCTCTGAGCTGATGGGTCCATTCCATTTTGAAATGGTTGTAGACCACCCAGCAGTTCATGTTTTTTAGATTTATCACTGGCCTTACTTTGTCCTTTCGGTGGACCAGAAACATATTGCTCACAAATTTTGGGTGCGCTTTGCACGGTTCGATCGCCTGCTTTTCCATTAGGCTCTGCAGCTCTGCGTGTAATAACTCTTTCTCTGTCTGCGTCGAGGCTACAGGACGGGGTGCTTGATATTGGGTAGGGGTCTCCGTAATCTCTAGGCGCATGCCTTTCGCTGTATGCAGAACCCAGGCGTCGCTGGAAAGTGAACCCCAATTCTCCCAGAATACTGCTGTCCACCCCCCTACTGGTGGGTACGTAAAAACTCTCACCTGTGGGGAAGTTCTGTCCTCTTCCCTGTCCTCTACTTCGCCTTCCTCTAGGGAAACGGCCTCTCGGCGGGAAGAAGTACTGGGTTCTATTGCCTTGAGGCCTTCTGAATACCTGGTAGCGACCGGTAGCTCGGCCTCTGAACCGAACGGTCCCGCCAAAAACTCTTCCGGGGAAGATTTTCTTCATGGAGGCTTGTGCCTTATCTATGGAAGTGTAGGTTCCTTCAAATCTCCCCATTTCTTTGCCGAAAGTCTCTCCAAACAATAGTCCCTGAGCTGCCTCGCCTGCTTCATATGATGATAGATCTCCCAGTTTGTGATTGATCTTGAGCAGGAGCCCTCTCCTGCGTTCGGACAATATTGCACAATTAGCATTGCCTAGGAGGCATACGGATGTCTGAGCCCAGTTTGCAGGGACTTCTGGGTCCACCTCCTCTCCTGTGTCCTTTGCATGCTAGGCTAGGTCCATCATTTTTGCCAGAGGTCCAGCTAGGTCGAGGACCTTTTCTTGGCAGCTTTTCCAAGAGCGATCTATACCCTTCCTGGGTTCTCTGTTGGACTTGGAGACAAAAGATAACATCTTTGGATCTAGTTCTGGGGCTTCTGCTACTTTGCCTGGTAGTTCCGGTCTTGGACACTCTGCTCTCATTCTCTGTCTAACTTACTTTTCCAGTGCTTTCCACAATCTTTGTGTCATGTACTTCGCGACCATTCGGAGGATTTTGGATTCCTGATATATTCTGGATGGAACATGTCTGAGGTTTCTTCCTCCTCTAGATTATGGAGTTTTCTCAGCCTTTTCTTTGGTGGAGGTTGGCTTCCCTCATCCCCTTCGTTATCAGCATCCTCCTGAGTGGAGGTAGGGGATTCTGGTGGTTCCTTTTCTGGGAAACCTTCTTCTGTATCGCCCATATTATCGTCCCCTGGGTTGGGGGTCTTGAGACTCGGCACCTGTGATTCTTTCATGAACGCTTCTCTCAATCTATTGAAAGCGTCTGAAGCCTCTGGGGCCATTGCACCTGCCCCTTCCATTTGGCCCGGGGGGTCAGAAGAGTCCTTGCTCTTCCGGGCCTTATTACACCCTTTCGGGTCCTTTGGTGTGACCCTTATGGACGTACTTTCTTCCAGCCTGGTGCTCTTGTCTTTGTGGCTCAAATACAACTCTATGGTCTGTAGCCTTTCCTGTAGGGTTCTGACCCCCTGAGCCACTGCCTCCCTGAGTGAATCTCCCAGAACTTCCTTGAAACCATAGGCTAAACCTTCTGGGTAGATTGCCTCCTGTTCTTCTTCACTCCATTCAAAGTTTGCCATGCTTAGTGCTGTTAGGTGCCTTGATCATACCTTTTCAGGTGAAGTGGCACGTCCACTGATTCACTTCTGCTTGTGAGGCTGCACCTTGTCTGCACTGTGTATATTGTTGTGCAGGTCTGTCCAGGGACAATTCTTGTATCCCACATGTAAAAATACACTGTTTATCTGAGCTGTGATATTGTCTGTGAGCTAAATGAGCTTATAAATGATCCGTAGCGTTGCGGGATGGCTTTGCTTCTTATTACGAAGCTTCTCCCGGAGTGTTTTTGCTCTGGCCCTGCCCCCCCAAGGGTGGGGGCTCTTAGTTATGAGCTCTGAGCTCTTTAATCGGCTTTTGCGGCTGTAGGCGGCCCTGCCCTCGCAAGGGTGGGGGCCGCTCTCCTGGCGTCAACGTTAGCTTTAACCAATCGCTCGCGTCATGATGGGTCCCTCCTGCTCTGCCCCCTCAAAGGTGGGGGCTGCTCACTCTGGGGCATACGCGGTTGGGAGATTAACTTCCCGCTCGCGTTGCTTGCTCCGCCCCCGCAAGGGTGGGGGCAGCCCGCTCTTCAGCGCGAACTGTGCGCCGCAAATGACTGCGTGTGAGGAGATCGGCGATCCCCTGAGGTGCCGACTAGTGCGGCACGGGGCCACCGACTCCTCTTATTATTAATGTTTAGAAATGTCTAATGCTGCAGTGCCGCGCTTCTAAGGGGCCTACATATAATCCCATACCTTCAATTAACCTGTAATTTAGTTTGTATCTTGTTTAACTTTAAGATAAATACATAACATTACGCAGCTAATTTAGGGTAGTACTTATCTTCTGAAGAGCAGGAAAAGAAGAGGGTCACATGGTTAAGAGACTGGGACTACAAGGAATGATGGGACTTGAAGTTTTTGTAAAAAAAAAAAGAAAAGTGTTATTTGAAAAGAAGAAATTTTAAATTTTCGTTATTTGTTGAAACTGCTGGAGAGTAGAATAAAGGAGAAGATGAAGCTTAATGCTCGCCTCCGTCTTGACATAGAATTCCCTTCTTAACAAGAGTACCAACAGCAAGCCCATACACGTGTTTCAGGCTTGTTGGGCCTCATCATCAGGTGGAGCTGTGCCTGGCTGAGCACAGTGAGCAGGGAGTCCACGTCTGGGGACTCAGGCATAATGGTAATGTTGTCCTTAAAACCCTTCTTACTTATTGTTCTGACTTATGCAAGGATGAGTGGGCGCAGAGACATGAGGGAAGACATCAAGCTAATGTTGGCGACTTCCAGGACAACATATCAAGCAATGTGTTGTGATTATGATGAGGGGTGGGGGTGGAGGAGGGAGAGATTATTGGATGCCTTCATTGATTTATTGGGGGACGGGGGCAGGGGGATCTTTGTCCCAGCAGCACAATTCCCTAAGTCGGTCGTGCACAGGGAAGAACACAGGCCCCAGCCAGGGGCACACAACACAAAGACCGGACCTGTGGGGAAAAAGGAGGTGCTACTTGATTTTCTCTTCCCCTTAGGCGCTGTATTCCAAATAGGCACGAAACACCTTTAACCTTGGCACTCGGCCACCTCGGTGAGGGACACCACAGTGATGGACTTCAGTCACATACACTCAGAGCAAAAATAACAAGACCACACATGGTTTTAGAACTGTTTAAAGTGGTTAGTACATTATATTTACATTTGATTAGAAGCGACCAGCTGTCAGAGGCACTTTCTTACTTTTGTTTGTTCTGCTGCTTGCTCCCCCCACCCCCCTTCGCCCGTTCTGATTAGGCGTCACATTCCCAGCTTGCCGCACCTGCTCCCTGCATCACTGATGATAACCACTGGCCTGGACTATTAGAAGGAGCGTTGACATGTGCCCTGGGGCGTGGGGGTCTTTCTTGTTTTTAATGTACCCATCCCTTTCAAGGGTGGCATGCTGCCCTACTTCCGCTTTATTCCTTCTCTTTTCTTAATCTTTGACGAGCCTGCTCGTCTGTGTAACTACTGTGACCACTGTTACTGATCAGAAATAAAAGACAATACATTCACAAAACCTTAAATTGTGGTAGTGAAACACACGACTCTGAGCATAAGGAACCAGGGATGCGGGTCTTTGCAGGGCGTTGGTGTCATGGGAGAGTGATGCTCATCTCGTGGCACCCACTATTTTTCCAGCCTGCCATGTTCCTGACCATGTGCGATTGGACTCTGCAAATACAAAATTCGCCAGCCAATCACCAGTCCACACTGCATTCTACAGCCAGATCTCGGGGTGCCACTTCACCCCATTTTGCATGCGTTTGAAGCAACTCTTTGTCTCACCCATTTCTTGAACAGGAAGCAGGGGAAATGGAGTGGGCTGCGTTGGTCTTCAGTAGAAATATGCGGTTAATGACAATTTCAAGCAACATCCAGATTTGTTGGCCTCCATTTTATTTGACATCTTCACTGCAATTAATGATACTCAAAGAATACCCAAATCTTGGAAACACTCCTTGGTTGTCCCTATCTACAAAAAAGGCGACAGGAACAATCCAGAGAGTTATAGGCCAATTGCTATGTTAGATGCTCCCAGCAAAATTTACAGCAGAATTATTCTTAAAGAACTGAACGCCTGGACACAAAAGTGCAAGTTACGTGATCCTTTTCAGACAGGTTTTGTGGCCACAATAGGAACCGCTCCGAATGTTATTATTCTTAAGATGTTGAAGGCCAGATATGCCCAGATAAAGCGACCCTTATATCTAGCATTCATAGATTTCAGGGTCGCCTTTGACTCGATAGATCGGCTCCTCTTGTATCAGAAATTTCAGCGTTACAATTGTCCCCCTACCTTGCTTGCACTAATTATGCACTTACACACTGATACTACCATGCAAATTAGATTGTCAAATCAGGGACGATTGTCTGAAGTTTTTTCCACCATGAGAGTTCTTAAACAGGGATGCATTTTAGCATCCACCCTGTTTAATCTCTTCATCTTGAACATGGGGGAAACTCTAATAGAGACTATAGCAGATGCGCCAAAGTTGGGAGATCAAAAAATTACTTGGTTACTTTACGCAGACGATTTAGTTTTTTTGTCTCAGTCTCCGAGTGGCCTCCAAAATCTCCTGTTACAACTAGAAAGTTATGTCCATGGAAATCATCTCTCTATTAACACTGAAAAGACAGAGATTGTCATCTGTAGTTCTCAAAGAAATACTAAAGCCACACAATTCAACTGGACCCTGCAGGATGTAAAATTAGCAGTTGTCCCAAAGTATAAATACTTGGGTACATGGTTTAATGCAAAAGTGTGAAGGGTTTAGATAGAGGCGCACACCTATAGTAAGTAAGATTAGTAAAGAGATTCGAGGATTATGTTGTATAAACTTTTAGGTGCGGGGGGGAAAACTGAGGTCATGGCACAAGACCCCGACAATAAACAGTAAACAGAAAGAGGATTCAACTTGGGAACCCTCCCGTCCCCTGCACACTTTCAAATGTTTGGATTAATCCAATACAGTTGTTTAAACTGCGTTATATGCATTGTACATACATTTGTTTCTAACACATATGGTCAGACACAGGAGTGTGAGATAAAAAAATATATATCTTTATAGTCAGGCTGTATTATTTTCAGCAAAAATTATAGTTCAGACAAAGATTATTTACAGTGCATAGAAACAATATCAATAGATAAAGCTCAAATTGAAGAAAAATGGAGTCCAAATTGATTAACGACGCGTTTCGAGGAAGTTCTCCTCTTCTTCATAAGGCCACACTTGGACTCTTAATGTAAAAGGAAAGCATAAATTCAGTAAAGAAAATTTTGTAAGCACAATGCATAGACTGTTCATGTCATATTAAATGTATACAGTTAAAAAATAAACGGCATTAATTTTATTTAGAACATTAATCTGTCCCTAAAAAATACGGAATCGAAACAATGTAACATGTTCTAATATGCATTGTAATTCATGCAACATTATAAGATTAACTAGGTTGCCCCTGCTCGGGAGAGGGGCTGAAGGTCTACTGAAGCATCTTTTACTGCAAAATTAACTGTATAACGTCCATCATGCTGTAATTTAGTAGAGTATTACCTCTAATGGGATCTATCACGTGGATGGTGAAACATAAGCTAAAGAAAATTAAATATGTAGGTAAAACAACACACAGATAATTCTTAGGTTATATCAATCTAATATGGAAGAAATACAAAAGTCGTTACCTCTGTGAGTAGAAAATGCCGGAAACAGAGAACCGGACGGAGCGGTGAAAATAGATAGACAGTCTTCGTACATCAGTTAGTTCCTTAAAACATGGCTAATTCCCAAAAAGATACCAGAAATCTAAAGAAAACAAAGCCTGATCAATGCCAAGCTCAATGTTCAAACGTAACAGTCATAGGTGTGAGATAAAAAAAATTGAGTAACATACCTAACCAAAATATGGAGGGCGGAAAATAATCAATACAGCGGCCCACATAAGGATGTAGAACTTAAGTTTCCCGCCGTCACTACAGAGGTGCCTCAGTATGTGGGAATTCTGTCATACGAATAGCCAAACTGAACAGGAATGAAGTCCTGATTAGTATAATATACCTAGCAATCTAATATGAAGTAATGGAAACATAATATGATGTTTAATCAAGGCAAAAAATGTAAAGAATTACCGTGGTAAGAATGTGCAAATGGCACAATTCTCAAAGCTGATGTGCAACTGATGTCAAGATTGTGTGGCCGGTCAACAGCTGAAGAATCCGGCAGTAATAGGTCAGTTAGAGTATCAACTAAAGACAGTGTAAGGAAAACAGAAAAAAAAGAATCATGAGACTAAGGAACTATTTCCCTGGTCCCTAGATAGATAAATGCACATGCATTCACGCTTACCTGGAGCATAGGGGGGCAATCCTGAACAGAGTCTGTTCAGCCGAGTGGCTTGTTGTTCACAAACCATGGAGACTACATGTGACCATGGAGATAAATAGAGGACTGAAGTAATAGGTAAAGAAAAAGGACTAAGAAGTAAATGGGCCTCAAGGTCGGCCATCTTGGAACGAGGTTATATTGTAATGAAGGTGTAGATCTCTAGGCATTCAATGACAAGAAGTAACTTAAATCGGGAAGCTAAAGGTGCGTAACTAAATAAATTAAAAGGAAAAAATTCATACAGTACAGAAACCTATTGTGCGATGTAAATCGGACATTACAAATACTAGTCCGCACATCGTAGAACGGGGAGAAGAAAGTTGAGAAAAATAGTGTACCATGTGAAATAGAGTCGAAATTAGCAATGACAAAGGGTCTTGAATCGAACGAAACGCTCGGATCTTAAAAGGGAAAAAAATAGCACGGAAAAAATGAATATAATGTTCAGATTATCTGGCTAAGGTCATTTAATGACCATGTGTAACCTATCAGTTCAAAATAGGTGGATCACATGGATTCACATTATGCAGGAAGAGGGAAAAAAACCTTAAATCTCTCTCTCATTGCATGGACAACCTAGTGCAATATAGCAATCTCAATGGCTTCCCGATTTAAGTTACTTCTTGTCATTGAATGCCTAGAGATCTACACCTTCATTACAATATAACCTCGTTCCAAGATGGCCGACCTTGAGGCCCATTTACTTCTTAGTCCTTTTTCTTTACCTATTACTTCAGTCCTCTATTTATCTCCATGGTCACATGTAGTCTCCATGGTTTGTGAACAACAAGCCACTCGGCTGAACAGACTCTGTTCAGGATTGCCCCCCTATGCTCCAGGTAAGCGTGAATGCATGTGCATTTATCTATCTAGGGACCAGGGAAATAGTTCCTTAGTCTCATGATTCTTTTTTTTCTGTTTTCCTTACACTGTCTTTAGTTGATACTCTAACTGACCTATTACTGCCGGATTCTTCAGCTGTTGACCGGCCACACAATCTTGACATCAGTTGCACATCAGCTTTGAGAATTGTGCCATTTGCACATTCTTACCACGGTAATTCTTTACATTTTTTGCCTTGATTAAACATCATATTATGTTTCCATTACTTCATATTAGATTGCTAGGTATATTATACTAATCAGGACTTCATTCCTGTTCAGTTTGGCTATTCGTATGACAGAATTCCCACATACTGAGGCACCTCTGTAGTGACGGCGGGAAACTTAAGTTCTACATCCTTATGTGGGCCGCTGTATTGATTATTTTCCGCCCTCCATATTTTGGTTAGGTATGTTACTCAATTTTTTTTATCTCACACCTATGACTGTTACGTTTGAACATTGAGCTTGGCATTGATCAGGCTTTGTTTTCTTTAGATTTCTGGTATCTTTTTGGGAATTAGCCATGTTTTAAGGAACTAACTGATGTACGAAGACTGTCTATCTATTTTCACCGCTCCGTCCGGTTCTCTGTTTCCGGCATTTTCTACTCACAGAGGTAACGACTTTTGTATTTCTTCCATATTAGATTGATATAACCTAAGAATTATCTGTGTGTTGTTTTACCTACATATTTAATTTTCTTTAGCTTATGTTTCACCATCCACGTGATAGATCCCATTAGAGGTAATACTCTACTAAATTACAGCATGATGGACGTTATACAGTTAATTTTGCAGTAAAAGATGCTTCAGTAGACCTTCAGCCCCTCTCCCGAGCAGGGGCAACCTAGTTAATCTTATAATGTTGCATGAATTACAATGCATATTAGAACATGTTACATTGTTTCGATTCCGTATTTTTTAGGGACAGATTAATGTTCTAAATAAAATTAATGCCGTTTATTTTTTAACTGTATACATTTAATATGACATGAACAGTCTATGCATTGTGCTTACAAAATTTTCTTTACTGAATTTATGCTTTACTTTTACATTAAGAGTCCAAGTGTGGCCTTATGAAGAAGAGGAGAACTTCCTCGAAACGCGTCGCTAATCAATTTGGACTCCATTTTTCTTCAATTTGAGCTTTATCTATTGATATTGTTTCTATGCACTGTAAATAATCTTTGTCTGAACTATAATTTTTGCTGAAAATAATACAGCCTGACTATAAAGATATATATTTTTTTATCTCACACTCCTGTGTCTGACCATATGTGTTAGAAACAAATGTATGTACAATGCATATAACGCAGTTTAAACAACTGTATTGGATTAATCCAAACATTTGAAAGTGTGCAGGGGACGGGAGGGTTCCCAAGTTGAATCCTCTTTCTGTTTAATGCAAAAGTGTCACAAGACAGCTATAATACAGACTTGGATAACAAACTGCGCTCACTTACATCGCAGGCGCAAATTTTAGCCTAGAAGTATGGTAAATTTTCCCTTTAGCACGTTATTTCCTTTTATCACCAGAAAGTAACACCAATTTTACTTTATGCTGCGGAGACACAGGTCCCAAAAGATCATGCTAATTGGGACAGATTGGAGGCTTGTTTCTGGAAAAAGGTTTTGAGTTTGCCAAGTGCAGTGCCCCTACCAATGATTCGGTTTGAATTGGGTTTAGTATCCCTGCACTCACAGGTCATTTGGTATATGTGCTCACTGTGGAGGAAATGTCTGGTTGGAGCATCTGCAGGAAACATAGTGAGCATAATGGCGCATTATTTGTTGCTATCAAATGATTAATTCCCCTCACAATGGCGTATTTTTCTCCTAAAAGCTCTCGCTGAGGCGTCAGTTACTTTTGACATGGTATAATCCCGGTGGAGCAAAGATTAAAATCTATCAATATGATTGGTGTACAAATCAGACTAAATGTTGCCAGTACAAGGACTTTGACCCAGTATTGTTTGGCTCCAAGCGCTATCGTGAACCTGCAGACTATTTAGTGGCCTGCCCTTCACCTTATATTAAATCACAATATATGAGGTTTAGATTTAATTTGTGGCGACCAGGGACATACTGGCGAGACGCAAACAGATTCCATGAGTACAGAATTTTTGTCGGTTTTGTGGAAATATTGACATAAGGGAAACATTGGAGCATTTGATTGTTGTCTGTCCAGCCCTTGTGGAGAGACGTAATTTATTATTTAAGGGTCTGTTTGTCTCTTATTGTCCAGTCGAAAGATCACAAATATATCAACAATTATTCACCAATATGAAATTAGCAGTAAGAGTAGCTGTAGTTCATTTTTTAGATGCAACATTGGCACAGGAGTGAAAATGTCTATTCTGGGAGGAGTTGACAATGAAATGATGCTCTAAAAAAATTTTTTTTTAAAATTAGAAAGATTTTATTTGTGTAATGTCAAGACTGCTTTCGAGGATAGAGACACGTATTAACACCAGCAGTACTCCTCCTCCTCAAGGTTAGTCTGCCCCAGGTGGCCTGCTAGTAGCTGTGCGCTGCGCGCCATACTGAAGCATTCATCCATTCATTTGGTAAAGTTTAGTGCACGGAACGCTTAGCATTGTGCCTTGTGCCTTGTCAACTGCACCAGAAATAAAAGCTCAGTCCCATAAGGATTGAAGCACTAGACTTGATTACTAAGTTGTTTACTCTAACAATTGTATTGCAAGTTGAATATCTGAAACCTACATATAAGCCAGCATTATAGTGGACAAATTGACAGATTGAAAGGTTCTTTTTCTCTGCTTATCTGCATTGTCTTTTCTTACTTACTTTAAGAAAACAAGCACCTCGCACGCTTTCAGGCTCCTCTGCCGACGCAGATACAAGCCCTGACACCGGGAACTACCTTTCCCAGAATCCCCGAACGTCGCCTTAAGGAAACGTCAGGCGCTTCAGCGCCGGCGCTTCCGCGACGAAGCCGGTTTACGCCGGTCCTGGCGGACCTACATATTAACACCAGCAGTACTCCTCCTCCTCAAGGTTAGTCTGCCCCAGGGGGCCTGCTAGTAACTGTGCTCTGCGCGCCATACTGAAGCATTCATCCATTAATTTGGTAAAGTTTAGTGCACGGAACGCTTAGCATTGTGCCTTGTGCCTTGTCAACTGCAACTGCACCAGAAATAAAAGCTCAGTCCCATAAGGATTGAAGCACTAAACTTGATTTCTAAGTTGTTTACTCTAACAATTATATTGCAAGTTGAATATCTGAAACCTACATATAAACCAGCATTATAGTGGACAAATTGACAGATTGAAAGGTTCTTTTTCTCTGCTTATCCGCATTGTCTTTGCTTGCTTACTTTAAGAAAACAAGCACCTCGCGCGCTTTCAGGCTCCTCTGCCGACGCAGATACAAGCCCTGACACCGGGAACTACCTTTCCCAGAATCCCCGAACGTCGCCTTAAGGAAACGTCAGGCACTTCAGCGCCGGCGCTTCCGCGACGAAGCCGGTCTACGCCGGTCCCGGCGGACCTACATATTAACACCAGCAGTACTCCTCCTCCTCAAGGTTAGTCTGCCCCAGGTGGCCTGCTAGTAACTGTGCGCTGCACGCCATACTGAAGCATACATCCATTCATTTGGTAAAGTTTAGTGCACGGAACGCTTAGCATTGTCCCTTGTGCCTTGTCAACTGCAACTGCACCAGAAATAAAAGCTCAGTCCCATAAAGATTGAATTACTAGACTTGATTACTAAGTTGTTTACTCTAACAATTGTATTGCAAGTTGAATATCTGAAACCTACATATAAGCCAGCATTATAGTGGACAAATTGACAGATTGAAAGGTTCTTTTTCTCTGCTTATCCGCATTGTCTTTGCTTACTTACTTTAAGAAAACAAGCACCTCGCGCGCTTTCAGGCTCCTCTGCCGATGCAGATACAAGCCCTGACACCGGGAATACCTTTCCCAGAATCCCCGAACGTTGCCTTAAGGAAACGTCAGGCGCTTCAGCGCCGGCGCTTCCGCGACGAAGCCGGTCTACGCCGGTCCACGGCGTCCCACGGCACACGACAGGAATCGCTGCCAGTTTTCGGACACAGGCACTGCCAGCTAAAATACAGGTATGGGCTACCCTAATATTAACGACCTACTGTCCCAAGCCGCTATTCTACAACAACAAGGCCTGGTCCAAGAATTTCTTAGACACAGACCAGATCCTCCTGAACAAATTGTTACACAGACTAAAAGTATACCACACAAAGTTGACACTCACATTGAAGCAATTCATGAGACAGTGGCCAATAATGCCAATCTTAAAATTACATTATTAAACACCAGGTCAATGACCAAACATGCACAAGAAATCCACGACTATATTATTGATGAAAAATTAGACATCTTATGTCTAACAGAAACATGGTTACAAGAACCTGTTGGACCTACTATAGACATTGCTATTCCACCTGACTATAACATATACCTTAAAAACAGAGAATCTGGAAAGGGCAGAGGAGTGGCGATCATCGCAAAAAACTCAATTAAGCTCTTTATCACCCCGATTCAGTGCTCAGGATGTGAGATCATTCACCTCAAACTGACCCCCACCCAAAACAACTGTATAAACATCATAACTATATACAGACCTCCATCTCTAACCTCAGAATTTAACGATGAAATTGTGAGCATCTTAAATAACCTCAAATCCACCAATACAGAAACTATATTGATGGCTGACATAAATAGATGGAGAGGAAATCAACATGACCAACAAGCTTTGGCCCTAGAAGAGGACCTACAAAACAGTGATTTTACCATCATTAACAAAGGCCCTATGGCTATCAAAGGAAACCATCTGGACTGGATTGTAACAAACAGCTCTAATGTAACCATGCTTGGCACATATCCATGCATTTGGTCAGATCATTTCAAAATTGAAATTTCTCTAACTCTGAACTTTAAAAGGAAAAAACCATCTAACATACCGAAATCAGTCTTTGACCGGAACCTAAAAAAAATTACGAGTAGCATGCTCTCAGAAGAAATGCAGAAAATTATGAACATCACTAATGATGAAGACTCTTGTGAACATTTAATATCAATATATAATCATGGCATGATAAAATTATTAGATCTTCACACCCCCCTTAAAAACAAGAAAGTCCGACCCAATTCCAACCACCAAAAATGGTTTAATGCTGAAGCTATTGAACTCAAGAAGGACAAAAGGAATCTTGAGAGGAAATGGCTAAAAGAACCTACAGAAACTAACAAAGCAAATTGGAAGAATGCAGACCGCATCTATAAATCTAAACTTATAGATTTGAAGAAAAATCACTATAATAACATTATTAGTACTGCGGCAAACTCCACCGGAAAGCTCTTCCAGATCCTCAAATCTTTGGACAAACCCACCACTCTTACTCCACCATTCCAACCCACCGAAATGGATTGCGTGAAAGTTAAAACCGCATTTCATAATAAAATTGTCAAAGCCAGGGAAAACATCATAAACTGCCAGACCACAAATACCTCAATTGACACTCACCTTGTAGAGAATAAGATCAAATCAGAAAACCCCAAATTTCATTTCAGGCCCATCACGCTAGATGAAATGAAGAAAACACTTTCCAGCATGAGATGCACATCGTGTTTGGAAAATGTTCTATCCCCAAAATGTATCTTGGACAACATAGATATCTTCGCCCCCTTCTTTAGAATAATGGTAAACGCTTCTTTTAGGGACCTAACTGTACCCAATATCATCAAAACAGTCACGGTCACGCCCATACCAAAGAAACCGGACCTTAACCAACAAGATCCTGCCAACCTTAGACCCATAACCAACTGCAATTTTCTGCTGACAATTTTGGATAAGGTGGCTACAGAACAACTACAAAGCTACGTGGATGAAAATAACTTATTACACCCACAGCAGTCCGGATTTAGATCCAGCCATAGTACAGAATCTGCTCTGATAGACCTTCAGACTGAAATGCTGTCAATATTAGATAAAGGCAAATCAGGCCTATTAATATTGTTAATATTAATAAAACCAAGGATCCCGTAGACAGGACTGTCTGTGTCACAACATTCAACCCGATAAGCAACCTAATAAAAACCACCATCAGGAAACACTGGCACCTCATCAAAAATGAAGGGAGTCTAGCAAAGAAACCACTATTTGCTTTCAGAAAGAACAAAAATCTAAGGGACACGTTGGTCCATACTTTTTTGGAAAACTCAAAAACCCCAGCAACATTATGGAACCTGCCACCAGTCGTGGGACACTACAGCTGCAGACACTGTGTGGCTTGCCGCCACACGACTAACAGCAAGACTTTCACCTACAAAGATTTTACATGGAACATGACGAACCACACTAACTGCGAAAGTAGATATGTCATCTACATCATCAAATGTCTGTGTGACATGATATACATCGGAAAGACCTTCAGACCTGTCAAACAAAGGATCAACGAACATAGATCCTGCATTAAGAACAAAGTACAGGATAAACCCCTGGTTGAGCACTTCAACAAAAAAGGCCATACGCATGAACAATTCACCTGGACTGTGCTGCAACAACTGCAGCCCCAGAAACGCGGAGGCAACATTGACTTGGCGCTCACCAAACTGGAACAAAAGTGGGTCCACAGACTAGACACAGTCCGCCACGGCCTCAACATAACCGTAGAGTGGAAACATTTTTGGGTCTAACCCCACCCACCACACACAATAATGCCATATTGTGCTCGTTGGACCTTGGAAATCTTATACAGATGTCAGACGTTTGAACTGAGTACATGCATGTCACTAAACTGTATGAACCTATTGAGTACGGAATAGAACTGTGGTCACATGTTATGTCCAGCACTTGATATGTATTCAACATTATTGACTCTCGCTGTGCACCACATGTCCCATGCTCCATAGCGCCTCTCACTAGTTTCCGTCCATCACCATGGGCTCCTCAGCGCCTCCATTAGACCGGACACTACATGTCCCAGCATCCTTAGCAGTTCCAGTAGTTTCAGTCCTCCACCGAGACCATTGTCCATTCGCAGAACGGCGAGGACCACTCCCATTGGTCCTAGCACCTCTTGTACCCGTGCCATTGGCCCAGACACCACTCTGGGACTAGCTTATTAGCCAAGCGGGTTGCATCTGTATGCTACAGCCACCATTACAGCAACAGATCTCCCGACAAAGCACGTTGCTCTCACGGCTCGCGGTAAGTGCCTTAATCCAGCTCTCACACCTCCAGAGAACAGTACCCTCGACACTGATCTGTTTACTCACTCACAGGGAGTCCACGATAGCGGTACCACCTCCATCCCCGTGTGGGCCCAAGTTAACATTTAAGGTATGATATGCACAGTAACCACGGGTTACTTTTCGACCCTTCCGGTGCACTGTGACCCATCTGTAGTACACAGACGCACCACCATTTCGGACGCACCACTCAAAATAGACACCACTTTTGCGCCAATAATTTTTATCTTTATTTTACTTGAATGGGTCGATAATACCCTCCACGGCCTAGATCACTTAAGGCAATAGTTGACACCATGTTGCCGACACGCCCTGGAGCGTTCATGCATGTATGGTATCCACCGCATCCTTTAGTGTCCACCGAACCAGGGACGCCCTCACCCTAGTCCCAGACGCTGGTACCGACGCTTCATACTCACGTCCATCTTTGTTTTTTTTCAGACGAGGGACCTTCTTAGGCCCTCCTCTAGCCGATTGGATCCTGACCAAATCGTTACCTCAGGAACCCACGGCTCCCCTAGTGCATTCCGTGCACCTACCATCCAGCATTTGCCCCTGGATGATTCTGTACAGCATCACCACTGCTAACACAGCAGCAGGTAAGCTGTCCTTCGATATGGCAACTCTAGGCCACAGTTATGAAACATTAAATAACACAATTAGACCCCCGAGATCCTTACAAATCCTTCTCTATTCAAAGACAAAACGGACTACACCACATTTGGTGCTCATCCTGAAAAAGGCCAATACCATCCAGGCAACAATTCTGCCTTCCTGGCCGAAACACACCCATGTCGATGCTCAGTGACACAACTGCAAATACTCTTTTTCGTGTATGTCTTGTAGATTATGTTGTGTACACCCCGTGTTTACGGTACCCTGGACCACCCTATGTCCCGGGTGCACCAATGTATAAGTACATGCTCCTCTAATTGTTGTATACCACTGTGCCTTTAGGTGGAACTCTGTACCTCAACACAAAAGAGGTAAATACGCAATCAGTATTTCCACCAAACTCAATCACTATTGTCCGTTCCTTTTGAGCCTTTCGTGCTTATCGAAATCTATGTAAACTAATTGAACTGTAACACTTGTGGTTTTCTGAAATAAACTCTTCTGTTCAGAACCATAGCCTGCTGATTTGTAGGATCTCACATCCTGATTTTTATGATTATTATATACTTCGTTGTCCATACATTCAGCCACTAACAGATTTGTTTCTCCATTTTAAAAGCAGGACCACAAGCACCAAAATGCGAAGCGAAAAATAGGCCTCAATGAATTAATCACGCTTAACACGAGCCGACTTGAGATCTCGGCTGTACATAAAAACCAAGATGCTGTGTAGGGAAGCTGCTTTCTCCTACTAGAAACCAAATTTTACCAGTGTCTGATTTTCCGGGCCCCCAGAATTGTAATCCCCCTGTGGTACTGGGAAGTCAGGCGCCGATAACATTTTACAAGTCCTCGGCAACCAGCTGGTAGCACTGGCAGGGTTACCACTGGACACGTAATGAGCCCCGATTTATTTTGTTTTACACAACAGATTGCTTGACACATAAAGTCCATTATGGGCTGTATGTATCAAGCAGTCTATGAATGAAACAAACAAAAAAACACCTAAGTAATAGCACAGTGCAATGTGACACTGGCTAGTCACTGTCAGTGCGGGGGTTCAAAACCCACACGTGGAAAGAAATGTGGTGCTGGCGCTGTCTGGGATAGTGTGAGAGCAATCAATGTGAATGACACTGAAACAGCTCTGAGCTTTAAGAGTCCTACATTCCTTAGTGTATGCCACAATCAGAAAAGCCATAAGCTACAGTGTTATCCCAAGAAGCTTGCCTCCCTGAATGAATGGATAGCTTTTATGCAAGAGATCAAGAGTATAAGAGGAAGAAAGCCTCACCTGCGATAGAAAACATGCACTGCGAAGTGTGGCAGCTCCATTTAAGAGGGAAGCTTCACAGCTAGCATGGCCCAAAGTATTCGAAAAGCAGAAGGTAGCCTTCTTAGATAAGTAACTGAGTGGGGGAAAGAGACCTTTTTCCCAGAGGAACTACCAGGGCACAGACACCTTCTACACTAGAGACAAGGAATGTGAAGACTCCTTGCCAATGTCCAGCTCAAATCAAGAGGACCGCAGGTAGTGCTCCATGAGACATAAACATAAGTCAGTCACTCGGTAAGGCAAAGAGAGATGCTCTGGGTAATGTGTATATGACTGAGGAAGACATGTTGTTTAGTGCGGATATGAACAGCCTATATACCAGTATATCCCACGATCGGGGTCAGGAAGTGGTGCAATGGATGTTGTTACAGGCAGGGAGAATATGAGCAGCCACATTGTTCATTCTGACGTTACTTGAGTTTATAGCTCATATTTCTTATTTCAGATAAAAGAAGCAATATTACCTACAGACATCAGGCACAATGGCTCCAGTATATGATAACTGTTTTATGTACAGGTTTGAGAGCGCATATCTACTTCATCACCCAGTATGGTATAAGTACCTCCAATGTTGGGGTAGGTACATTGATGACGTCCAGGGGTGTTGCTAGGTCTGGAAAAGATCCGGGGCTACACTAATGTCAGGACTGGGGGCTAGCTTGCATTTTGTTTGTAGTCCCTGAGCTTATATCCGGGGCTACAACCAAAAGACCCAGGGCTATAACCTCCTTAGCCCCCCCTAGCAACGTCTCTGATGACGTCTTTGCCATTCGGCATGGTTCATGTGAATCACTAAATCATTTTATACACTACATTCATTTTATTGATGCACGGTTTCAGTTTAGTGCAGAGATTGGTACTCCTCATGTACACTTTTTGGATGTTAACGTTATGGTCCGAGAAGAAAGGATATCTACAACTATTTACACTAAAGAAACAGACAGGAATAATGCACTCCATCGAATGAGTTTCCACCCGCCCAACACACTAAAAAAAAAATCTCCCTTATGGACAACTATTGAAAATAATAAGGATTGTCAGTGATACTGATCAATGTAGGGAAGAATTTGCTAAGACTTGTGGTAAATTTAGAAGTAGAGGTAACCATGAGGAAGAGCTTCAGGCAGCAGTAGTCAAAGCTTCTGAGAAATCTAGACCATAATTGTTACAAACAAAGACAGTTAAAGCTACACCCACTTTTGTTTATGTATCTACAATTCATTAAAGAGCAGTAGGATTAAACGTTGTATTCTCAAACACTGGGCCATACATAACAGTGATGAAAGAATGAAAGGGCTATTGTCAGATCCTCCTTTCTTTAGTGGAGTAAAAATTTGAGAAATGTGCTTGTTAATACAGATTCACAAGGTGAAGCTAAGCACAGGTGTAATCATGTTGGGACGTACCCTTGTCTACATTGTGGGAAGTGCAATAGTGTAATTAAGGTACCGGTTACATTTCATCTGAGGACTGGTGAGAGGATTTCTTTAAGGAATTATGCTACTTGTGAATCAGAGTATGTGGTATGACATGACATCATACTACATTTAAAAACGTGCCTATACACAAGTGTTTCAAGGCGCGATGAGGCAAGGGAGGGGGAACAAGGGAAAACAGACAACGATCCTACTAGGCCAGGTGTCATTCAGATCACGCATGTGCATGGGAAGGGGGAAAGGGAAAACTGCATACCATGCCCATGTGGTCTCTACTATGTGGGACAGACACCAAGAAAAGTGAGAATACAGTGGAACGAGCACAGGTCCTCTGTGAGAACGAAGAACATAAACTCATCAGTCACCAGACATTACATGGAGCATGGACATTCGACTCTGCAAATGAGATTCCAGATTTTATAAGTAATTGATAGGAAAAAATACAGAGGGGACATACATAGAAGATTGGAGCTCAGAGAAGCGATTTGGGTGCATTGTCTAGATTCCATCACACACGGAGGCATGAATAAGGAATTCAACTGAAATTGCATTGTAATTTGTGATGAGGCAGATATGGGAAAAGTTGTTCGCAGTGTAGAGGTATTATTGTTCCCTCATTGATAATTCCATGTGAACATAAGAATTGTGTAGCGATTTGCATTCCTATTTGTGATGAAGCACCTATGAGAATTGTAGATCATAGTGTATATATAGAATTGTGTAGCAAAAAATGCTTTTTCAGCTCTTTCGTGACTGGTAAGCTAAGGACTTGTTTTGTATACTTAAACGTGCATCTTTAGTACCATCCTATTACGTTGCGAGGTCACATGTATTGGTATGCATTCAGGTTGTTTCAGGATTCATTGAGAAACATTACATAAACAATTTTATTTTTGGATGTTTGGTTGTGAGCAGAGCGGTTTTGAGAATGGTTCATCTTTTTTAGAGGGGCTATTGGGCAGGTTGTATGTCTCATCATTTAATGTGGTTCTTGATTCGGATCAAATGTACATTTGTATGATTATCTCATTTTATCTATTTGTATTTTTGGTAAATGTAATCTTACTGTTAGTGCAATTTATCAGTAAGAATGTGTTCTATTTTTACAGTTTGTGAGGATAATTATCATTTAATTACATCAATTTGTATTTTTTGTAAATTAAATTTGACTGTTAACGCAACTTTAAGATAAACGCTTTGTGATTTCTGAGAGACTACTTTATCTCTTGTCACAACACAATGTAAACACAGTGACGTCATGAGGTTTTCAAGTTACTTCACGACGTGATGACGGGGTTTCATAGTGGCATTACACATAGTACTAAATAAGGTTCTAGCGCATGGCACTCTGAATGTGGATGATTATGGTCGTGCTTACTCGCACCGCCCGATAGTCGGCGCAAGGTAGGAATATGCTGCTGATATAGAGTACTATTGATGAGGAATTGCATTTTTTAGAATTGTTTTTTTTCATAATGAGTGCATCTGAGAGGTATTATTCATAATATGTTTTTCAGAACCGAAATATGAATGGAGTTGTTAGTTACTATGGAAGTGCTATGTTCCCTGAGACCTGTGATTATCCATACTGTGTGTAACTATCTGAAACTTTAGAGGTATAATTTTAGCTTTGCTTCATTCATTTAACCGTTTAATTTACATGTCACTCGTTTAAACCTGTGATGAAAATGTCTTTGCTGTTCACAATTTGTTTTTCAGGCTTAAAAAGGCTTTAATTCTTGTGAATTTAATTTGTCTATTTAATTAGATCGGGTAACCTGAATAGTTCACAGGTGTGCTGACAATGCCTACTTTTAGGCTAATGTGCACAACTTGAACAAACAACGGAAAATTGTCATTTGGTAGTGCCAAGTAATACAACACCAATACACAAAATATATTTTATTCCAATATACACCAATTTAAATCACATACAAATAATCACAATAGTATAAAATACAGTACACAAAATGCTGTGTACAATTAAGAAGTATCCAAACTACTAACCATAAAAAGGAGATCCTGCATTCTAAAATAGGATATTACATTCATTCATTCTTTCCCTATATGCCCTAATGTACCAATAACAGAAACACAATATTCTTTAAAATGTCAAAACTCAAATACATTAACATTTAAACGCCTATACCCTGTTGTAGGCTAAGTTAAGTATTATTATTTTTATTCATGTTTTTTTTATTATCTTTTCATTGTTGAACCATAGTATTTACTTTGCATTTTTCATTTTCCTTTCCTGTATCGTATTTGTTATTTTTCTTTTATGTGTTATGTGTCTAGATCTTGCCCTGAGGAAGGACACTAGTGGGCCGAAATGCATTCGCCATCATCATCTGCCTGCATATTTCAATACATTAAAATTCTTCACCAGATTTAAGACTGCAGTAATTTTGGTTAATTTAATATACTCTCATTAGCATTCACACGTGTTGAGTTACTATTTTATGGCAGCATTGCCATTAGGGACAGTGCAGTCCTTACTATGCACACAAGGCCAGGTCAGTTTTCATGAATTCACTTTTCATGAATTCATAGAGTCTGTTGCTGGGCACCCTAAAATCTATTTTAATTTTTTTTTCAAATACATTTTTTTCACGTAAGTTTGTTTATGTATAAAGGTCTATAAAGGCTTGGAGTGCCGCCCGCATTCCAATATTTCGTGAAGATACGATAGGTTACCTTTTCGAATGCCAGCAGTACTTGCCCAACATCTGATCAGCCTTTGCTGTGGGTCTCCAACCTGCGGTTCTCCAGGTATTCTGGACAACTTCCATAATTCCGATCCATTAACTAAGTTGGATAGTGCTGATAGGAGTTAAAGTCCAAAACCTTAAGAGAGCCAAAGGTTTCAGACCCCTGGTCTAGGCCAACCCACCTCAAAAAAGACAATCACACTTTGCTAGGAAGAGGCAAACACCCAGGTCGCAGGCAAGATGGCCAAGGCCTCTATTCGAATCAAGGGGGACAAGCAGTCTTTAAAACTCACAGGACAGCCTATCACAGGTAGATTTACCAACATTCAATTTATCATAACTATCTCTTACTGAATTTGAAACAGGCTGTTTTTTCTTCTTATCCAATCTGTATCTGCGTATCTATAAATTCATAACTTTTTCACAAAATTTGACTGAAGATCTTTCAATGTTCAGAAAGAGGATTCGAATAATGTGCTACTAACCTTTGTGATGAGTCTACCCTTACTCCAAGTGATCAAGACATGGTTCTAGTAATCCTCTCCTTTGAGTACTATGCCGTTCAGGGGTTTTCAACAACATATTTATCCCTCTAGTAACTTGAATCATAAGAAGATAAAATTGCTTAAATCCAATGAGAAGTAAGTCATTAAGCCTGCATATAAGTGTAGGGCATTGCCCTGATGGATATGACCAAATACAGAACTATGGTTAATAAGTTGCTGATGAACACGTCTCACTATATTCTTTGAGAAAAAGACCCCAGTCAAAAGTGGATGATTATCTTAGAGGATCTATGCAAATATGGAATTGGGGCAGGCTTCTAAGCAAACCAGAAGCTCACTTTTTGACCACTTGTGGCGTTATGAGTCCTAGATTCTCTTTTTTTGCCTAAAATGTATACCCATGTTTTAGATCTTCCTGGACAACCAATAGTGTCTCTTTGTGGGTCAATCGTAGAACCTGTAGGGAAGTACTTTGAACAATGTTCACAACCATTGACTTTTACCACAAGGGATTTCTTAAAGGATACTTGAGATGCTATATTTGCAATTGAAAATAGTTTATTTAATCCAGCCAATAATTTCACTGTAGACATTATGGCCCTTTACACGAATATCCCTTTAGGTAAAGCGCTCGACGTAGTTCATCATATGCTAGACAGGAGACCTGCTCCACATCAAATATCCATGGACTTAATCCTTAAATTACTGAAAATTGCCTCTTTCAAATATTACTTTGTTTTTGGCAATAAATGTTATTTGCAGATGTATTTTTTGTGCCGAGCATTGCCAGTCGCTTCATGGCTTGTTTTGAAAAGAGATTAATCGATTAAGATCATCAATTCTCTTCCAACTTAGGTCCTCATCACGGGTTCGGCGGAGCAGCAAAAATGCGGTGGTAACCCTATTTCCGCCCCATCATTGCTCTGCCGTATCCCGAGTTCTGGGGAAGGTCAGAGCACTCACCTCCAGCTTGAAGCTGGAGGTGAATGCAACGACTTTGTACCCATTTACGACACATTTACTGTGGCGCAATTTGCACCGGAAATGCCACATACAGTCCTATGGACTCGGGAACAAATGGGGATTAACAGCATTGCTGCAACTTGTGATCCGATGCTAATAGAGCTGGACCAAGTTGAGGTAACGCTATTTGCGCTGGGCGGTATCCCGGCAGTAAATCCACCTGGATACCACCCAAATCGTGAGGAGGTCCATAGTCTGTTAGAAGAAATATTTTGACGGTATTTTTTATATGGCAGGGAAGTGTCTCACTGTTAAAAGAATTTGCATCTTGGATCAACAGCCTCAACTCAAATTTAAACATTCTGATGAATTACAGCAGTGATGAAACAGCTTTTCTGACTATAACAGTTAGACATACTAAAGGGAGTCTACATTCTTCTCTTTATGTCACAGTCAAAGATCGCAACACTGTGCTTCATTACTCGAGTCATCACCCTAAAACATTGCAGGATAATCTTCCTTTCAGACAGTTTTCGTGTCTTAACCAAAACAGTACTCAAATTCAGACTAGTTCTCTAATGCCAATATATTAATTGATAAGCTGCTACAATGTGGGTATCCACCGGGCCTTTTAAAGAGAATAGCTAACAGTTTGGCATATTGTCAGAACTGCCCTTTTGTTCTCTGAAAAATCTGATACTAATGACGTAATAACTGCATATGTGAATACAAGGTGAAACAACTGATCAGATATCTCTGACACGGTCAGGGTCATGACTCTGTCATGGGCTATGACAGGGACCCCCATCAAACTGGAACAGGAGGCTCACCAGAGCAAAAGCCCAAGCCAGTCCTGTCCCATATCCGTGAAGTAGGAATTGGGGGTATCACCGTTCCTGAAATCCCCCATGTGTCACAAATGTATATACTGGTACCGCTCTTTATCGCCCAAAACCTTCCAGTGCATTTTCTGTCCAGTGTGTAGTAATGGAGATGAGAGTTGCACCGGTATTGGCCACACCTCCACCAACCCCACCTATTCCCCATTATGATCACGTACAAAAGTATAAGCTGAGAAACGTACAGTAGGCCATTATCAATATTAAGAGCGAAATATCTACAGTTAAAAGTACAATTGATGATTTAGACAAGTAGGGCGGCAGGTAGTTGCATGTGAATACACACACAGGAAGCACACGTAACAGAAATACAGAACACATACATATGAAGCCTATTTTCACACCGACATGAAGAATACTTGCACGCAGACATGAAGCATATTCACATGCAGATATGAAGAATACTTGCACGCAGACATGAAGAACGCGCTCATATAAACATGAGAAACATTATCATGCAAGGAACGAAAATAATATGGCGGAGAATGATTCACAGTACCGCCATTACTTAGACCAAACTTTGCTAGGCCTCAATTCTAGAATACTGTAGCCAACATAAAATCCCTTAAAAACAAGTTGCTAGCTTCACAGTGCTCCAATGGGCCCCAAGACACCAAGGTCAGTAAGCTGAAGGGAGTTCTGCTTTGCAAGCTGAAACCACACCAGATTACACTTCACATGGCACATCGAAAACATATTAGTTTAGTTGGTAGCAGTGAGAGATACATATGCACCAGGTGCAAGTAGCAACCATGCCAATTGATAGCATAATGATTGAATATACCGCTCCTCAAGTGGACACCACAGAGCACACACGCACACACATGTTCAGACAGCAGAAAATCCAACAAATAAGTAGACATTGGGCTCCACACAGTTTTCCCCTTCCACGTGACTGAAACAATGGTCATTAATTCTAGGGCCAATCAGAGAGTGCACCTGCTATCCCCATAGCACATCCATACACTGAGACGGCTCAACAAGGCCACAAACAATACTACCAGTGAAAGCTTCTGGCATAGGAATGAGTGGGGAGTGTCTTCTTTAACTAGATCATAGCAGTTTGGCCATCTCTCCTTCCCCTCAACATAACCTTGCAGTGCTTGGAGTTAGTCCAGGCCGATGAGCTAAGGCCTATCCAATCACCTTGTGTTCCCCTTATCGACTAGTGAAGGGCATCACCAACCAATAAAGTGCTGAATTAAAATGTATCATTTGTAGAGGCTGGTACCTAGAAGTTGTTATTAGTTGTTTAGGGGCCAATTAAAATAAAGTTTCCTTATAGATAACCCTATACCCTATATTCTCTCGTCCAATCCAGGATTAGAATAATAGTTTCATGATAATAACAGATTGTGACGTCATCTATGACAAGTTTTCATATAAAAAGTTATTGTTCTTGTTGTTTGATATTGTAGTTTGTACGCTATCCCAGTGGCCATTTGTTTAACATTTGGAGGCACAGCTGAGATACCCAGTGTCCAGCGGAAGATCAAGGTCTACTCACCGTTACTCCCTTGAACTGGGGAGTCTGCCTGCAGGGAGCGTTTCGATTTGCGCACATAAAGAAGAGGTTGGCAGGAGCCCAGTTTCAGCTAAATTCCTGCCCGATCTCGCAGGTGGAACACTGGATATGATATGATATGTTATTTATAACGCGCTTAATACCCAGAGGTTTCTAAGCGCGGCCCCGGAATCGAACCTGTGTTGGTCCGTGTCGTCTTGCTTCCAAGGCGAGCATGTTGCCGTTGAGCTATCCTCCCGAGACTCCCATGAATATGGAGGAAGCCTGAAGACATAGGAGATTTGAAGCCAACAGACCTTGGGGAATTATAGGATTGTGTGAGTATATCTGTGCATGAGAATACCTGTGGGGGAGGGTATAGATGTCGTTATTGATGTTAGAATTGACAAAAGAGTATTGAAGAAGAGAGAGAAAATAGAGACTTCGATGATTAGTTGGGGAAGGCTACGCATCAAGGCGTAAAGCCTAGCCCTTTTCAGGGGCAATAAGAAGTTAAGAGGTGATACCCCAGTATAACAGGAAGACAGCTGTTTAGAATAGATATTATTGATGTTGATTGTTTTGATATTGTTTCGGTATTGGGTAGGATGGTAGAGGTGTTTTGTGTGGCGCCAGAGTCGTAGTGAGGATTGTTTGGAATAGATTGAGGTTTTGTTTTGTTGGTGTGAGCTAGGAGGACAATTGTATTGGTATTGTGGGTAATTGTGAGTGAGGGGGAGAAAAAGGAAAACACAGTGGGAGTGTGTTGAGACGGTGAGTGTTGAAAAGAATTGGTGAGTTGAGTTTATATTGTTATAATAGCGGATACCCCTATTGTTTACTTGTGTAAGTTGTTTCCCCAATATAAAAGAAAGATACTAAAGTACCATGTGCAGTGGGTCAAAGACACAGTTGGCAAAATGATCCAGCCATGGCCTCAAGAAAGGACACACTCAAAGTATCTGCTGCAACATATGCATACATATTTATTTATGTATTTATACAGCGCTGTGGCCCGCAGGCATCTGGGCGCACACATTAGGATCTGCTGTCATTTCATGAGGATCCCCTTGAAACTCAAAGCCAAGTGCAACTTCTGGTATGACCCTGGCCTTGTCACCCTTAAATGCAATTTCAGGGTGGCTGAGAGGAAATGGCTAGCTTCTTGTGCATCCTCTGACAAACTGGCATGCCGTCTGCTCCAAAGGCAATACTGGCTCTCTGTCCACACCAAGAAGAGAGCCCACATCCAAGCCTGCGTCTCTGCGGCATCTAACAACTCGGCCAAACTCTTTAAAATCTGCAAGGAGCTGGCCAATCCTGCTGCAGTCTCTACCTCTCCTGTCCCCTTCCAGGGCCCCTGCATAGCCCTAGCTTCTCATTTCATCCCTAAAACCCAGGAAAACCTGTCCACCCTCTCGTCCTCTCATCCTCCTTCCTCTACTCGCTCCTCTTCCTCCGACCCCCCCTATGGCCACCTCTCCTCCCTCTTTCTCTTCCTTTCCTCTGTTCTCCCCTGACAAGGTTTATAGACAAGTCCGATCTATGAAAGTCTCGTCAAAACAGGTTCCTCCCTGTTCTTCCAAAACCATCAATGACCACATTGACACCCTTGATCCTGCCCTGGCTGATTTCTCCAACCATTCCTTTGCCACTGGAGCATTCCCTTCTCCCCTGAAGCACTGTCTTGTGCACCCTCTTCTCAAGAAACCCCCCAGCCGACCCCTCCTGCCCGGCTAACTATCGCCTGATCTCCATCACTCCTTTCCTGGGCAAACTCCTGGAAAGGTTGGCCATCTCCCAGCTTAATCTTCATACTGAATCTGTTGGTTGTCTCCATGACCATGAGTCTGGCTACAGAGCAGCCAGAAGCACAGAAACTGCGCTCCTGAACATCTGCAAAGACCTGCTCTCTAACCTTGATTCTAATCTCCCCTCTGTCCTCATGTTACTCAATGTCTCTTCTACCTTTGCCAGATCAAACATGAAATCCTGCTCAATCGTCTCCATGATAACCTGGGTATCACCAATCAGGCCCTGGCCTGGCTGACCTCATTCCTCTCTGATCGACCCTCCCAGGTCCAACTTGGGTCCTTCCTTTCCTCTATCTCACTCTCTCCCTGTGGTGTTCCCGAGCAGTCTAACCTCTCTCCCTGGCTGTTCAATCAATACCTGAGAACACCCACCGCATTGCCACTCTCTGTTCCAACTTTCAGTGATATGCAGATGACTCTCAGCTTGTTTTCAGGCTCCCCTCTGCCACCTCTTCTCCTTCTCTCATCTCTGACTGTCTGCTATCCAGGAGTGGTGTGCTGGCAACGATCACTGCCTTCATGCCAGTAAGATGGAGATTCTCCTCATCGGCACAACTGCACCCTCCTTTCCTGTCACTCTCTGTCCGGCCTCCCTTGGCCCTCTTCCTGCTCCCACCTTTGAGGCTAAGAACCTCAGGGCCATCTTAGACTCCACACTCTCCATTTCTCCTCACATCTCTGATGTCTCTAAGAAGTCAAACTACCTTTTTCTAAATCTGCCTGCTTCTACTCTCCGCTCTCTGCCACGCATCCAGAACAGGACAGTGAGACTTGGTCTTGGCCTCAAGCCCAGGGATTGTATC
Source organism: Ambystoma mexicanum (assembly GCF_040938575.1). Lineage (NCBI taxonomy): Eukaryota > Metazoa > Chordata > Amphibia > Caudata > Ambystomatidae > Ambystoma > Ambystoma mexicanum. The sequence goes on from NC_090938.1 coordinate 471,222,930, forward strand.
TCTCCAGCGCTGAAATATCTGCATTGGCTCCCAATGGGTAACAAAAGCAGATTCCCCTTACGAAGACAAGTTTATTAAGACAAAAACAATGTACAACAAAGTAATAAAATACATATTATTAGGCCCACGAACAGATGAAATGATAGTGAGAGACCACCCCTTGTTGAAATATTAGGAAAAAATAGGAAGATAAATACTGTTTTCTTGGGACAGACCCAAGCTGCACATTACAGGAGAAGTATACACCCCTCGAGGCTGGGAAGAAGGAATAATGGGGTGCAGAGCAGAGGCCCTCATAAGGTTTTTGTGGTATCCTATTGAACCTGCTAATAGAGAGTGCCTGGGTGGAAGATGAAGGGCCAGTACACATAACAAAAATAAAGAATGCATTGCTGTGTTTCAGAATCAATGGCCCAGTCCAGATTGGGAAGAATGAAGAGTGCAAACGCATCATGGACCTGCCAGGCATGAAAGTAAGCACAGGCATATATGTAGCTACCACCAAATTGGGGTGGCATCTGCTCGATAGTAGTGCTACATCCCTAAAATAGATTTGTTACAAATAGTAGATACCCACTAGTAAGAAAGTGACAAGAAGGAGAAAAGGCCACAACGCACAAAAAGAGACAATTATTTCTCAAAAGACTAAGTAGATGCATTGAATAATATCCCATGGAAGCACAAACAGTTCAGCAAGGCAGCTGCATTCTTCACGACCATTCTCACCTCTGGCTTACAGATGGCAGCAAACACCAAGTGGTTCCAAATAACCAGATGGGAGTTACTGCAGGCAATAATTGCTGTCTAAAAGGGGTTCAATGCAATTAAAGAAGAATTGGGAGCAATCAGATTAATAAACTCTCCAACAAACAGGTACATCCTCGACCTCCTCACTCCTACTCAACCTCGTCACTGCCATGAAAGGAGGCATGTGTGTGCAAAAATGTAAGTTAAGAACGAGGATTGGTTTATGGCTCTATTCTCTTGGGGGGCCTGCCTGGCTAGGTAACGCATTTAAAATATTACTGCCAGTTCTGGCATTGGTATTGCCTGGACTTTGCGTTTTGCAATTAATAATGTCACAATGTAAGAAAGCTGGAGAAAGAAAAGGCTGTGGAACAGCCCATGATGACAGTAATACTGAGTAGAGATAATGTAGTACACATACACACCCAAACAGACAAACCACATAAAATGCACCTCAATGAAAGACCAATAGGGCCCACAGGCACTTTATTTGAGCCCCCTCTCGACCCTGACAACTACATCGAACACTGGGTTGTTTGTGAGGGAGATGGAGACTGCTGCTTCATGACATGTGGTCCAGATGAATACATAGCACAAGGAGGCAGCTTGAGGGGGGTGTAAGATATGGATACTGCAAGAAACCTAAGAGTGTTCTCACTCCTAGATCCCCTGGTAGCGGGTGGAAAAGCAAGGGAGGATTACCTGAGTGGAGGGTCCTTGGGAACTGGGAGTGGGGTGCACTTACGAGAGACATGGCATCCCCTTATCCTGATGAGACTCAACCAAACCCTCCCCCAACCTTTATAGGTTATTGTAAAGCTGCTCCTCTCATTTCCCCACATATAACACCTAACAGTACCGAGACGAAGAAGAGGCAACTAAGAGTAGTGAACACACTTGACCACTTTGGTACTGGGACCTGGGACAATGAAGATGCCTGCAGGAAGCTGTAAGGGTCAGGCATGTCCCTTTAATTTTAGTCAGGAAATTCTCATTAGAGAGCCACACCTGCAGCCTGTCTAAAAGAAGACTGGTAGAGCAGAGCAGAAAGCAAGAGAGAGGCCTGGATAGAAGAAGTCAGCAGGGTTCTGTGCTCCCGAGAAGGCAGCCGTGGTGGGGCTGAATGAGGCGTCAGGGTGCTGGCAAATGGCCCAGAGAACTTACACCTCCCGTAGCAAGGGGGCCGGATCAGCATTGTCAATCTGGGAGCCTGTGTGACCTGTGCTCAGCAGAAGGAGATGCTGAAGAGCATGAAGTGAAAAGAATGCCATCCACGTCAGAGAAACAGCATTCTGGTTCCCGGCGTGGGAAGAGAGACACACGGCGGGCAAGTGGAGCAGGAAAGGGTGAGTTTCCTGATCTCCACAGTACAGGAGAAGTAAAGGGAACCACCTGACAGAGAAGCCACAAGCCGGTGAGTGTCAGGGAAGACGCGGGTACACCGAGGCGCTCCTACAAGCATTTATTCAATACCAAATTAATGGAACATTACAATTACATGAAAATAATGCTTGCATTTTATCAAATTAAATGAAACAATGCTTCTTGAATGTCGAATTGGAGGAAGCTTTAAAAATCGAAGAAAATTAATGTTTATTGAATATCTAACTGAATGGAACTTTAAGATTCAAGCAAAAGTAATACTTATTGAATATTGAAGTGAATGGAACTTTAAAAACAGCAAAACGAATGCCTTTTGAATGCCACACTGAATGGAACTTAACAATTAAGCTGCATTATTGCTTCTTGAAGACTGAATTACCTGAAACCATAAACTTAAGCTTTTTAAGTGTTGAATAGAATAGACTAAGTGAACCAAATTAATATTTCGCAATGCCCAGGGGAAAACAAATTACAAAAAAGGGCAAAAGAGTGACAGAGAGTCATAAGAAGGTGGGTATGAGTAAAACATCCTTAACAGAACTTTTGTGAAAAAATGCAGAGTGACAAGGCCAAAGACTGAAAAGGATATGTGTCAACTGATGCCAGAGCCAAGAGGCTGATAAGGAAAAGCCAGAAGATTTTAAGGGTACATATTGAAGCCAAGAGGCCAAGAGTCAGGGATACTGGTTGCGTGACCTGCGATGGGTGGACTGTTTGGTCTGACAACTGCGCCTAGACCAGTGAGTCCTACATATTGGAAACTTAAAGACACTGTGATTATAAAGATAAAAGGCCTCATTACGAGGCTGGCGCTCCCGTAATGAAGGGTGCCAGTACGGGACGGGCACCCTTCATTACGGGGCGCCCTATTACAAGGTTCCCTTGCGGGACCCAGTATTATGAGGTTCCCTAGCGGGACCCGCGTGGGGACTAGGAAGCCAATAACGGGCCCATTATTAATGGACCCGTTATTTGCTCCCTCCCCATTCCCATTGAGCCCTATGGGGGCTCAAATGGGAATGGGGATGGGTTTTTCCAATGATGACTTACCGGGTCCTCCAAGGTTGGAATGGCCCGGTAAGCCCTCATTGGAGGAACCCAGTACTGGTACCCGGTATGGAGTCAGCCATGCCCTTATTAAGGGCATGGCTGCCTCCATACTCGTAATGAGGCCCAAAGTCTTGGGGAAAGGAACCCTGTGACTTGTTGAGCTGCATTGTGTGGTCTTGAGAACGAAATCTCAAGACCTTTTTTATTTCTATGAACTGTGTTGCTTGGAACATGGGGAAGAGAACCCCGAGAATTGGTTTGGAACTAGATCACCTGGAACTGAGAAAGGCAATCCTGAGACTTTTTTTGGACCTTTCTTATACTTGGGGAGGGGAGCTGAAAGAAAGCTATAAGCTGGAAGAAGCTCAGAACTTTGAGTTGCACACTATTTCTTTTCATTTTGACATTCCTACACATTGGTTAGCTTTATTTGCGAGGACATATTATAGGTTTTGGACACAGACAGATTTTTAAGTTGAACTTTTGAACCCGCACTTTTCTTAGTTTTGTTCAGGTAGGAAAATCCCACCTTAGCATAGGGAAAGTTAGGCCTTCTACCATCCTGACATTTAATTTAATAAAGTATCTTGTTTTTAATTTTAAGTCTGTTGTCTGTGTCTTGCTTCATGATGTCTTCACAATGCCAAAAGAACGATATGACAGAATGAGGGAAATGTATATAGGTGTGGTCAATAGATTGACCAGAGGAGGGAGTTTGGTAATGGAGATGAGAGTTCCACCAGTATTGGCACACCCCCAACAGCCCCACCTATTCCCCATTATGATCACAAAGGAAAGAATAAGCTGAGAAAGGTACGGTAGGCCATTATTAATATTAAGAGTCAAATAGTTGAAGTTAAAAGTAGAATTGATGATGTGAGACAAGTACAGCGGCAGGTTGTTGCATCTAGATATGCACACACACACACGAAGCACACATAACAGACATATATAACACGTAGATATGAAGCATATTCGCATGCAGACATGAATAATACTTGCACGCAGATATGAAGCATATTCACACGCAGACATACATATAAAAACGAGGAACATTGACATGCAAGGAACGAAAGCACAATATGGTGGCAAGCGAACCACAGTAACGCCATTCCTTAGACCTTACTTTGCTAGGCCTCAATTCTAGAATACTGTAGCCAACACAGAATCACTTAATAACAAGTTGCAAGCTTGACAGTGCTCGATCGCGTCCCCAGTAAAACCAAGGTCTGTAAGCTGAAGGCAGTTCTGCTTAGCAAGCAGAAACCACACCGGATAACGCTTTCGAGGGCACACAGAACATGAATTAGTTTATTGGTAGTAGTGAGAGAAAAAAATCTTCTTGAATAGCAGATGCAAGTAGCAACCATGCCAATTGATTGCATGTATGAATATACAGCACCTCAAGTGGACACACCGGAGCAGACACACTCGTTCAGACAGCAGAATATCCGACAAATAAATAAAAATGGGGCTCAACAAATAAATAAAAATGGGGCTCGTAACAGTGGTACCACACCGTGTGACTGAAACAATGGTCATTCTTTGTAGCACCAATTAGAAAGTGCACCTGCCATCGCCCTAGCACATCCAGACACAGAGATGGCATGCCCAGCCCACGAACAATACTATCAGTGAAAGCTTCATGTATGGGAAGGAATGGGGTGTGTATTATTTAACTACATCATAGCAGTTCACCCATCTCTCCTTGCCCACCACGTAACTTGGCACCGCTAGGCCTGTACAATCACCTTGTGTTCCCCTTATCGACTAGTGTATTGCAGCACCAACCAATAAGGTGCTTAATTAAAATGTATCATTTATAGAGGGTTGTACCTAGAAGTTGTTATTAGTTGTAGAGGAGCCAATTAAAATACGGTTCCCTTGTAGTTAAGCCTATACCCTATATTCTCCTGTTCAATCCAGGACTAGAAGAATAGTTTTATGATAAGAGCAGATTGTGACGTCCTCTATGCAATGCATTTCATATAAAAAGTTATTGTTCTTTGTTGTTTTTTTTAGATTGTACTTGTTACCCTCTCCCAGCAGCCATTTGTTTCTGAATAAAGCTGAAGTTACTCTGTTATTGAGTATTTGTCTTGTATTAGTACCTTTTGGGCCTATTTTAACAAGTGTTCTCTTTTTCCGATTTCAGAACCACAATCTCAGAATACACCTGGAAGCAATACAGGAGAAAACAGAAACACTGCAACTAAGACGCAATTGGAGCCTTCACCATATCGCAAAAGTGACAAGCATCTTAGAGTAGCTCAGAACTCACCACAACAGAAGGAGGATGAACTTTCAAACCCCCAGCAGAACCCATAAACAGCAAAGAAATCCCTGGAGACTGTCAGCAAAACCGTGCTGCAAAGGGGGAGGGACTTATAGGGTTTTTTAAAGCCTCTCACCTGGGTCCTCGGGAAAAGACAGTCACTGACTGGTACAGAGTGTCAGCTGAGCGCTGCAGCCAATGAGTGGGGGGAAGAAACACAGAAACACCACCAGCAGAAACTTATAAAAGAAGACATGAGGAAAGGCAAGGTGTGGGTTGCTTGGGTGAGGTCACAGTAGGAAGTGTATATGGACTAAGAGGCCAGGCAAAGGACAGACGGAGGAGCGAAGTGTTGGAGTGTTGGAGAGCTGGTGGAAGAGCTTAGTGCATGTGAGGTGAAAGTGGTACCACTTGTGTGTAGTGTGCTGCAATGTAGAAAGTGCAGAGAAGGCCGTATAGAAGGTAAGAATGACAAAAAAAGATAGAGATAGTGTGGGAAAAAGCAGTATGCTTGCAAGGGTAGTAGTTAATATGAAAGGGAGTGAGTGAGTGCTGGGAGAGAGTGAGGCTAGTAGGGGGCGCAAGAGTAAGTGCGAGGAGAAGAGTGTAAGAGAGAGTGGGCTAGAATTATGAGAGTGAGTGTAATGGAAGTGTGAGCAGGGCACCATATCCCTGAGTTTGGGGACAAAGAGGAGTAATAATGTGGCGAGTGGAGAATAGTGGTAGTATGGAGATGGGGAGTATTAGTAGTGTGGAGGGGAGAGTAGTAGTAGTGTGGAGAGAGGAGAGTATCAGTGGTGTGGAGAGGAGAGAGTAGTAGTAGTGGGGATAATAGTTGTAGTGTAGAAAAGGGGGACTAATAGTCATGCAGAGAGAGTAGTAACATGAAGAAGGGAGTAGTAAGATCAGGGAAAAGGTAGTAACATCAGAGGCTGGAGGTAGATGGTAGAAGGAGAGAGGGAATGAAACATTGGAGGGACGGAGGAGAAAGACATGGGGAGGAGTGAAGGTGGGTGGAGTTGGAGAGAGTACAGTTGGGGCAGGAGCAGAATAGTAAGGACATTGATTGGGGCTGGAGTCTCCAACAGCACAGACATATGCCACCCCCAGGAACTAACCATTGGTAGTTTAGGACAAGTTAGGAAGTCACTGAGGGAGATCATCTAGCTAGCATTTAGGGAAGACCCCTCTAGACACATCTTGAGATTAGACTATAGGGATTACCCATTGGTAGCATTAGCCAGGATTACAGATGCCTAGGTTAGGGAGGCAAATCCCAAGGGAGACAAGAGAGAGAGAGAGAGAGGGGGATGGATCCTAGCACCAATCCTCAAACCCCTTTTCCAGCCGGTGCATCCTATTGAACAATCTGCTGTTTTTTGCTGAACAACCTATGCAGTAAGAGACATAACAGTCGATCTTAAACCTTTTTGGAGACTCCCTCAAATTTTAAGGCATCTGTGACACACCATTGGTGTTCTTTATCATTAACAACTATACAATGCTCCATATTGATCTTTGCCCTTGAAATAGGCAAAGATATTAGTGATAAATTGGTTCATGCACATAGTCTCATTCAAATACTACAATTGGCATGTATTGTGGTCTCTCATTGCCTCCTGTTAATGGCCATCACATTTATGGACATTGTGTGGTGTACGGGAGGTATTGTATCACTAGTATGACACTGACACAAAAGGTACACTTTGTAAAATCTTTATTGAAATGTTCAATGGGGCTGGAGAAACTCCTACTTTGCCCTATAGCTGGGATGGGAGTAGTCTCAAATAATAAATAAAACATTCCTAGTTGAGTCCATCAAATAATAAATCGCCTGTACTAACAAAACCTAATGCGTGCCCTATCTCTTATACAAAAAGTGTGTAAAGCAGAATATCTATGCAAAGGAAAGTCAGTGTCCAAATATAAAGAATAAAGGTGGTTGAGTCAGGTCTCCTCCCCATGTTAGACAGCATGGAGTAACGCGGTCCACGTAGGCAGGATGACACACTTTGGCTCAGATTCTTAACATTAAGGCAGTTCAAAATGTGGATGAAGGCCTGCCTTGCCTTCCATGTTAAAGTCTCACTTTCCAGCTTCCGACACACAGTTCAACAAAAAGTTCACACCGGTCTCCCTCAGTCGGGCTCAGACATTTCAAAGCAAAAGTTCACGTTGGTCTCCCTCAGTTGGGCTCGGACCTTTCAGAGCAAAACACTTGCAGTGGTAGCCTTCCACAAGCTTAATTCACATCCTTTAGGGGTTCCCATCCCCTAACTTATTACACTTCCGGTCTCCGTCAGTGATTCTCTGACATTTTCCTTGATGTCGAAGACTTTCGAATGTGTGTGGCTTTTTACTATAGTCCTCCGCAGGACCATTCTGACTTTCTCTTTTAAATCAAACTATTGCGTTATTTATCCCAGTGTCTATTGGTCTGGGTAGTTTGATATCATAAGCACCAACGTTCAACGTTCACCTTTTACTCTCCCCTTCTTTCTGGGTTAATTTTGTTCATTTCGCTTTTACAGTTCACTCACTTTATTGTTACAGACACTTCACCTTTCACAGAGACTTTTGAGTGGGCTACTTCCTTTCACCGGAACACTCTGCTACTCAGTATCGCTGTTTTCACAGCTATCAGTATTTCAAAGTTCATTCACAGGGCTTCCTTTCTTCGCATCTCATCCACATGCGTACAGCCTTAAATGTGTACGATATATTGTTGCCATTTCAATCTGTCCTTAGCACACACCAGTCTTTCATGTTGCTTGCCAACTCACCAGCTGTGTGCATTTCTTTGTTGTCTTCACAGTTTTTCACGAGTTAATGTTAATACCGCAGGCTTAGCCTCGCCTCCCCAACTCTGCCGGTCACCCGGGACGGTCCCTGGCATCCTTGAAACACAATGCAGCCTTCTTTTGGGGTTTTGGCCTTCTCCACGTATCTTATGCAGCCTTTGAGATTAAACAGCCACCTGCAGGTCCTCTACCGTTTACTCTCGTCCCTCGGCCCGTTGCTCTACTCCAGTAGGTTCACCTTTGCCTCGGAGGTTCTGCTCCTGCTCGTGTTCCACCTTGCTCAGAGTATGTCTCTATGTTCCACCTTTATCCGTGTGAAGAGAGCTAATTGGTATCAGATGTATGCACTTAAAGTCAAGTACCTGACTTTGCCTGACCTGATTAGCGGGACATGTCCAATGTGATATATAAGGGACAGCATCTTTACTCTCTGTCGCCCTCTTCCTCAGCCCAGTGTTTGTGTAGAAAGGTGGGTGAGAGTTGGGGCATCGGAGAACCCTATGAAATAGGATGGGTCTTGGGTACGGGAAAGGGGTGAATAATGCGTCTCACTATCGGTCACCTCACCCCCACTCCCCGAAGACCCCTCACCCAGGTGATTCTCCCACACTAGTCCACCACCAGGGTCTGTATCCCAAGGCGATGCCCTTGGCCTGGCCACCTGGATGACAAGTCCGTTGGGACTTGTGGGTGAGACACCCTTTAGTTTCTCACAGTGGTATGTAAGTTTACTACAAAGAAGACACAATTTACTTATGGTAAAAACTCTCTGCCAAATTTAATGACTAAAAAGATGCACAGAATGTAACACCTCCAGCGCCCTTCCTCAAGTGTCCTTTAACTCTACCAGTTTCATCGTCACAATGGAATATTCGCACACGGGAAAATCAGATTGACTAATCACAGGCGCGAATGAGCATTCAACGCCAGTGGTGGAAAAAAATGAATAAATAAATGGCCACCGCCATTAACATCGAAAAGGGACTAGGTCCTTTTCGGGTGACAGTGGCCATTTTGAACAAATGTTTTCCATGGCCGCCGTCATCCAGGAAGGAATTTAGTACCTTTTCAAATTTTATGGCGGGACCATGTTTTCTGTCATTTTATTTTCTTTCCGACCAGAGATGTGCTCGCGTTGAGATCATCTCCCGTGGGAAATTAAAAAAAATGAAACTATTTGCATCCCGGTAAATCCTGTAGCCTGTGCTGAGGCCCTCACATCGCTCAGGCCTACAATGCTTGGGCTGACGGGCCATTAAATATCATGTGCGCACCGCCACCGGGCGTGAAAGCTACATTAATTTTTAGAAATGCATTGGGTCCTTAGATGGAGATATATTTATAGCACAGAAGAAGACATCTCTATTTTCCAATATTCTAAGAGCTGAAGGACAGAGATTGTTCCGACTGGCTGCTTCAGCTATGAATGTTGATGGCTCAGCAATACAAGATGTGTATGTGAAGGCACGCAACAGAGTGGAAAGGCACCTTGAGAAAAAGGTCATCACAGTGTGGCGGGTCAGAAGGAGGAGACAGATTCAGATCTTCAATTTTTACCCAACATTCTATTAAAAGAATGTGGATAAACGCATAACTTTACATAATCTATAGGTTTTCCCTACCTACCAAACTAAAGCAGGTGCTCCTCAGCTGTCAGTGATTCCAAAAGAAAGATCTGTCCACTGTCCAAAACTAATCTATGCTAACCCTACCAATAACAAAATAACTATGAATCCCTTCTCCTGTGGGCTGCTTTCTTAGCAAGTTCAACTTAGTAAAGTATTCATAGGTAGTTCTTCGTAACTACTTTTATCAAGTCATACATTTCAGATATTGGGTTTTCCCACTTCTCTTTTTCTCTCTTGTCTTGTTCTCTTGTGATCCCTTTGGTTTGGTTTTCTACTTTCTGTTTGCAATCTTTTGGTCCTCTCTCCCATGCTGGAGGGTGAGCCACAGGCGAAGTGCAGGGTATAGTAAGTGCTATGCACGAGGAGCCGCGTTGGGTGGAAAGGGCAAATGTCCAGTGCAGAAAGTGAGCCGAGGCAAGTGCTGAAGGAAGACAGATGCTGGGGAGATTGGGTGTGAATGGCCGTGGGCCCAGAGGATGCATAAGGGTCCAAGACACTAATCACAGCAACTGTGTGATTAGCAGGGGAAGGAGGAAGGGAAGGAGGAGGAGAAGAGGAGAGTCTTCAGGTGTTTTTGGAACTTCAGAAGGTCGTGCTCAAGATGCAGTGGGAGGGGGAGGATGTTCAAGAGGAGGGAACCAGCTGAGGAAAGCGACCGGTCTCCTGCTCTCTGTTTAGCAAAACTCTTTACACATACAGAGCTGGTACTAGAGGAGCATAGAGGTCTATAAGGAGAGTATTTGATAAGAAACAGTTTCAGATAGAGCGGTCCCTGGCCCTAGACAGCCTTGTGAATGATGGACAGGGATTTGAATTTAATCCGTGCAGCAACCCAGAGCCAGTGGAGGCTTTTTAGGGCAGGAGAGATGCAGTCCCTGGGCTTAAGGCCAAGGATAAGTCTTGCTGCTCTATTCTGTATTAGGTGAAGAGGACGCAGAGTGGAAGAAGGTAGATTTATAATTGAGCTTTATAAAGACCAATAGACAATCTAATATGACAGAACAAAACAGTTTTTGTATGAAACATAAAAACCCAACTGGTTTGTAGCTCTGTTGCCATTATCAAAGTAGGCACTACTATTTACAAATGCTGAATTCCTAGAGGGTTTACTTTTGCACAGCTTACCAAAATGACCACCTTTCTTGTAGCAGATGCCACCTTCACCTCTAGCAGAATAATCTTGTCTGTCTGTCTTGCAGAGAATTTTCTCCACAGATGAATCATGGCCTGCGGGTGTCCCTGCTCTGTCTGGAGCCTTCAGTTCAGGATTTGGTTTCTTTAGATGTCACTTCTTCATTGCTTCCAGAGTGCATGTATTTTAGTTCTCAACAATGCAAAAGCTTCCTCTTTAGGAGAAAGACCTTTCACTTTCACTACCATTGCATGAACTGTTCAATTCTCTTGTCTATGGTGATTGCTTCTTCTAGTGTTGGATCCCTGGTGACGCAAAGTGCTTTTTGTACTTTTGTGTCTCTCCAGTAGCCGATTAGGTTTTCTTGGGTGAGTCCATCGGCCAGGGGACCAAAAGCAAATGTGAGCTCATTCTTTGAGGCCCAGAGAGAATATCCTAGAATTATTCATGCAAGGATTGCAGCCTGTTGCAGACAGGATGTCTTTCTAAGACTATTCTAAAGAATTGTGTGATTCAGTCACTTCTCCCCTGGGGGAGCCTTTCCCTGCGAGGCGATCACACTACGTGATACCCTCCCTAGGGGTAGAGGCAAGCAGGAGCTAAAGGGGAGAGACTTGGCCCCTTCGGGACAAGGAGTCCCATTCAAATGAGAAACTCCCAACACAATCCACCTACAAGCCAGTTTTTATAAAGCCTGTTGGAAGAAAACATCTGAATATCTGCTGTTGTCATATTTAAGGCTTGAGAAAATTTGAAGAGAATTACCTATGTCAGGGTGAAAAAATGTCCACAGGCCACTCAGAAATGGTGAGTGAAAATTAGACTGGGGCGAGCTCCTGCTTTGCGGAGCAGGGCGTTTATGGCCCAACATTGCCATCTAGTCGAAGAGGTTTTGACTGCAGTATTTGTTGGAAACCCTTTGGGTGATCTGCCCCATAGCACAAGTTCAGCACTCTCTTCAGAGTCCTGACAGTGTCTCTCAAGTCATGGCATGGCCTCAGAGATTGCCTCTCACCAATCCTGTTCTTCCACTAGTAAGCCCGCACGTCTGGCTGCATTGCCCTGGTAGGCTGGCTTTGCTGGGCAACCATGACCCCAACTGGCCTAGTCACGGGTCAGATGTCAGACTTTGTCACAGTAAAGAGTGAAAGGGGTGAGGGTAAAAGATAAAAGCTATAGCAAAACAGGAGGGAGGGGGATTGTACAGCATAGCCCTGTTCACGATGGGACCATTTCCTCTTTCAAAGGGAGCGTACCGAAGAAGGAGAAAATGGCAAGGGGAAATGCTATCCTGACATCACTAAAAGAAAAACCTGACCAATCTACAGGCACAGTGACAGAATCCCTTGAGTCCGAAAGTTGACGGGGAGAGCGGGAGACCCAGGAAGGTCACTGAATATTACGTATGGGATATTCATACTCATCCCACTGAGGAACCAGTATGGAAAAAGAGTGAAAATCATTACTGGGCCACTCATGCTCATTCCACTGAGAAACTAGTGTGAACCCAGAGTGAGAATCGTTACTGAGCTAATCATATCATTGCCAAGAAGTCCCACTTCAAACTCTTCCTTCTCAAAGGAATTCTCCCATTTCTCACTTTCCCCCAAAAGCTGAATGGGGAATGGTTCCTGCAAGGAGGACTTACTGGGTCCTCCTATGTCGGAATGACCCGGTAAGTCCCCATTGCAGGAACCCGGTAATGGAGCCTGGTTTGGAGGCAGCCATGGAGCTAATAGCTCCATGGCTGCCTCCAAACTCGTAATGAGGCCCTTAGTGCTTAGCGCCTGAAACGACCTCACCATTACTCTGGATGGTTTTACTCTAATGCTGGTTAGAAGCAAAGCATGAGGTGATCTGACAGCGCCAGGAGAGAGTAGAACTGACATTTCTAATTCAGATATTTTGAATCTGTTTTCTGAAGGGTTTTAAATTCTGGAATGTAATTATGGCTATAACCTGAAGACAATGTAATTGCCTAACGACATGGGATATATGCGTTCCTTGCAAGGCACCGAATACTACTCAGGCGGTTATGTTTTGGTTAACTTGAACCCAGTTGAGGACGTATTTGGGTGTGCCTCGTAGTAGAGCATTACCATAACCTATCCGAGAGCCAATGACTGCTCAGGCTACAGAAGCCGCATGACGTGCACATATGAACGGTTTTATTTGCCTAAGAATCTTCAAATTAACAATTGAGGCACAAATTAACTTATTTATGTACTGACACATAGTGAAAATGGGAATTTTAATGGACCGCTATGTTTTTTACAACTGGTTGTACGTTGACATTTCCTTTGTCTAAGCAAAGTTCGGTGTCGGGCCAAAATGACGATAAATAAATGCTGAATGTGTATTTTGGGCCCGATTCATGCAAAAGTGCACATTTCTCACGCAATAGTCGCACGCTGAGAACGACACTGCACGAGCCTGCGTGCAGAATAAAAAATACACGCACCGCGTATTCATGGAATTTACTGCGCAAAGTAACCGTACTCACAAGTCGCTACCGCAATGCCCATGACGCGTCCCCATGCAAAGCATAAACAGCCAGAACAGCTACATTTGCGCGCTCACCCTGGTGCGAATACATGCACCCTTCAAACAGTGTGTGGAGTCCCCCGCAAGCAGATCTGCATCTCGGCGACCCTGCGCAGGGTTCCCCATAACTGTTGCCAGCACCCCGACAACATGCGTATGACACTTCGTGCCTCGGTATAGCTCGGAATATCTGCGTGTGAACCCCCATAAACGGGCCCAGCATCCCACTACGCAGTGTATGTGCACCCCTATGTCCGATCGGAAAGTTGGGACAATTCCTGGTTATCTTCACAAAATCCAATTCAGAGAAGGTGTGTGACCCATTCAGCACAAATTTCGACGAGTGTCAATCACTGCTAATGAAGGACTACGCAGCCTAATACTAACCAGGGAAAGAGATGGCTTGCTGTAAGCTGTTGATTCCATGGAATGCATGAGCCTCACTCAAAAAAAGCCTGATGGTAAAGGACTTTGGGCCTCATTACAATGAGTGCGGCCACGGAATGAACTGTGCCAATAAGGGACCGGCACCGGTCATTCCGGTCTGCTTCATTACGAGGTCTGCAGCGGGTCCCGCTGAGGACGTCTGGTCAAACCAGGCGTCCTTAGCGGGACCCGCTAGCAGACCAGGATGCTAACAACGGGCCCATCATTAACAAGCCCGTTATTAGCATCCTCCCCATTCCATTTGAGCCCTATAGGGGCTCAAATGGGGATGTACCGGGTCCGGGTTCCAGGAATAGGGAATTACCGGGCCCTCCAAGGTCAGAATGACCCGGTAATTCCCTATTCCTGGAACCCGGACCCGGTACCCGGTTTGGGGATAGCCATGCTGCTAAAAACGGCATGGCTACCTCCAAACTCGTAATGAGGCCCTTTGTCTGTGTGTCACTCTCCGCAGCTTAATCACAAATGTCATAGCGGACCACTGTCCACAACCAGATCTTGTTCTACAACGAGGTAAAGCAACCTATTTTAAACAATTGTATTTGTGGTCTGCATATCACCAAATACAACTCCATCCTGAAACCCAACAGCTTTCAACTTTTGTGACCCCGGAGGACTCTTTTCAGTTCGCTTGATTGCCGTTTGGCCTCTCTTTGGCTACCTCCATTTTCCACTGGAGGAAGGTGTGGATGGGATGCTGAGTGCACTCAGTCCCCAGACATGCACTACACTCAAAGTAGATGCCTGCGCACACCGACTGGAAGCAGTTCTACCACAAAAATCTGGTGACATTGAGTCAGTAGTGGCCTTTGCTTCGAAATCGATTTCGAATTCGGAGACAAAGTATTCAGTAAATGAGCAGGAGATGCTGACCCGCAACTGGGTTACCAAATTCTTTCGTGCATATGTATGGGTTTGATAATTTATTCTGCACACTAACCACAAATCCTCAGTGCTTATTCTCAGCCCTAGCCAGTGGCATGAAGAAACCCGCATCCAAGCCGCAGGAATTTTCATTCACATGTTCTTGGCAGCAGAAACGTAGAAGGAGACCTTCTGTCAGGTCTCCCTGTGAAAAACCATCCATAGACTGCAGCACTGGAGAGGGGGGCGTGGTTGCATGTGTCTAAAATGAAACGCATGTCACTCAACGATATGAAGCTGCCTGGGCTTCCGCCCCACCCTTGAAATTTCAGCTGAGGGGTGGGGCTTTTCATTACTCCGAGAGGGGAGGTAAGCTTTTCCTAAAACCAGAGGCTTTAAACTGTTACTGTGATTGTGCAGAAACATTTATTTGCGCAAACGCAGAAAAACTTTAAAGCTGCTAGTTGCAGGAAAGGCTTCCATCACCGCACTGCCTTGCAAAAATGAAACGCACATATCAACCCCCTCCCGACGGATGCAAGCAAACATATAACAACGTTATGTGTTCTTTCACATCGGAGGGGAGGTGGCTGATATGTGCACTTGCTTTTTGTTAAGCAGAACAGCGAGGGGCCCTGGTAGTCTCAGGACTTTGGGTTTTTATGGTGTCTTACTTCTTTTAATGATGTTGAACATGTAAAGCAGACTTATAGAGTTTTTGATGAGCACATAATCAGTTGGGACGGGGTACCATTTATGTAGAACACTGATAGATCCAGCGTGTTTTACAGATGTCATAGATTCTCTACTCGTACTACCCTCCCTTGTTGTTCCCCAGTGGCGGGTGGACTTGGGGATGCTCAAACCTGACCGTGTTAAGAATACTTAGATACTACATACACGGTAAGCCTTCAAAGGGTAGATTGTTGTGCCCCTAAGGCTTTAGCAGCAAGTAATTTATTATTCATTTCTAAATGCTGCCGGTATCTTCTCTCTCTCCTCCAGATCTTGGACGTTCATCGTGGTGTGTGTTTTGGTTATTTGTTGGAAGCCATTTGTGAATGTGCATTTTTTTCTCTATACTTTGGTCCCCTGAAGAAGTTCTCGGACAGTTGGTTTCAAGAAACAGAAGAACGAAACATGTTGGGTCTGTAGGCACTGGACCTTCCTTGTGGCAGTGTTGATAATGAGATATTTAGGTTTATTACCTTTCGTTAGGAAAGGATTTACTCACCTAGGACCATTAATTAGGCTAAAAAGGTGACCCACATCAATCTCGGCCCTTTTGTTATATTACCAACGTTTTCTTGCACTTTATTGCTGATGTACACTTTGCATTTTTTTTGCACTTTAGGCAACTTTAACCTTCAGTAGGCGATAGTCTACTGGAATGTTTTTTAATATTCTAATGTTTAAACCAGGGATATTTCGGTTTTGGATTTGTAAAATATGTTATTGTTATTCACACCTATGTAATACACTGTGTATGTTTTATGATGATGCTTTTTGTATGT
Source organism: Ambystoma mexicanum (assembly GCF_040938575.1). Lineage (NCBI taxonomy): Eukaryota > Metazoa > Chordata > Amphibia > Caudata > Ambystomatidae > Ambystoma > Ambystoma mexicanum. The sequence continues at coordinate 471,239,315 of NC_090938.1, forward strand.
TGGTTTTAAAAATGTATTGAAAATTCTAATTGTGTTTAATAAAATTACATGTATTAACATCTATTGTTACAAACCTTTACTCAGTACCTATTTGGTACATAGACTGAGTAGTCCTTTGTCATTAAACTGCCCTTGGACTCCTATAGTATTGTTGTGTTCAAGTTCAGGTTTGTTCCGCAAGACCTATGTTTCTTTGAGGCTGTCTGGGCCTTTGGGTTAATAGTATGAGTTTGATTTATGCCAGTGTTCCCTCGTGACTTGGCTCGAGAGTTGGCAGCATTTGAGAGGTTACATCACAGTCTCCCAGATAGGTTCATCGATGATGTTGGCATCATAGCAGTGGAGAGAACTAAAAGCTATGATGATAAATACATAGCTGAACTGCTAACTAGGGCCTCTTTTCTGAGGAAGGGGAAGGCTCGCTAGCCACATATTTGAACAATTGGGACGAATAATTACAGTTGAGAAAGCGTTTAATTCACACAGAATTACATGGTTCAATCATGATAGAATACTTGCGTTCGGGCACACTTCCGCAAAGACTCATCGTGCACAACGAACCACGGGTATTTATGGATGACAAGGAATTTGTGATGCAATGGAGTTACATTGTCAATAAGTGCGGGCGTGATTGGGTTATTTTGATAATAGATACCGCACGGAGCATGACAATTAAAATCACTGGAGAACTTGATGAAATGGAAGAAGATATCAAGAAATGAGTACCCTTGGAGACGTACAAAAAGCGTTTGGAAGAGATTACCAAAGAGATTATGGAATTCAAAACATTTTGCAGTAAAGATCGCATCACGAGGCTGAAGAGAGATCTAGTTCAATTCACACAGGAGAAGGCTTTTCGCTACACCAAAGATGGTTATGATCCTTTTAAAACCCCACAAGGAGGACTTAATCAGCAACGACAAGTCAGGTTTGGTAATACTTCTTATAGTTCTGGTAGCTCGAGCGAGGGGAGCACTTATAACTAAAGGGGGTTAAGAACTTATCGCAATCGTGGCAGGGCACAAAGAGGTGGAGGCTGCAACAGACGGTTTAGGCTCAACGGCGGCACTAATAACCAGTTCTGCCCCTTCCACAACAACAACAGCAGGTACAAGCGTCCACTTCCTCTTCCTCCTCTTTTTTAGATCAGCGACTGGCCCCCGACAATTGGGACTACGAAGAGAGGTGGACACGCAGCAACCACCCCTACTAGTTAACCTTTCTGCTTATGTTCCAAATGAGCAAGAAATAGCAGTGATTAATAAAGGACTTGTTTTTGTGCCCACAGCACGTTACGATAAGTTCCAAACTCGAGTAGCGATAGGACAATTGTTACACAAAATCCACCTTCAACAATTTTTCCATAATAAAACCTTTGATAAGCAAAACAATGAAAGTGGTTTGCGCAGTCGTTCCACTTTTGAACCTCCAGCGACTAGTCATACTCCTGAAGCAGAGGTCTTTGCCAAGAGAGTTTAGCATGACTTACACCTTCTGGAACTGAAAAGGACATCCGAAACTTTTGTAATTTCAGTAATGCCGAAAGAGCTGCAGTCAAGGCTCAGAACCAAGATGTAATTATACATAAAGCAGATAAAGGTGGAACAGTTGTGTTACAAAAACAGAACGACATACATCTCTGAATGCACTAGGCAACTACAAGACAACTCTTTCTACTTGCAGATCACCGAAGATCCAAGCATGAGACTTTTTATTCTGATTTGTGACAAATTGGATAAAGCCTTACAGAGGAAATGGATTTGTAAACAAGAGTATGAGTTTTTGTCGGTTCAAAAACCGATGATACCCAAATTCTATACTCTCCCTAAAATCCATAAATCTTTGGACAATCCACCTGGCCTTCCCATAGTGTCAGGAACATTCTTTGTTGTAACCTCTGTCTAAGTTTGCAGATAAATATTTGAAACCATTTGTGTCTACTTTGTTTTCCCACATTGAAAACACAATCGAGGTTATCAACTTGATTGAAGGGATGAGTTTTAACAAAGATAAACAACTGTTAGTTAGTTTGGACATAGTTTCTCTGTACACCTGTATTCCCCAAAGAGATACCTTAGATCAGTGGTCTCCAACCAGTAGCTCATGATCAGGCACCAAAATGAGCCCTATATCTTTATTTTGGTGTCTGAAGTCCCTAGGACTTTTCCCCTGCCCCTCCCACTCCTCTTCCTGTAAAGTAAACAGTCAAAAGCTGTGTGCAGAGTGAGAGGAGGGGCTACATCTGGGCTTGAAGGGCTTGAAGCGCTTGGGCATCGTCCCAACATAGGATTAACCATCAATAACAAAAGTAAATGGGAAATGTGTGTTGTGGCCATTGTCACCAAGAGGTGCAAATGATGGTGGATTAGAAAGGGTCTGGGTGCATAAATCTGCATGCTGTGTAAAACAAAGCTTAGTCTGTGATTGTTTTCAGTCTCGCTGTGTTTCTTTAGATTTATTTCAGCTAGCATTACTTTGCATGCTGGTAATTGTAGGCTTTCAATCAGAATGGGGGAAATAAAGATACAGCTGTAATCGCTTTCTCAGCAAGTGTGTGTGTGTGTGCATAAAAACATAACAATCTGTGTGAGTCCCAGCTTGCAAGAAAAAAGGTAAATCTCGCTTTGCGTGTTTATGGTAAAAATGTGAATTATGTTTTATATTTTCAGATATTGAGTTCCCAGTTTAAAATCTCTAGTACCAAAACTGTTTTAAAGCTTAGGATGGAATATGGCGTGATAAGGTTGAGCCCACCTCTATGGCTGTCCCTTAACAGGAATTCAAGCGATAAGTACAATTTTACATTTAAGTAAACATGGAACACTACTAGTTGCACTACATTCTGGTACCTGTCCACTTACATTTATGAAACTAAACATGAATGTAAAGTGACATGTCTAGCAATATCAGGACTTAAAAAATATGTGAGAAAAATCTAGTTAACCACATGGTACTTTCAATGATTTAAGGACATGTAATAAAATAAGTTGTGTAATAAACAAAGATATATAGGCAGATTCTTTGTCACAAACTTCCTGCGCGTTGTTATTCATGATGTTGAAAACATTTGATTAGTGACTTAAAGCAACTCTATATTTTTGCATGTCAGACTAGTAGACATCGTGGATATAAACAAATCTTTAAATGGGTGCTTTGTGTTGCTCACTTTAACTAGCACAGATTTGCAAAGTAACTGGTGCTTTGTGAGCTCTTTGAGTTGAAAATGTTCCATCATGCATATGAAAGACTCTGCCACTGATAAAAGAAATGTGTTTGCAACCTGAGCACCTTAACGACCTGCAGAGGAAGTGTGTGTCTGCCTAGCTGCGACTTGGGAAACTGGCAGTGCTTCAATGTACGGACTGAGCCGATTCTAAAACTGTCTCAGGGGAAAGAAAAAGCGTCCAAATGCGTTTCTTGAGCCTTTGAACTAAAGGAATGCTTCTCTCGTGTGTGTGCATATATATTCATTTGTGATGTCATGTTTGATGTCATGGGTGTTAATATTAGCAGTGCACAAAGGTGGGGTGAGTTATGGTTGCTTAGGTTACCATAACTGGCGAATTTCAGTGCAAAGTAAGTGTAATATTCCTTTCAAGTACTTGTTGCACTGAATTTGATTTTAGGGCAACTGAAACATATTGTTCCGTTAATAACGTTTTTTGTCAGTGAACTTCATAGCTTTTTAGTTGTGCAACTTACCCATAACGTCCCTTTAACAATGTTTTGTGTGAGCGAATTTCATAGGTTTTTGGTAGTGCAACTTAACCATGACGTCCCTTTAACAACATTTTTTGTCAGTGAATTTCATAGGTTTTTAGCAGGATACGGTTACTTTTTCAAGATGTACTGTACAACATATTGAAACTGTGGGCAACCATATTAATGTGCACAGCAGTCTCGGAGTATGCGTCTGGTCGCAGACATCAGGTGGCATCCAACCTGCTCAGAAAGGCAGGGGCTCTCTTACATAGTGGTCCCATTCAGAAAACACAAGGAACATATGCAAGCAGCGGCATTTACATGAATTGCAAGGTAAGATAGAGTAGGACTGCAAACTATGTACTTTTGAAGAAAACAGCACAAAGGTATAGGGACTACACCATAACGGAATACACCAACAACAGAAGTGACATTGCCCTTCAACAATCTTACCTCACTGCTACAGTGCATGGGAAACAATGATATTGAAATTGTTGCTGAGTGTATATGTGGCAGGTTGTTTTTGTTTTTTTAAATGCCGTTATGACAGCTGTGAATAGTCCTCGTAGGAATTACCACAATTAAGCAAAAGATAGGTGTCCTAGAGACGGCACTTGCCCGGCCTATCCGCAATGACAATGGAGGCATTAGTACGACGCCAGCACGACCCGCATGTTGTGCACCACCTATAATTACGTGTGGGAGTGAACGTTTCTTTGTTGTGCAAGTACATGCATGTGTATCTGATCCTCTGTGTCCTGCTGACACTGCCACTGGCACCATATGCGAATGCACGTTAAGTAGGTCGCGCCGCCCACCCACGAACTACATGTATCATCCCACCTGTTATACCCTTTAAACACCCAGCGTCTCCCAAAATGGTCAGCGCATGTGTGTTGCACTATTAATCAGTAGAGAAGCGGCAACGGTGTGCATAGCATACCTATACACATGCATGCAACGTATGCACAACGTATGCAAAACGTATGCCGCCCAAAACGCGTCCTGCAGACAGCCGTGCCAAGAGCTGGCCAGGTAACCAGTGGAGAATCAGTTGCAGCCAAGACGTCAGCCGGGGAGCGGAAGAGAAAAAGCAGACGCAAAGAGAAAGGCTTTGAGTTGCTTCCGGAACCGGCGATGGTTCTTCTCAAGTTTCAGGGAGGCAGCGAGGCTGTTGCAGAGGGAAGTCCCTGCTGAAGAAAGAGATCTACCACCAACTAGTTTCTTACAGAAGCGACTGACCCTTATGGAGTTGAAGGCGGATGAAGGAAGAGCTCAAGCAGGCAGATATTTAGAAAGTGAGAGTTGAAGGTATTGCGGTCCCAGGGTCCAGATGACCTTGTGCATAATGCAGAGAGGTTTCACCTTATTACTCGCAGCCACTGAGAGCTCTTGCAGATATTTCAGTCCAGGAGAGATACGTTCCCTGAACTTGAGGCAAATGACAAGTTGTGCAGTGCTCTTCTGGATTAGTTGCAGAGGGCGGAAAGTAGAATCAGGCAGATTTAAAAAGAGGCTGTTGCAATAGTCCAGCCTAGAGAGAACCACAGCTGTGCAGACAGTGACCTTTTGGGAAATTGCTTTAGGTTGGTAAGATACATTCAGTGCTAGTTTTGGTACCTTATTTTTACAATTTATGTAGGAGATGGGTTAGTGGGGAAAACAATTTGTAGCATTGTCGGAAGGAAAGAAGAGAGTTTCTGTTTCGATATTACAATGTATGACATGGGTAAATAAAAATGTTGCAAGCACATACCACTGAAGTGCCACTTGATGGTAGAGGACGGGAGAAAAAACAGTATGCTTTTTAAGAACATAATGGACGCTCAGTGGCAGATACCGTGCGCAGAGGCACTTATAACAGAGTTGTAAACATACTGCATGATAAGTATTCATACCTCTATTTTGTGGTGATGGGTGCTCATGTGGATGCACAAATCTTGCAATCTTTTACTAAACTTTCTACTGGACGTGCTTTCGAATGATAAGACACTGACAGGCTGAAGTTGTAACGGTACATATGAAGTGTTGTGCAGAGCTGACAATGTTATATGCTAATATCTTGGATGGTACTGGTGGATGCGTGTGTGACCATTTTCCCATACCCAATGAGGTAGTGGTGGACAAAAAATAGTGGAAAGGGAAGAAGGACTGCTGCTGCTTTACTGGAGCGCGGCCCTCACGGTACTTTGGGAAGCGTGCGTGCCACATTCTGCACTTCTCACCATGCTGGCCAATGGAAATGGAACTGTGGGGATTATCCAATCAGGTACTGAGGGTGTGGTTCACAAGAAGGGGTGGTCAAACTGTTTTACATTGCTCTGCGTAGTGAGGCTGGCTGTCATGGAGTAACATATTGTGTTGACATTGGGGGATGCCTTTGTGATAGATCTGGGTAAGTATGCCCTGGAAAGACACTTTGATGGCAATTTCGATTTGGAAGCAGTGGATGCATTGTGGTGCGCTGTCTATGACCACAGTTTCGCCGATATGCATGCACTTTGCAGAGACCTGCCCACTTTTGCTACAATCAATGTTGTCGTCATGCACTACAATGGCATGCATTTGTGTTACGTGGCTTGTTTAGGTTTGTTCCGTCGACTGAAGAAGTTGCTGAATTTAGTGAAGAGGATTTTTCCCACTGCCAAGTTGCTTTTCTCATCCATAACACCAAGAAGAGTATGAGACAATGTTCATGGATGTTGTTCTGAGCCAGAGGTTGGAAGGTGTCTCATCAACAGAAGCATGTATACTTTTTTTTCCGCTGCTGGAATGTTCTTTTGCAACAATTACCTCATTAGTTGTGGAAATGCAGAGTTTTTCCAAGCAAATGGCATTTTGTTTTTTGCCCATTGCTAATGCGGTTTTGATTGCCGTCTACAGGATGCATTGAAGAGTTTACCGTACCAATGTGAGCATAAGAAAACACAACATCAAATAAAAACTGAAAAAAGGTGTTTCACTAGAAGCACCTAGAAAATATATTTTTTAAAAAGGCTCTTTTCGGAGCCGCCAATAAAAACAAACTCCCCTACTCTGGTTGCAATTTACTCCCGCACACAGCACGAAATCCACATGCAGGGATTTTGAGAATGGCCATGGAAATGGGACTGTGGAGCATGAGGTATTGCGCCATACCGTTTCTGGGTGTGGTGTGTACGCAGAGGACTGTTGTACAGACCTGATACTGTTACATGGAGGATGGGTGTGGAACATTCTAACAGTACCCAATAACAGGGTTCTGGAAAGAAGAAAGTGGAAACGGAAGAAGGAGTCTTTCTGCTTTATTGGGGCACGGCCCTCGCCGTACTTGGGGAAACGCACGTGCCACATAGTACCGCTTTCAGCATGCTACCCAGGTGAATGGGACAGTGGGCACTATCGCAACTGAGGGTGTGGGTCACAGGAAGGGCCTTTAATACTTTTCTCCATTACTGTGCATACTGAGCCGGGCTGACATGGTTGCCATTGCTTGCAAAGGCAATGTAGCACAGCAGATTCGGTCCACCATCACTTACAGGGCAAGCCTATGTGGCCTGCTACTGTGTTCTGAAAAGCTACAAACAGATTGTGGAGCAGCTCTGGGGTGTGGCCTTTTGTAGGGCTGCTGTGGAGAACTTGCACACGGAAAACAGGCCTACCTTGTTCAAAAACATATATGCATGTGCAACGGCACAATGTGATGTGTTGTAAGCATGTACTTTCCAAAAAACACTACGTACATTGCACAACACTGTACTATTTCGCTGTCCGAGGGTCCAGATCGTGTCCCCAACATAAGGGCCCACGCACAGCGTGGGTGCGGTCGCATGGTGACATCGCCACTGTTCATCCTTGGGACGGCTGTCCACAGGACGCATTTTGGACTGCATACGTTGTACGCGTGTGCACAAGTGTGCTATGCACACCATTGGCACTCTCTACTGATTAATAGTGTGACACACATGTGCCGACCATTTTGGGAGACGCTGGCTGTTTATAGGGTATAGCAGGTAGGATGTTGATCTGTATAGCTACCTGTAGGACGTGGGTGGGCGGCGCAACCTAATTAACATGCGTTCGCATATGGTGCACAGTGGCGGTGTTACCAGGATACAGAGGAAGAGATACACATGCGTGTACTTGCACAACGAACAAACGGCCCCTCCCACACGTATTATAGGTGGTGCACAACATGCAGACATGCGGGTCGTGCTGGCATCGTACGGATGCCTCCATTGTCATTGCGGATAGACCGGGCAGGTGCTGTGTCTGTAGGACACATATCTTTTGCTTGATTGCGGTCATTCATACAAGGACTATTCGCTGCTGAGTCATAACAGCATTAAAAAAAAAAACAATACCACATATACACTCAGCAACAATTTCAATATCATTGTTTACTTGCACACATTCATACACACCATTAGGAAAGGGAAGGGGTAGCAGAAGTGGATACTTATTATGGGGAATTGCACAGATTGGTTGTGAGGGGAGGAAGGGATTGAGGTATCACCGTAACGTCTCCCATTACACAGATTTTGAGGGGATGGTGGCATGTGACTTGGGGAACGGGTTCACGTGCAGGTCTGCCAGTGCTGTTTCATTTTGTCCATAATATACCCTTGTACCCAAACTTTTAAGGCCACACAATTGTTCACCAATTCTTCCATTTTGTCTTCCAGGCTGTCCATTTTGCTATTTACAGAGTTTCTTTCCTTTCCTATGCCCGTATGGTGTTCTGGAAGGGGTGCCACTTGTGCTGCCTTGCTTTCCATTCCTTTCCAATATGTTCTCTTACAGAAAAGGAAATGTGTTAGGTGTACATGAAGCAATACATACTACATAAACTATGCTTCACACTACTGTGAGTATCAATGGGGTTAGTATCGTAAGTCATTGCGTTATGAGAGAAATGTTCTTCCAGTCACTGTTAGGTGTTTGCCATTGCTACGTTAAAAAAAAATACGTTCTGCTCCTGTACTAGTGTACACTGCACCACCTCCGCAATTATCAGACAACATGTAGTGTGCTTGCTACGTTGCAGTAATGTTCTGATTTTACTACTTTGCCGTCCTTACTTTGGCCATTCGTTCTTTGTTCCCATGCACAGTAGCAGTGAGGTAAGATTGTTGAAAGGAGACGTCACTTTTGTTGTTGGTGTATTCCGTTATGGTGTAGTCCCTATGCCTTTGTGCTGTTTGCTTCATAAGTACACAGTTTGCAGCCCTACTCTATCTTACCTTGCAATTCATGTACATGCGCTGCTTGCATATGTTCCTTGTGTTTGCTAACTTGTAAGAGAGCCCCTGCCTTGGTGTGCAAGTTGGATGCCACCCAATGTTTGCCACCAGACGCATACTCCAAAACTGCTGTGTGCATTAACATGGTGCCCACAGGTTCCGTATATTGTACAGTACATCTTCAAAAAGTAAGGGTATCCTGCTAAAAACCTATCCACTGAAAAAAAGAAAAAACTTTGCTGAAGGAACATTACGCTTAAGATGCACTAGTAAAAACCTATGAAATTCACTGACAAAAAACATTGCTAAAGGGACATTATGGGTAAGTTACACTACTAAAAAGCTATGAAGTTCACTGACAAAAAACGTTGTTAAAGGAACCATATGTTTCAGTTGCCCTAAGAAAAACCTATCAAATTATGTGTAACAAGTACTTGAAAGGAACATTACACTTACTTTGCACTAATAACAACCTATCCATATTATAAAACAATAAAAACCCAGAAATGTGCCAGTTATTGTAACGTTAGCCACCATAACTCGCCCCACCACTGTGCACTGCTAAGATTAACACCCATGACATCAAACATGGCATTACTGTTACGCTCAGCTGGTCTATGCGGGTACTTTCGGGCATGGTTGCAGCCCTCCCAGGAAGTAGGACCCCCCGATCTGCTTCCTCCCGCTGCTGCTGCAATTAATTGGGACCCTGCACCTGTGTAAATATGAGAGGACGTACGTTTACTGGCCTGCGAGTGAATTCCCTCTCAAAACCTTCTTCCCATAGTGTGGTGAGTATGCATCATCCCATTAAGGCTCAGTTGTAGATTATTAAGGATGAACTCTCTGTCCTGCTACTTCTGTCATGTACACATGTAGAATGAGGACCGAGTTCCTTCACTGGTCCTTTATACGTGGTGTCCAGTCCAGCTGCGATGATTCCACGCCTTTCTGGTAAGTGTCTTTCTGTTTTCTGTTTGTCGTGAAGTCTTGATATGATATGATATGATTGTTTATTTATATAGCGCCTATACACAATGTGTTTCAAAGCGCTTCAAGGCAAGGGAGGGAACAAGGGAAAATACAACCACATTCTTACAGGCCATGAACAGTAAGGATGTGAAATTAACTATCGTACTCGGCCTGACGACATTTCAGATAGTGCAAGAGCTAAGGCATAGATAAGGAAGGGAGGGGGAGAGTGGGTAGGAAATGGAAACAGACAGGCGACTACCGTACTAGGCCTGATGACATTTCTGGTAGAGCCGGGGAAAAAAAAAGGTGAGGGAGAGGGGTGCAGAAAGGGAGGGGAGGAACAAAACAAGTGACTATCATACTAGGCCTGACGATATTTCAGATAGTGCTGGAGGGGTGGTGGGGAGGAAAAAAACAGTAATGGGAGGGTGGAGGAAACAGACGAGGTTGCTATCATATTAGGTCCAGGGACAATTCTGATAGAGTAAGTGCATAGAAGAAAGTAAGGAGAGGAGATAGGAAAAGGGAGAAGGGAAAGGAGGAGAGAAAAGAGATTAAGCAGTCAACAAGAGTGGAGAAGCAAGCGTGGAGAGCGAATACAACTGCAGAAGTCAGTAGTAACACATAATGTTGCAAGCCAGGATACAAGATGAAGATAGGAACAGCATGATTCAGGGTCACCATGAGTACAAGATGCAAAGGAAGTCCAGCATGAGAGTTTCGAAAGAGTCACGCACCGTGAATGAATGAAGTCCATGGAAGTCAAATCCAGCATTGGCCACAAGACAGTGATGGTGAAGGAAGGCACCAGGTGGGCGGGGCTTAGGCCAGGTGACCTAGATCCACTTGCACCTGCTCCCCATCTGCAAACGAAAAGAAGCTGGAGGGCTCCTTAAGTAGGGAAACAGAGCGGCAATCAGGAAGGCACCAGGTGGGCGTGGCTTGCTAAGTGGTGAAAAAGACCGGGAAGCAGGAAGGCACCAGGTGGGTGGGCTTGCTAAGTGGTGAAACAGAGCGGCAAGCAGGAAGGCACCAGTTGGGCAGGGCTTGCTAAGTGGTGAAAAAGAGCATCAGGCAGGAAGGTACCAGGTGGGTGGGGCTTAGGCCAGGTGACCTAGATCCACTTGCACCTGCTCCCCATCTGCAAAGGAAAAGAAGCTGGAGGGCTCCTTAAGTAGGGAAACAGAGCGGCAAGCAGGAAGGCACCAGGTGGGCGTGGCTTGCTAAGTGGTGAAAAATACCGGGAAGCAGGTAGGCACCAGGTGGGTGGGCTTGCTAAGTGGTGAAACAGAGCGGCAAGCAGGAAGGCACCAGTTGGGCAGGGCTTGCTAAGTGGTGAAATAGAGGTATTGTCTTGCTCTCAGCTTATTGTCAGCTTGGTAACAATGTCTATTTTTCTCCCCACATAGGTGTGATTGCAGTCCAGCAGAGCAACAGAGCTCGAAGTGGCTCCGGAGGAGGAGCGGAGGATTCTTTGGCGGTCCGGCAGCTGGTAAGTCTGCTTTCCGGCAGCAGGCAAGTGTGCTTTTAAGGACAAGCGCGAAGAATTTTTCAAGCACAATCTTAAACTGCAGGTTTGTTTGTCTAACCTTGTCTTTTGTCCTTTTACAGGGTCCACCTTCGTGGAAGAAGGAGATGTCATGCTGCAGAGTCTAGAGTTGGAGTTGTGCGTGCCATCAATGAAGAAGATATTGTGCTGTAGTGCCGGGAGCTGGAGTTCTGCGTGCCTGAAGCGAAGAAGATGTTGTGCCCAGAGCTGAAGTCCCTCAAGCCAGAAGATGAAGAATGGATGACAGGCTCAGTGGTGATGGATGCTGGTGTGAGCTGGATCCAAGAGGTAAGCGTAAGAACAGGAGACTGGATTCCCAAGGTAAGTGCTAGCTAACCCAGGCGGCGGTGAACGTTACGCTGCATACAAATGCAGAAAAACGCAAAGCATGTGCCTTGGGGGAGGGCTAGCTTTTATAGCTGAGCTCTTAAGGCCACGCCCACTAGCTCAGTCCTGCTTGCACACCCTGCCACTCCTTGAAGTTGCACGTGCAGCTGAAGATAGATAGAAGGCCACACCCTGGTTACACACAAGTGGAAAGTTCCTGAAAGCACTCATGCCCATAAATACAGAGTCTTGCTTCTGTTTCAAAGCACTCCTGCCCATAATAAAAAGAGTCTTGCTTATGTTTTTCCATGAGCATGGCACCAAAGGTGCCAGGACTGAGTCCAACCGGGCCCCCAATGTATAAACGTCCCAAAGGGACGTGTGTGAACCGTGGTGACCTGTGCTCCCTCCACCTGATGGTGCCGCTCCTGTGATCCTGGGCAAGTGGCCATGACAATCACAAATGTCATTGAATGCATCACTGATCACATCACATGTGCATTTAGTTTTCATGAAAAGCCTCCACAAGGGATTGTCATTATAATGTTGCCATAAAACTATCAGAGGTCATTGGGATAACTATCATGACATACATACGTCATTAAGTAATGCATTGCTATAAACCCATTGCATTACAGAGTTCTTTCCAGTACATGCAGCTACTCATGTGCAAACGTAGACATTGTCTGCAGCATGCACCATTGAGGTGCAATATTATTCAAAATCTTGCCATGTTGGATAGTCAAATAATGAATGCTTTTGTTTCACAGTTTTGCGTACTGTGAAACATTTAATAGGTATCTACCAAACCCTCACTTACTACATAATTGTGCTACTACACACAAAACATAAAGAGACCACAATGGATACACATGTAAGCATATACAGAGAATGTAAAGTAACCAAAAAAGCTGCAGTATTACCAGAAAGTGTTCATAACCTAACTGCTTACCTTCATGCACAGAAATGATTGCTGTGTTGTAGGCTTGCTTCTTCCCCTATGCATATGTATCATATGATGTGACTGAACCCTAAGGAAAGTATTTTAAGAACATATGAAAAGGGTAAGGTCCACAAATATAGTACCTTTTGATTTTTTTGTTCCTGACTGTCAGTGAAGAAAACCATGTGGCCTAGTTATGTCAGTGAACAAAAAAAGAGGGAGCAGACATGTTATGTGATCAGTGATGTCATCAATGACATTTGTGATGTCATGGGTGTTAGTCTTAGCAGTGCACAGTGGTGGAGCGAGTTATGGTTGCTTATGTTACCATACCTGGCGAATTTCAGGCTTGTTTTGGTTTTACTTGTAACCATAATATGGATAGGTTGTTATTAGTGCGAAGTAAGTGTATTGTTCCTTTCAAGTACTTGATAGGCGCTCAGCTTCTGTAGTGGCCCACCCATCACCAGTTAGCCCCCCACCCCGAACAAAAGTAGATTGTGTTGCACTCCTGCTCAAGATGCCATTTCAGAAATGCAAGGGATGCAAGACATGCAATCTCAATTCTGCTGTACAGGAGGTGATACACAACACCACAATTGGGAGGCCATGTGGGAAACAAGTAAGACTTTTGTTACAGCCTTTCTGGAACATTATTTTAGAACTTTTGCTAGAATCCAATATCCTTGTGTATCAGAGTGTTTTTGTTTCTTCCATGTCACTACTTGTCGCTCTCATATTGTTAGGCCATGAAAATCACACAGGCCCGATACTCACTAAGTCAGGAATAAATAAAAAATAGTGGCGACCAGCCACAGAACGAGAAGTAAGAACTATACATGGGAAAGTGTACTAAATGCACAGAAAGGGATAAAACCCTGAGAACTAGGAATCCACCCATGGACAGTTTCATGGAGAGGAACAATGAGGAATCTGAGAGTGTTGACATCATTGGCCAACTGGAGGGTCTTGCAGATGAGCAGAGATGCGCAGCGCTTGTCATTGACTGCTTGTCCGAAAGGACTACTGCATCCATGTTACACACATTCAAAAATGTTTTTCATAGGGCAGGATTCCTCGAATAACTACTATCTGATAATGGGGCAATCCAAATTGGTAGCCTCCTATCTCAAAAGATACAGGGTACCACACCATGCGTCCTCCTCGTACCAACCAAGTGGGAGCTGTTAGGCAGAAACCTGTGCAGTTCCCTTAGGGACCACTGCAAAAACTTTAAGACTACAGGAGTAAGCAGTAAACCCAATTGGTAGCAGTTTGCACCACCCAGATTTACCTGGTAGCTGTGGCTGAGCAGTCAGACTTCTCTCAAGAAGGGTTAGGCAGTATATAGAGTATACACAATAGGGCTGAAAATACAGCAGCACAAGCAAACACTGACCAGAGCTTTGGTATAAAAGTATATAATTATTTATTTAAAAACACACTTGTAAAAATGCACTGGCACTAATATGTCAAGCAAGTTCAAACACAATCACTATAAGTATATACACCTCCCTAGTTAATTACTCGACAAGTCTATGTTAAGACACCACTTATTTAGCAAAACAGAGGTGAGCGTGTAACCGTAGATGGCACTCCAATAATTTGTTTACAAAGGGAGAGAAAAGTCAGAATAGGAAAAACACACAATACCAACACTTTTAAGAAACCACAGCAAGTCAGGAAAGGCAGGGTCTACTGTAGAGCAAAAAGTTCATAGGCCAGGCCCACTCTTGGAGAGAGCAAGGCGGAATGTGCCCAACATCACACAGTGGAAATGCACTCAAAGTCTTTGCAGAAAAGTCAAAAGAGGTTGGATCAAGTCAGAAAGGTAATGTTAGCAGGTCCGAGGTCACCCCAGGATAGAGAGTCAAGGATTTACGGGACTGACCGCTATTTGAGCCCCTATGTAAAACAAATGACTTCATATATACAGGATACTACTGAAGTCATTAGAACAATAGAAGGCTTTAAGATTGAGACAAGTGATGTGCTAGTAAGTTTTGATGTGGTCTCTCTGTATACAAAAATCCCACAAACAGAAACACTGAATATGATTGAAGAAAAACTGCTAGATTCCAGACAAGAAGGTAGAACACCAAACCCTTTTATTCTGTGGTGTACAGAAATGGCTCTGTGTGAAAACTACTTTGTGTTCAATGGTAAATTTTACAAACAGATACATGGAACAGCTATGGGGTCAGTGGTTGCCCCGACTTTGGCCAATCTCTATGTTGAAACCATTGAAACCAATGTGATACCGAACCAGACCAACCCTTATAGACAACACATAAAACTATGGAAGAGATTTATTGATGATATCCTCATTATATGGTCTGGGGATGATGATGTATATGAACTGTTTATATCATGGCTGAATGCACAAAATCCATTCTTAAAATTTACAAATACTAAGAGTCAAGATGAAATACATTTTCTAGATTTGACTATTTATGTCAACAAAAATGAAGCAGTATTAGAAGTCAAACCATATCATAAAGACACTGATAAAAACTCACTGCTTCTATATTCTAGCTTTCATCCTAAACATGCCAAACAAAATGTGCCTTTTGGCCAATTCCTTAGATTGAAGAGGAATAGTAGTACTAAGAGGGATTTTGTGCAAGAGTCTAATCAACTACAAGTGAACCTGGTTAATAGAGGTTACCCTAAACGAGTGGTTAGACAATCCTTTAAAAGGGCCTCAAATAACAACAGGGATTCTTTGTTGGAATATAAACAGAAAAATGAACAAGATTATAACCTAGTGTTCATTAGCACGTACATCCCCTTAACGAATGAAATCACCAAAATCATAAAACAAATTGGCATATTTTAGAAGAAGGCAACTGTCCACTTTCACAACCTAAATGTGCATTTAGGAGGTGCAAAAACCTGAAGGAACTGACAACCAGGAATGATGTTTTTATTAAACTGAATCAAACTACGCTTACGGAAAAATGGGGTTTACCAAAGACTACCGGACATAGTCTGTGTGGTCAGTGCAGCTGTTGTGCACAAACCAAAAGAACTAAAGAAATCAATCTAGGATTGCTTAATTGTGGGAACAAAGATCTTTGAGTGACTGTAACTCTACGATGGTAGTATATGCGATCTGGTGTCCATGTGACAGACTGTATATTGGTAAAACAGAAAGAAAAATAAAGATCAGAATAGACGAACATAAAAGTTGCATAAGAAATAACACCCTAAATGCATCCTTAACTGGCCATTTCAATGGTATGGGCCATAAACCTGAAGAGTTAAGATGGAGAGTTGTGATGAAAATTGGACATTCTGGTAGCACTTGTAATGGTAAACAAATGGTCAGCATACAAGAACAGAAAGTGATCTTTCTTACGAAAAGTCACCTTATGGGTTTAAATGAAAACATTGACTGGAGTGTGTTTATAAATTGACAAGTATACTAATGTCGAGCCTAACCAATACTCCACACTATTGATGTCCCTATACAGCGCATATGTCGATACTTGTGTTGCCTACCATCTGTTTCTGCCCTTCCATCTCTAGAGGGTAACCACTGGGTAATGCCTTATCAAGATTTGTATTTGACTACCTCTTTAACCTGAGATGGTCTCACCAATCAGTTTGCCCCTTTTGATCTTGTTCACTCTAATCATTGCATAATTCTTTTTGCCTTTAGATAACTGTTTGAGCTGCACAAATTGTACAGTCACCCATCAATTCATACTTATCTCTGTTTAAAATTGTATTGATTTTTAGTACACAACAGCAAGCTCTAGCAGATCGGGGAGACCCTATTCATACACAATATCTAAGCGCCAATTTGATCCTTTTAGGTACTTTTTTACCCATCTGCACACCGTATTCTAATCATTAATGAATACTGGAACTTCCGGTCCATGATGCCAATTCGACCTTGGTGTAACTTATCCTTTGTGATGAGAAGTTGTACTCGAACAACATGGTGTTACGTACTGATTTCGCATTATGAGTCCATTTTCTATCTCAGTGAATTCCCTAAACCCAGTACGCATGTGCGTTTAAAGGCTACGCATTATAGAGCTTGCGTGGCCGTCACGACCATCGGATCCTCGTATTTGTGCCACAAACAATCTACAACTTATGTTTGTTCCCCCGATGACCGTATATTTACGGTAAGTGCACTCAGACGTTATTTTCTGACATCTGAGGTGTTATATTACTACTGCACCTTTCTTTTACCCATTCGCACGAGTTACGGAATGCCATAACCATATGTTTACTTAATGGCACCCCCGTTATATATTTTTTCTGAATTATTTCACTGCGGACAATCAACATGGGCATATATTTGATTATCTGATGTTGTTTGTGAGACGATTGATGGGTCTACTTTTACTTGATTCCTAACCTAGTCGCTGATATATGTGAATTTCAGGTTGTTGAACACAGATTGCATATGTTTGCACAGCCCCCCGAGGCACTAATTGACATAACTCCTTTGGTTACACATGCTACTTTAAGAGTCTATAAAACCGTATAGCTCATGTCCCTTGGGTTATAGTCACGCTAATTGATGGCCTAACTAGTTAGTGCATGTATTTTTTATTCAGACGTGAATATTTTGCTGAGACACACACCCCTCAGGTTATTAATTAGAGCGTGTTTTTTCCTGTAGGCGAGCCACGTTTCATCTACTTCTCACACCCAATCATTGAGAATGAAGCCACACTGAACTTACAGTAAGTGTAATAGGTCTTCGACCTGCACTTGCAATTGATGACTTCTTTGATGAATTAACTCCCTGAATACCATTGATTTACTAGATTGATGACAGGACCTTTTATGTCTCTCATGTATGTCCACAGGGATAAGTGGTGACTGTAACGTAGTGATTACTCACAGCCACCGAGTAGGCTTTACCGAGATTAAGACACTGTAAGCGCCAGCTATATACCATGAATATTTGATATTGTGGGTTTCTAGACAGGTGACCTTCACTAATTAGGTCCCTCTCTTTTGTTTTTATATTTAGGTTTGGTCTAGACGCTCGAATTCTACTAACAAGAGAAGAGAGGGTGGAATTAGTTATATTACAACTTTTCCCGCAGGGGATATATACCAGCAATGTCACTTACTATCTAAACACTTGATACCTTTCAACCCATAATTGGGTGTATTTGTAACCACCGATTGTTGAGACCCCTTGGGTCAACGCTTTGGAAATTGTACGCCCCTGAAGAAGTTCCTGAACCAATGTCAATCCTTGTAGGAACGAAACATGTAGGGTTTACTTCAACACTAAAACAAAGTGTCTTGAGTGGGATTTAAAACCACACCTGTTGTTAACAAGGCATTAGGAAGCAAATGCACCAATTATAGAGTTACTCTCTAACCTAGTACTCTATATTCTGTTTTCTCTTTCTTTTCTTTTTCTTTCCTTATTTGAGTGGGTTGCCAACTTTTTGACTAGGATTCTGACCTTGCAGAAACTAGCGGTTGACAAAAATGTGTCTACCTTGGTTTTGTAAATAGATGTATATATCTTTGTAAGGATCTTGCATTTTGCACAGTGAGGCACTGTTAAGGTGTCTATCACACCACACTTGTTAATGCACTTGTCACTTTGAGATTTTTTATAATGACCTTTTATGATGTTTTATTAAACTGTCTTTTATAATTGTATATTAAAGATGCTATATATTGTTATCAGTTGAGTGCAATTTGGTTGAATTCTCCATGCACATTTAGACAGCTTTCATGATGTTTAGTGACCACATGTGACATATATCCCATAGTCTAGTGAGTTACCTCACCAAACCTTATGAGACGGGGAGTTTGTTTTATATTTGTAAGAATATTGAATCAGGTTTACTCCCTCCTCTCCTATACCTGATATCCCTCCTTTTCAAATCAGTTGGACAGCACATACCACCAGGGGCGTGATCCCATTTAAACTCATGAGAGGGCACTACTTTAAGTGGGCCAGGGCAAGCTGGGGCTGAGCCCCGGCAGTCTCCAAAAAGTGATGCTAAGGTCCCCCCATCCCACCATGACAGGAGATTATCCCGCCACGGCCGCAGCCACGACAGGAGTGAGCCCACCCGCCCACCATGAGCAAGTCAGACAGCTGTAACTGACTGAAGTGCCAGCCAGCCACAGCGTCGGTTTGTGCAACGCTGTGGCTGGCATTTCTGTCAGTCACAGCGGCAGGAAACATAGCATCTCCAAACTGTGACTTCCTCTAATGACCCCTCACTAGGGGTCACGAGAAGAGGTTATAGTCACCATGTTGGCTGTGGGCAAATCGGGCTGAATTATGCCTGCAGCCCCTCCACAGGGCACCGAGGCATCGTTTTTTTTTTTTTAAATGTTATAGTTTAATTTTAAACTTTTCATTTGTCTCAGGTTTTGCAGAGAATTCTTTTTAGTTTGTTGCATGTTTGTCCAGATTTAGTATTTCTTGCAAAAATTGGCATATTGTCAGAATGAGTTTGTTTGATCTGGCATTGAGCATCTCCGTCCATCTTTCTTCTGTTTCCATCGCCTGTTCACTAATCTTGTAGTAAGAACCGAGTCTGGATCCTTGTTCAGAGAGATTGTTGCATTCCATTAGCAGATGGAAAAGAGTGTTTCTGATTTCTGTGTGTCTGATTTGTCTCATTTCTGCTAAGTAGAAGCGTTTTGGTATTGTGTTCATCCGAATTTTCAGATATATTGCTCGCATTTTGGTGTCAGGAAAGATGGTCAGGTAGGCTGGGAGTTCGTTGATTGATCTGATGTCTGTTTTACATTGTATATTCAGACTGTATTTTGTTTTTTCTTTAGTGGTTTTTATCCAATCATTTCTCATCAATTTTGTCTTTGCGTGTTGAGGGCGCATAGTGAGCATTTTGTGGGAGATTTCTTCCATTATCATTAGTCGTTCAAGATTCTCTTTCCACTTGTCAAGAATTGCGTTGTTCATTGTTCCGTGGTGAGATCTTAGGATTTGGATTTCTGGTGTTTTTTTCGTCCGTGAGCAGCTTACGGTATAGATCTAGATGTTTCCACAGGACAATTGAGCAGATGGATTGTACTGCTACTTCGTGTCTGATTCTGGGCATTGGGAAGGATAGTGGCAGTTGGAGGATCTTGCACCAGAAGGAGGCCTTTAGTTTTTTCCAGTCATAATCCGTGGCATTCATCATTGCTTCTGTTCCATAAACTATTGTTGGTATCAATTTTTGTTTATAGTATGTTGTTATGGGTTTGAATGAGTATCTGCCGTACTTTCGCTGGATCATGCATCCTTGTCTTGCTAGAGATTGAATCTTTTGTTCCAGTTTCGCAATCCATTCTTTTTCAGATTTGGATTGATTTATATGAATTCCCAGGTATTTGAATGTGGTTACTACTTCTAGTTGTTTGCCATTTAGATAGATTTTTAGTTGTTTTTTGGTTTTATTGGATATTCTGCTCAGTTGCATGATTTTCGTCTTCTTTGCATTCATTGTAAGTTCGTTGAGGTTCATGTATTGGTTTAGTTGTGAGAGACTGTTTTGGAGGCCTGAGGGTGTCTTATATAGCAGGATGATGTCGTCCGCATATGTCATGATTTTTACTGGTATTGAGTTGACCTTTGGGGGGTTGAGGGCATCATGTTGGAGATGAGTCTCAATGTCTGCAGTGAATAGGTTGTATAATGTAGCTGCTAGAGGGCATGCCTGTTTTAGTCAGTTTTCAGCTGATATTTTCGATGTTGTATGACCTTCTCTTGAGAGTCTTATTTTTATTGAGGTGTTTGAGTAGGGTTGTCTGATTGGTCCCAAGATGTCGTTTGGACATTTCCATTTTTTAAGTTTGTTCCATAGTTTTTGTCAAGATATTCCATTGAAGGCCATATGGAGGTCTATGAAGGCTGCGTAAATTCTTGTTTTGTTGTGAATTGCTTCGTGTTTTATATTAGATTTAGCAGAAGTAGATTAATGTTTGTACCCACATTTGGGGAGAAGCCAATTTGTCTTACTGAGAGTAGTTGTGTATCAGATGCCCATTGGTTAAGTTTTTTAAGGAGGATGGATGCAAACAGCTTCCCTAGGGGGTCCAGTAGTGCAATTGGACGGAAGTTTTTTGTCGGATCATCTCTAGGTCCTTGTTTATGAATGGGCACAAGGTTGCAGTTTTCCATGACAAAGGTATCCGGTTGAGCTTGTTTATGAGTGTCATGATGTTACTCATAAGGTTGGCCCATGAGTGTGGATCTTTCTTGATCATCGCGTTTGAGGTCCCGTCAGGACCTGGAGCACGGGATATATTGAGTTTTTGTATCATGTCTAAGATGTCTTGATGGTCGGAGATTACTGTCCACTTTATCTTCTGTGTCTGTGATTCTTTTTTGGTTTCTGAGGGTCGAGCTTTGTATATATTTGTGTAGTGTTGGATCCATCGTTGTTCTGTCACGTTTCCTGTCAGTTTTTGTTGATAGGCTGAGTTGTTGTTCAACAGGTTCCATAGGTCTGTGAGGTTTTGCGTTTTGAAGGTTTCCATAATTGCCTCTGCGTCTGCTTGTAGTAATGTCATGCAGTGCGTTTTAATCCAGTTGTTGTATTTTTGTTTAGCTGCTTTTATTTCGGTGAACGTGTCTTTGTCTTTCTTTTTCTTTAGTTGTCGAACAGTGTTTCTTAGCGTTCTTTTCCTTTCGATCAGCTCCTTGTTGTAAGAGTGTGTGTGGATATTCGTGGTTTGTTGATTTATTTGCTTATAGTGGGGTTGGAGTAGCCACTGATAGTTTAGTTTCTGATCGTTGGGGAGAGTGGTTTCCACAAATTGGATTGTGAGTGAATTTGTTGCTTGTTGAGTTAAACGTAGTTTTCTGCCGGCTGTGCAGACTTCTATTGGAGTCGGTCGGTTGGACTGAGGTTGTCGTAGAATATTTTGTCCGTGTATGATGAGCTGGTTGTGGTCACTCTTTGATGTTGTGATTATACTGCCCGTTTCTACTGTGGCTCTCAGTTCTTTTGAGATTTACCTCGGGACCAGGTGGGTAGGAATTTGTTTGTCCCGTCCGCGGGGTAATCGATGAGTGACAGATCACGGATGTTGGTTTCTTTTATCCATCGTTTTGCTCGGATTGTTAGTTTTCCGTTTGGGATGGGTTGTCCGTCTTTGTGCCATAGGTGGAAGTTTAGATCGTCACATAGTATGAATTCAATTCTTGCATGCTTGATGGTAAGGTTGTCCATTGTTAGGAAGACACCATCTAGGAAGGCTTCGTTATTGATTGCAGCGGGGTTCCAATAGAGGTTCATAATCAAGATTTTTCTTTCATGTTGGGGGTTTGAGGAGTCAGGGTTTGGACCTCCTTTTATTTTTATGACAGTGTTTTGTATCCACGGGTTGATATTTGTGGTTTGAAGTATGGACCGTGCCGGGTCGATCTTGATTAGCGTTAACAGACCTGATGATGGTCTTCCCTTTGGTCTTGCTGGCGCTGGGTTTAGAAAAGCTAGGAAGCCGTCGCAGCATGGAGTATCGGAGAGCCAGGTTTCTTGGAAACAGATGATCTGGTATGAATCGAATTCAGGTGATGGGTCGTTGAACAGGTGGAAGGTTCCCTGTGTGTTCCACGAGCACAGGGTCCAGGTGTTGGTAGGATCAATTAGTGGTTATGAGATGTTGCTCAACCTTGTTTCATCTGAGTAGTTTAGACTGTCTTCCGAAGCATACTGTCGTCTGATCGGGCGATCATTGTTGTATCTCACCCTTGTTTCATCTTGGTAGTTTAGTCTGTCTTCTGAAGCGTACTGTCTTCCGAATTGGCGAACATCATTGTTGCAAATGGTGTCATTATGTTCGGCTTCAGAATTTTTATTGAGATGCTTCTTGGAAGGACTGACGGATGCGGGCGTAAGGGCATGGTTTGCGTCGTTATGTTCCTCCTTTCTTTGCTTCTTAAGGTGTTCTTGTCTTTGGGTTGATGTAAGATCATTCATTGGGCTTTTCTTTGTGATGGTTTCTTCCTTTTTCGGTTTTGTGCCGGGCCTGCAGTTGAAGCCAAGTTTGTGTAATGTATCTCTCGCTGTTAGAATTTGGTCCATGGTTGTTTTATGGAATAGTTTTAGGGATATTTTGTTGTTAGATTTTTCATCTTCAAAGATGACTAGTTCGATATCTCTGGAACGTAGTTGGTTCAGGTTCGGGATTGCTTGAAAGAGTATTAGGATGTTCGCCCTGTTCAGAACCAGTTTGGATGGTCTGTTAATGAAATTTTCTATCTGCACCGTGCAGCTTTCCGTTGACCGGAATGGATTCAGGAATATGAGATGGGGTGGGTATGTTAGTTCTCTTGGATTTTTCATACGGGATCTTTCTTGCGTTGATCGGGTTATGACGTAGCTTGTTTCCGTGCTACACATTGTTTCATCGGCTAGTGTGGTTGAAGAGATTTCATCATATGTTGCCCCATTGTTTCTATCGTCTATTGAGACGGTCATTGATCCATCTGAGATTTCTTCACACGAGAACGTGTAGCTGACGGAGTGACTTGGTTGGTATTCATCAATGATTATTAGACTTGAATCATTAATTTGTATTTTCCCTTTTGTTGTTTCTTGAGATGGTGGGTCTTCGTGCGTTGTTAGGTCAAGTAAATCGTCTTTTTCCAGGGTTTGTTCCTTATGTATTATTGCGGTTGCTGCTGTCGGTTTTTTACTTGTGTTTCTTGTGACTTGCTCCGGTTGTGCGATTTGGTTTGGCATGGACTTCTTTGGTTGATTTTTGGGTGTTTTTTCTATGATTGGCTTTGGTGTTGACAGGTTTCATAAAAATGCTTGTGAGCCTGTTTGTTTTTGCGTTTGTTTTTTTTGCAGATTCCTTGTGGGTTTTCTTCGCTGGGCCAAAAATCTCAAAGATATCATTGGCGGTCACGTTTTCTAAGTCGTCTGTTGGCTTTGTTTTTCCTTTACGGGCATTCGGTGGATTTGTAGTTTGGGTCAATGAGGAGACTGATGTTATGGGCGGTGTAGGTCTTTGTTGGTCAAGATTCAATTTTTCTGGTGGTGTAGTTGTTTTTTGTTGTTGGCTTTTGAGCCATGCCATGAGTTCTTTGGTTAGTTGGGTTTTTTCTTCTCTGTCTCCTCGTGCTATCTCGAATAGTCTTTGTTGCCAGATGCAGGACTCTTCAGCTTCGCAATCTAGGCGTTTTTCTATCGTGTTTATGAAGTCTTCTGTGTGTACTTGTTTGGTATGTATCATTGCCAGTAGTGTTGCTTGGTCTCGTATATTGTCTTTTGTTGCTTCGTGTAATTTGAGGAAGGGTATCAATGATTGAGAGACCACTGCCAGCAGCATGTTTTGCAGTTCCAGCATTGTTGTTGGAAATCTCTGGTTTTGGTTGTCATCATTCAGGGGACTTTGCTTTCCGGTGCCGCTGATTTTCGGCGTTGGGTAGTTCGTATCGTTTCCCTGTGCTGGTGTGTGGAAGGATTCTTCAGCGTCGTACACAAATTGCGTTGTTTTTTGTTCCTTTTTTATTTTAAGGTGTGATGGGTATGGTTGTTCTCTGTGTGGTCTTTGGTCCACACGATTCTCACAGTTCTGTGGGTTGGTGTTTTTAGGCAAAGGCGTAGAGGTGCAAGTTGGTGTTGTCAGATGTGTTGGTTCGCCGAAGATTTCTTTCCTTCTCTCCGCACTGTTGATGATGGATTCTATTTCAGTAATGTCTAAGGATAGGCGAGCTGCCTTGTCTATTGATCGGTTCGTGGGGACATTCGTGGGGACGTTCAAGGGGTCTTTCAGTATTTTTTGCGCTGTGTGGGCTTGTAGCCATTGTAGTTTTGCTTGTTTTGCTTTTTCTTTTTTTAGTTATCCCAGCTGTTAGTGCTCCTGGAGTTTGTGTTTGACTTGATTGTTTCAGTGATTCCTCGTTTTTCGGGGTCACATTATGGCGCTTTGTGTTTGCTATTGTTTCTGCATTTGGAGATTCTGTTTTTGTATTTATTTGCTTGCCTTTGGAGGGTTTATTTGCGACGGGCGTTGGTGGGCTTGCCAGGATTTTAGTAAGATTTGATTCTATAGGAATCTCGCTTTGTTGTTTAGTTATTTCTTTCATCTCGTGTTGGGTTTCAATTTGTTTTTTTTCTTGATAGTTCTGTTTTTTCTCCGTGTGAGCTTTAGGGGTTAATTGATGAGTTTGGTCATTCTTTTCTGTTGCTGACGGCTTTTCGGTTTGGTCCCAACTGGTTGTGGTCAGTGGTTCTTGAGTGCTTGGCTTTTCTGGTCAGGGGAATGCATTGTTTTGGTTCATTTGATCTGGGTGATTGGTTTGATTCCATTGCGGTTGTGGTGGTGCTTCGCATGGGCTTTGTGAAGTAGTTTGTGCCAGTTCTGTGGGTTGGTTATATGATTCGTGCTCAGAGATGTGTACTTCCGAATTGTTTTGAAGAGATCGGTTTTCAGTGACGGATTTTTTTTTATGCCTTTTTTTTTTAAATGCTTGTTCCATCGTTGATTGTGAGGCATCTATATAGAGCTTTCCTCTTAGTCTTGTGTTTGGCCCTGTTGTCTGTTTTTTTTGCATTGAAGCAGATGGGAAGGCTCCTCTCTTAGGCTTTCTGCAGTTCTTGTGGTGTAGCTGCTCCAATTTGGTCTTTGGGGTAGGATGTTTCTCTTGGTACAGCACTAGAGTGGTTGGTGCTGCAACAGGATCAAGGGGGAGCAAGCCCCTGCAGTCTCCTGTGGGGTGTTGATTTCTCGCTGTTGCACTAACCCTCTTCTGGATGCTCCGAATGATCTTGCCGAGGGATTTCTCTCTTGGTGCAGCACTGAGGTGTCAGTGCTGATCAGTGTCAAAGGGGAGCAGGCCCCTGCAGTCTCTTGTGTTGTGTTCGCCTCTCAAGTGCACTGGGTGCAGCACCTGGGGTGTGGTGATGAGCAGGATCAAAGGGGATAGAGCCCCTGCAGTCTCCTGTGTGGTGGTTACTTCAAGTGTTATTGCTGTGTTTTTGTAGTAAAAGTATTTCTGTTGGTGCAGCACAAGGTGTTGAGCAGGATCAAAAGGGGGAGATCCCCTGCAGTCTCCTGCGTTGTGGAAGCTTCTAATTTTCTTGTCGCAGAAACGGTTTTCTGGGCGCAGCGCCTTGAGGATAGTGGTAAGCAAGATCAAAGGGGATAGAGCTCCTGCAGTCTCCTGTGTAGTGGTTACTTCAAGTGTTCTTGCAATGTTTTTGCGGTTGAATTATTTCTATTGGTGCAGTACTAGGTGCTGTGCAGGATCAAAGAGGAGAGATCCCCTGCAGTCTGTTGTGTTGTGGAAGCTTCTCATTTTCTTGTTGCAGAAACGGTTTTCTTGGTGCGACGCCTTGAGGATAGTGGTAAGCAGGATCAAAGGGGAGAAGGCCCCAACAGCCTCCTGTTTTATATTAGCTTCAGATTTTCTTATTGCGAGAGTGGTTTTCTTGTTGGAGCACCCGAAGGATGGTAATCAGCAGGATCAAAGGGGAGAGAGCCCCAGCAGTCTCCTGTCTTATATGGGGTTCGAATTTTCTTGTGTTGAGGGTAGTTTTCTTGATGCGGGTCCCGAGGGATGATGGTGAGCAGGGTCTGTGGAGCAAGTATGTTTCTTTGTGCGGCGCTAGGTGGTTAGTGTTGGATTACTAGGGGAGGAGGCCCCTGCAGTCTCCTGTTCTGTTACTTTTGTGGTTCTTTGTTCAACTCTCTGATTGTGGCTCTAGGGAGTTGATGCTGGGCAGTCTCTGCTGTGGCACTGTTTGGGTAGGCATAGAGCAGGTTAGAAAATAAGTTCTCTGTAGTAGCGGTTGTTGGCAGGTTGCTACTTGACAGTCTCTGTTGCAGCACAGGTGAAGTGATGATGTGGTGAGTTTGAGGTAGGTGGGTCGGGCTTCTTATGAGCAGTTTACGTTCTTGATGTGGCACTAATGCAATAGTGCTTATGGTCTCCGTGTGATTTAGGCGTACTTGAAGGGTTGCAGTCGAGGCTTGCTATTTGTTCACTGTGCCGTGTTGACGATGCAGTCCAGGGATCACAGATGTGCTGTGCAGGTTTGTTGATGTTGCGCGGCAGAGAGCAGGTTCAGGTACAGACTCTGGGATGGTCTGTTTCAGTGGGTTCGTAGGAGCCGGGAAGTTTACGTTCTTGATGTGACACTAATGCAATAGTGCTTATGGTCTCCATGTGATTTAGGCGTACTTGAAGGGTTGCAGTGGAGGCTTGCTATTTGTTCACTGTGCCGTGTTGACGATGCAGTCCAGGGGGCATAAATGTGCTGTGCAGGTTTGTTGATGTTGCACGGCAGAGAGCAGGTTCAGGTACAGACTCGGGGATGGTCTGTTTCAGTGGGTTTGTAGGAGCCGGGAAGTGTGGGGGGAGGAATCACGTTTTGGAGGCAGACAGCAGGGAGTGCGATTGCTGTGTTAGGCAGTGGGAGGCGGGTGTTTTCTTGCAGCGGGGAAAGGGGTCCGTGAGAGATTCGCGAGGGAGTCAGGTGCCAGAGACCGACGGCAAGGAGCGCGTTTGCTGATCTGGGCAGTGGGAGGCGGCTCTTTTCTTGTAGCAGGGAGAGGGGACGGTGAGAGGCTCGCGAGGGAGTCGGGTTTTGGAGCTGGACAGCAGGGAGCGCGTATGCCATGGTAAGCAGTGGGAGGCGGCCGTTTTCTTGTAGCGGGGGGGTATGTGACGGACTTGTGGTAGGGATTGGGGCGGTGGAGCAGCACGAGGGGGTGGGTGCAGTATGTGGTGTGGGGGTGTTGGTGTTTTTGCCGAGGGCCTGCCGCAAGGGGCGGCGGGCAGAGGGGGGAGCAGAGTCTCTGCGAATGAGGGACGGGGACGCACTGGGAGGGAGACGGGGCACGGGGGGGTGAAGCTGAGCACGCAGTGGAGGGAGTTGGTGTCTGAGCGAGGAAGGTTGACAGGGGTGTGGGGGGGCAGGGGGAAGATGGGAAAGGGGGATGGCGTTGTCACTGGGACAGAGGTTATGTGGTTTGCTATGCAAGTCCAGCCGATGAAGATTTTTGTTGGTCCTTGGGAGCGGAGCGGCGCTGCAGAGCCTGCAGAGCCTAAAGACAAAAAGACTCTGCAGCAGACTCTGCGGCCGCTCCGTGGCTTCCTGGGTATTTTAAAGTTGAAAAGTAATGGCAGTAGAAAGAGGACAAAGAGGTCTTCGGTGCCTCTTGCAATCTGGAGCAAAAAGTTGTAGAGTCTTGCACTGATTCTGACAAAAAGACTCTGCAGCAGACTCTGCGGCCGCTCCTCGGCTTCCTGAGTATTTTAAAGTTGAAAAGTATTGGCAGTAGAAAGAGGACAAAGAGGTCTTCGTGCCTCTTGCAATCTGGAGCAAAAAGATGTAGAGTCTTGCACTGACACTGACAAAAAGACTCTGCAGCAGACTCTGCGGCCGCTCCGCGGCTTCCTGGGTATTTTAAAGTTGAAAAGTAATGGCAGTAGAAAGAGGACAAAGAGGTCGTTGGTGCCTCTTGCAATTTGGAGCAAAAAGTTGTAGAGTCTTGCACTGACACTGACAAAAAGACTCTGCAGCAGACTCCGTGAACTCTGACCATCGGCGAACCTGGGGACTCGGGGATGTGATCTGCTCTGCAGCGCACAAATCACTGAGCCTGAGGCGCTGCAGAGCAGATAAGATCACTTTGTGCTTACCGTACTATGGTCTGTGTACTTTTCAAGCCATCTTTTATAAACATAGAAATATGTAACATATTTCTATGTTTATAAAATATGGCTTGAAAGTACACAAACCATAGTAGGGTATGCGCACAAATATTTAAATATAGCATTTAGATTTAGATTTAACTTGATGTGTTTAATTTACTAAGGTGAAAATCCCAACGCCACGTCGCCAAATATTGATCATTTTCTGTACTAGGTACACTGGAATCGTGATAATATGGCAAAATGATGGGAGGGAGATTGCACAGCTCCCATGGCAATGGCAATAATATGCCAAAAGGGTAGGTGGCTGGATGAGGAGTGATCGTTTTTGCACTGCTTGCAATGAAATGGTGATTACATGCCAAAATGATGGGTTTGCGATCATTTTCTGCACTGCACGCATGAGAATGGTGATAATATGCCAACATGATTGGCGGGTTGGTGGGAGCAATCATGTTTTGCACTCCACGCATGTGAATGGTGCTATGCCAAAATGGTGGGCGAACATTTTCTGCAGTGCATACACGAAAATGGTGATAATATGCCAAAATGATGGGTGGGTGAGTTTCAACTTTTTCTGCACTTTGCATATGGCAATGGTGATAATATGACAAAATGATGGGTGGGTCATGTAACATATTTCTATGTTTATAAAAGATGGCTTGAAAAGTACACAAAATATAGAAATATTTTACATGTCTGTTTTTAGGCCATGCCCATCAAGTCTTAGACCATGCCTGTCATGCAAGCCACACCCCCAAATGAGCCCCCTTAATTTCTTACCCCACTTAAAGAACTGTGAGAGGGTGAGCCGTAACCACCAAACTAAATGCAGCATAGACAACAGAGAGTTCCTCCACCATGTGACCACCTACTAATAGAATAAATAAAAGGTCCATACATTTCAGAGGGGCAAAGATAAGAGTTCAAATACAGATAGAGTGCCCTGCGTGAAGGAAGAAGAGTGTGTGAAAGTAAAACTATCCATATAAAAAGATGGCCCTTCGTCCATGTTCGCCCACCATGGAAAGTAATACAAGTAGCCTGCAGCACTGTTAAAA